>NW_023339807.1:3660471-3672649 GCF_004916995.1 Morone saxatilis
TGGCTGCTGTGAAAAAGGTCTATCAGCATTCAGTGGATGAATACGTAAGAGCCATGAGCCACACCTGCTGATGAATTTCAGAGACAGTAGTCAAATTTTTGTCTAAATGTAGAGCTTGTTTTAAATACATTTCCAGAAAATCTGCCATAGGAAATGCAAATGAAGGTGTGTTTTTATCCACTAATATTAGGAGTTGGGCCCATTGAGATAAACATTTGGTGGTGCTAATTCTCCAGTTGAGTGCCATTAAACCAGTGCAGAAGAAGAAGGCACCACGAGTTGATGTAATTAAAGGAGCCGGAGTCAAACCTTAAACAATGGAGAACCATCTGCAATTTGTGATGGAAATGTGATATTTATGTGTTTCGGGAATTAATCTGATGTTTTTGTAGAAGCTAGCATTTGGTTTGTCTGTTTCACTACTGTAGAAACATGGTAGTTCAAGAGGACCCGCTCCCTCTTTAGATACAAACAGCTCATTCTAAGGTAACAGAATGATTCTTTCACTAATGAGAACATACCTGAGAATATTAAATTGTATTTCTGCCAACATATCCTTCTTATATACACTGGACATATAAGTCACATGCTTCCTGTACGTAATCATTTATTTGCTACGTCTGTTTCCATTGCATTTTAGCACATTCGATTTTTATTTATACACAACTTGTCACAACTTTTCCACCTCTGCCAAGCGTAAAAAAATATATATGTAGGCCTATATACTACATATTATATGTAATTATTTTTTATTTCCAAAACAAGTGGATGCAAGTACACTTTACTGTATTCCTCGTTACAGTCTTTGGTTTGGTTTTGCCTATTTTGAAGCATTTCTGTGGAATCTACAAATGAATTATTTTATATGGAAAAACTATTCTTGGCAGCAAGTTTTTTCAACCCATTAGCCTTCAGAAAGAGAGCCAACGAGCTTGAAATTCAGACTGTGTAGAATCTCCAACTTCCGGTTTTATTATAGACATACATGGTCAAAGTGGAAGCATTTGTGAGTCATTGCTAGGGCTAAACTGGACAGTGTTTTTCTCTCAGACCTAGTCCGTCATCTGCTTGTCATGGGCGAGAGTTCATGCACCATGTTGCTAGTGGAAAGGCTACCATCAAAGATTCATACCACTGACCCCTTTGAAGTTGTCCCTGAACCAAACATTGTTGCACACATTACTGAGCAGAACAGTCACTTCCCATGGCAACAGAAAACAGAGAAAGAGAGAGACAGAGGGAGGAAGACAGAGACACAGCGAGAAGAGGAAAATACCCATTTAAAGCCATTTAAGCCTTTCAATATTCATGACAGAAGAGACTGTGGTGGTTCCCATAAAGTTTGGGACATTAAACCTCCAAAGAGGCACTGAGGTGGGTGTCATCCCCACTAGACTCAGACCTCAGGGCCCCCCTATGCATCCTGGATGGAAAACACTCAGGATTCAGGCTGAACTGAAGTTGAGTGTAGCTTCTATGTTGTCTTGGCAACCTGTCTGACAAGAAAGAAAGTAAGAAAGAAAGAAAAGAGGAGAGGAGAGGAGAGGAGAAGAGAGGAGAGGAGAGGAGCTGGGTGTGAATGGATGAGCTCCCCATGTGTGGCGCCAGGCAGTCTACCCGGCGGGGCAGCTCAATAGGCGGCTGTGAGGGAGGGAGCGGAGCGGCGACGCGTCCCCGAGAGCGGAGGAATGCAGGAGGCACAATAACACACAGCTGGAGTAAGGAATGGCAAGGAGGCGCTGCCAAATCGGCCTGTCCCGGCTCCCCTAGAGCTGCAGTCAGGGTTGGGAAAAAGAAAATGTTTGTTATATGAAGTCATAATAACAATTTATTCAATCAGAGATGATGATGGGAATTATACGTCCTCGAGACCCCGGTTTCTCTTATGAAGTGGTAATAAATCTGATAAAAACAAGTGTCAGAGCAAAATTACAATTCACCGAAGGAATGCTGCATAAATAACGTTGTAATTATAGACTGCAATAAGGTCAAAGTTAATAGTTTAACACGTGCTGAAAGTCCTAAAATGAATTGGAATATTATTACATGTACATTTTATAATGAATTATTTGGACTGCTGTCACGATGTGTTTTCAGTTTGGTTTCCCCTGTGAGGTGAGACAGGTTTCTCCATTAAAGCAGGTGGTTCGGCTCGGGATCATCTGTCACAGCCAGGGGTGATCAATACAAGTGAGCCTGTGCGTAATTACGCATCAATGACTACGGAACTAAAGATGCAATCCGACGGTAATCAGCCAGCTGAATTGTGCAAATGCATCAATCAGGAAATCTTCAAACTAGTCCTCTTGTTCGGCTGCTCGTAAAGATACTTGAGACTTTTTTCTTTGTATGGCGATGCTAATGCACAATTGACTGCTTTAAATGGCCTCTCTCTTTTCCTTTCTCCCCTCTCTCTCTCTCTCACACACACACACACACACATACAAACACCTCTCCTACCAACAGGCAGCCCACCGCAGCGCACACAGAATGAGACACGCCTTTTTCTCGGCTCCGTTGTGGGGTCGGTGGGCAGCGGGCTGCCGGTGATTGACCAGCCTCTCTCCCTGATCTGTCAGCCGGCTGGCTTGGCGCCTCCCCTCTCCTCTATAAATGTAGGAAATCTATTCATTCCTTTCACACCGAGCCTGCTGAAGTAAGAGGAACTGTGAGGCTCCACGGGATGTGTTGACAGACTAGAATTCCGCCTTTTGCTTTATCTTATTCTCTCGCTAATTTGCGGCTGTATTAGAGTAGCTTTCGCCGTGTTTACAGCGCATAATCTCAAATACCTCCTGCTACCAGTAGTGTAATTATTTGTTTGTTTTTTCGCTGCCTCTCTCTGAGCCGTTGGTTATCTAAGATGAAGGCTGTTACTCCAGTCCACCCCCAGGACTCCTCCTCCAGCGGCAGCGAGCTCTCCCTGCACTATCTGTCGAAGCAGAGCCTCAACATCGCCCGGTGCAGGATGGAAGAGGAGGACCTGTTCTGCCTGCAGTACGACATGAACGACTGCTACAGCCGGCTGAAGCGCCTGGTGCCCACCATTCCGCAGGATAAGAAAGTCAGCAAAGTGGAGATCCTCCAGCATGTGATAGACTACATCCTGGACCTGCAGCTGGCCCTGGAGACGCACCCTTCTCTCCATAAACAACAGCCACAACAGACCGGGACCTGCCCTCCTCCTCCAGCCTCCAACCCCAGCCGGACACCGCTGACCGTGCTCAACATAGACCACCACCAGGTAAGCTTTATAACAGCGGAGGCGGCTCTCCATTCCTCGTTTCCAGCGGGACTTACCGGGGACCCCGATTTACTGTACCTCCCCGTGCCAGACTGCCGTCCGCCACTCAGACTCAGACAAAGCGCGTCATGCCCGTTATGTGTCATTGTCCTTCCAATGTTAGGAGAAAAAGACAGAAAATACTCAAAATGCTACACAGCTCACTGCACAGCCTTGAAAAATCATGCGCAAAAAACGCATTCGGCGTGGGTTAGATTGCGCACTTGATTGCGGGCTTTATGATTTGCATGATAATGACAGTGTGTGTCAGAGGCCCACCTTATCCCAGGATTGGTGAAGTACCTTCAGCCTGCAGCCCACTCCACTGCGCACAATAAGGGCAATTTGTTATTCAATAGGCTATAAGAGAATTTATTATGGGAGATATAGCCGGCTGATTTTCTGCTGCTCTGCTGTATATCATTTATTTTGCAGGGCTTTAGGCCTTGCCTTTATTTAGTCTTATACATGGGAGATAACCCGTTTTACATGTTTCCTTTTTCTGCTTTTTTTTTGTAGAGGACATCAATAGTCAAAAAGCCGGAGGACTCTATTTTATGCCGCTGAGATAAAAGCACTGCATTGGTAAGTTGGCCTAAAGTAACATTTTAAATGTGTTTTTATAATTTATTTTTTATTTACAATCATAAGTTTTCTTGCTGTTTTTGTGTGTGTGGCCAGTAGAAAACACCATAAGTGGTGGTCACTGAGGCATCCCCATCAACTTTATTATTGTAGCCTATATGTGGTGTAAATTGACAATCTCTAGAGTGCTTTGGGGAGGCCAGTAGATGTCAGGGAAAATAATAATTGAGAAACCTTAAATTGGCACCAACCTCAGAGGCAGCTGTGCTTTGCGCAATAACTGTCACTGGTGTAGCAATCTGTGAAGAAGAGAGGGTTAAAACCTCAGCTTGCCCTCTCTTTCATTCTTACACACACACTCCTTCCTCCCTCTCTCACTCTCTCTCATTCACTCTCTGTCTGTCCCTCACAGTCCCATTCAAGCTGCAGTTCTGGCTGTAAAGTTAGTTTTATAGCACTGAATCTAAACACACCTGGGTAAGGCCAAAAGCATGTACGCGGTGTGTGTTACAGTGAGACACTCTTGCAGTCTTTCCGAGAGCCTTTCGGCAGCCTTGCCCAACAGCCTGAGGAGCTGTGTGGTTGTTGTTTGACCTGGTTTGTTTTGGGTTGTTGATCAAGCATGGCCTCTGTTTTGTCGGTGGCGCCAGTCAGTCTGGAGCTCTGTAGCTCACCCCCCCGCTGCTATTCATCCCCTCCACAGGTGTGCAGGCTACACAGAGCCGCTCCAAAGCCAGCAAAGCTTCGCCAGGGACTCACACCCAACTGGAGGCACAATCACAAGGGGATTTCAAAACCGCTGGGAGGAATTCAACCCAAATAAAATCACTATTCATATCAGCTTTTTCTTTTTTTTTTGGTTCCATTGAACAAGGAATCAGTATGTAGACATCTCCCTCTCCTTCCTCCTGTTTAAGTTGCTCTAACTTTACTTCTTGTCACTTGAAATTTCTTTCTAAAAGAGTGAAAACGTGGAATCCCCACGCTGAGAAGTTTTTTGTTGGAAACCCGTCTGTCAACAGCTATGAAAACTGTTTGTGAATTGTGCTTAAAGAATAACTAAAAATGACTCCAGTTTAAAGCTTTACTAAACTGCGAAAAATCATTGTACATGTTTTGGACATCTATTGTTTAAAATAGATGATTTGTGTTGAACAGGGATGTCATCCCTGGAATCTTAAAATGTTTGATATTGTAAAAAAGAACAATTCTGATTCGAGACGATTAAGATTGTACATATAGAGACACAAATGTTCTATAAAAGTATGTGAAAGGAAGACTTATATGCTTAAAATAGACTATTGTAATTATAAGATATTTTTATTAAAATCTTTTTTTGTCGTTATGTAAATATTGTGTTTCCACTTTTAAGTCTTTTAGTAAATGAACGTGGTTATGCTCTGCCAATAATGTCCTCACATGATGATATCAGTTAACTCTTTGCAGTGTTTTTGGAATAGTTTAATATGTAGCATGTCAGGCTCATTGCAGAGGTTTTGAATGTGCACTGAAGCAGCCCTCCCTGTGTAGATATGTGGTGGAGTTCAACACGAGTTCTTCTATTATTTGCCCTGCTTAGCTTTTTCTTGAATTGTTTTGTACTCATTAACTATGACAACTTTGACCCGCTTGGAGCGAAGGGTTGGTCTGCTGTTTGATCTTTTAAAAAAAAGGCCTGATTTGACTCTGTTACATTGCACTCTTGTAAAAAAAAAAAATAAATAATAACCTGAGAGTTACAGCACTTCTGAGTGTTTACAATGTAATCCCTTTTTAAAAATCACTGCAAAACAATGTCCCTGTTATATGTGTGCAGTCAGAGGTTCTCCTTGAGAGGTTAATGATTGACACCATGAAATCATTAAACTTTGGTTATGAATTAATGAAATATGTGAACATTAACAGACACCTTTTGGACAACAACAAATTGTATTCAGACAGGCAATGTCTTTAAGTAAATATTCAATGATTTCCCTGTTGGAGAGTCAGCAGCCATTGTTAATGTAAAGAGAAAAGAAAAGCCTTTATTTTTCATGACATTGAACACCGAATTTACCTCACCACCCTCCTGCCAGTGTGAGAGGGCATTTGTACATTACTGTCAGCTGCACTGTTGGACTTGACCTTCACTGGCTTGTGAGGAGTTGTCAAAACAATTAAAGTTTCCAGGAAGAATTGTGTCGTCTCAAGTTTTGTCTCAAGGGGCATCTTCACCGTTTTGGTGCCAACGCTGCCACGTGAAATAACGAAGGAAAAGAGGGAGGCGCGGGGTTAAAGGCTCCTGAACTAAACATAAAGCAGTGTGTGAGTTCCATGGAAAATAAAAGGGTGAATAAAGATATTAAACTATTGCAGATGTCATCTAAGACCTTAAACCTGTTTTACAGGATTTAGGCATAAAAGCTTTTTGTTTTGTGGGCTTTTATTAATTCCTTCACACACATGGCCACAGCTTTAGCAGGACTGAACAAACACAAGTGACAGCCGAGAGGTCAGGTTCATATTAAACTATGAAACAGGTGTCATTTATCTTAAATGCTAGAGGCAATCTTCTTGTAAATGCAAATGATGTCTTTATGTGCACATTCAAATAGATTTCTCATTGCAATGTATCTCCTTAAACGAAACACATGCATGTCATTTGTGAAAAGTCATTACATTAATATAGTTGTTTTAAATAAAAATGAAAAAATAAATGAAAAGGATAATGCAAAAATTAAAAGGGACCATTTGTAGGGTTATTTTCACTGAGCAGAGAGATCACTACCTTTATTCATTTCATGGACACTGTAGAGCTCAGATAGGCCACTGTAGAAAGCACAATGTCAGCAGCATAAGCCACATATGGAATTACATTTCTGTGGATAAATGAAAAAAGCAGAATAAAGACACAAATGGAAATTTTGCAGCACTTTGGGAAACCATAAATTTATATTTTTTACTTTAGGTTTTTGTAATTTGGCTGATCCTTTCACCCAGAATGACCTATGATGAGTAAAGATAAACAGCAAACACCACTTCCTAGATTACCAGCACTGCCAGTAAGCAGAGCTCACAGATGAAAATTTCTCAATTCCCTTACAAAGATATCGAAAAATATATCCGGTTAGGAAGTATGATGTTAAAAATTGCTGGGGCAAATAATTCCAAAATCCTTTTCACACTTCAAACTTGAAGTGTTTCTGCTCAAGGCCTTGTCACGTTTATGGGAGCATTCAAGTAGAAAGAGCTGGATATCTTAAATGTTTCAAATATTTTTAAGAAAGAGATTTATTCATTTTAGATAGATTTATAACATTGATGATTTATGATGCACTTCAAGTATCTAGACAGCTAAATATATCTTAAATGCAAAATTCCAACTTCATTCAGCCCCTATTCCTTTTCAAATATATTCCTGATTTAAAAAATGCAAAGTATTCTGAAATAATTATGAAATGTATCCTAATAACATCCACCTAGACAGCTGTCAGAAATATTAGTTATAGTGAGGATCCTTCCTTTCTTCCTTCTTTCCCACGGAGCTGCAGCTATTTCTCCTAGACACACACTGACCCTTGTTTAGCTGTCCCCATGTCAACCTGCTGAATGCAGGTTAAAGCGCCCGTTTGACACCGACAAGCCCGACGGCAGAGATGCCATGCGGGTGCTACAGACACCTTTCAGACACCCTGCTCCTCGGTGGCCATCTGAGGGTAAGCAGTGGCATGCAGGCCACCTGTGTGTGTTTATAGTCCACAGTAAGAGAGCCGGGCCTCGCTGCCCTTGACAAGTGATGTCCTTGTGATGTGAAATGCGTGTGAGTGATAAAAGGTAAAAAAAATAGAAAAATAGAAAATGAAAAAAAAAAAAATTGTTAAAGCACAGGTGGTCAGCTTGACAGTTAGACCTTCCTGATATGATTAAAGATATTCTGGTTCTCAGAGAGAGCACAACATGAGCCTGACAGTTCAAACAGGGCTTCAGCAGCCATGACTGCACAGTTGGTGAGAGCATCTCCAATGCATTTTCTCCAGGAAATGCTGCTTTTTATAGATAAATTCAGGGATGTGGTGGAGATAAACCCAGTTGACCCTTTAACTCAGTTAACCCTGCTGACCATTCATCTCATTATATAGTAGTTTACCCACTTTTGTTCCAGAAACCCTTTTAATTTATCGCATATCAATCAAAAGTATCAGAATTAAACTGATGTAGTGACACTTGATAAGCCACCATGTGAAGATTTATTTGCCACATGCATTTCTGGGCTACACTTTTAAATGTAATATAATCTGGTTTTAGTGATTCACTTAAAAACGTATACAGCTACTGTAGGAAAATGGGACATCTGATTTTTCTCCCATCTCATGATCATTTTAGTCACATGCTCAAAGTGTTAGCTGTTGTCCTGCTGCAATTTCACAGTGCGTTTACAGAAAATGTATTTTAACATATACAAAGAAAATGCATTTATCTATACAGCATTTTCAGGCAAAGACATATGGCATCAATCCAACAGCCAATCAGCCACTAATTTTACCCTATTATCTGATGTTCCATAAAGGCAAGCTGCAGTGTAATACAGCATGGACAGAGGACAGGAGACGTCTATTACAGTCCATGATCTGTAGACCTAATTCTCTCTATTAGTCAGCACCCAAACTGCTGCCATCCCCAGATACATTATTCATCTGCGCTCCTATTATACTTTGCTGCAGCCATATGTTGACTCACAATCCCCACTGTCTCGCTATTAGCTACCACAGTGGTGCCCCATCCTGCCTCTCTCCAGCGTTTAGCACCGCAGGATTTTGCAAATAATCCCTGTTGGGAGCGAGATGGCAGTGAAAGCGTGTGTGGGACTGACTTCGCCGGCTCTCTCTGTCCTTTTACACTTTCCACAAACCGGACAAAAGGTTCAGGTTGAATGCCTACCTGGGGCCTTCCTCTGTCTGCTCCAGATCGTGGGAAAGCATCACATCCTGTTTGATAAGGAGGCCCCAGAGCACATTGGTCAACCTATTTTCCACCCTTGAGCTGAGGCCGAGGGAGTGGACGCGCCGGCCCTGTGACCAGTCACCCGGAAATGTCATTATGAACACAGTATCATTATTATCAAAACAAGGGACTGGCCAGGCTGCAAGTGGAGCCAGTTGTTTGCACAGGTGTTGGGTTGTGTGTGTGTGTGTGTGTGTGAGAGAGAGAGAGACTGTGTGTTCATGCATGGCTCTCATTTGTGTGCATGCATTGGTGTGTTTTGCCTATGTCTTAAAAATGCCTTTCCTGCAGAAGATTGCAATATAACAGAAAAATTACAAGAGGGATTTTGCAATTTGGTGGACTTACTACTTCTGATTAAATCTGGCTGGCTCATTATGCACCCCTCTTTCATCCTCCTCTTCCAGGTAAAGCTACCATTGCTGATTGAATCCAAGAAAAAGAAACTTCAAAATGGTCTTTCTAGTGCAGTTCCATACAGAAGAAACGCACCAGCTCCTAATTCCACAAATTTGCACAACGCACTGTGACACAAACACATAAAACGAGGATGCTCGCCATCGTCTCTGCCTTGAATTAACCTTCTGCATATGTTAAACTGCAATAACAGGTTTGGCTGTCGTGTCTCGCCTCCCTCTCTCCCTGATTTAACTCCACATTACGGCATTCCACGGGGGCCTATATCCCTGCGTGTTAATCACTGCTCTTCCCGGCGCACAGAGAAATATATGGCGGGTGCTTGCAGAGGAACAGTGGAGGACAAAAACGTGCTCGCTCTTGGACACTACTTGATTACAGACTAATTGGTCTAGAGTGATTAAATATCTCATGCTTCTCACTAATTGCAGCTATTTAAAGCAGCTATTAGCTTAAAATGCCTGCCACCAACAGCCGTTTACTCATAAACAAAATGTGAGATGCAGCAATTCACCTGTACTGCTCAGACTGGAAAACAAGAGTTACAGACTCACAGGAAGCTTTGTGCTACAGCCACACATCGCAGCACATCTGAAATATTTAAACTCTTATTTTTTCAGGAAGAAATACTTTATGGAATACTCCGGATGGCTTTCTCAAAAAATACATTTTGAAAAATGAGTAGCTATCTGTTTTTTTTTTACCCTTCTGCTATTCTAAATAAGGAACAGATGTACATTTTTACCGATGCCTAATTAATCACAATTACATTTTCCACATTCATATTGCTAGTGATAATTGATGTGTAATTATTTCTTCATTTGGGCTGTGTGTGTATTAATGATTTGACACTTAATGTTTTTATATATGAGAAGAAAATATGAAGAAACAATAATCCCAGTATGGATCATTCGTTTTAATTTAGCAGCCTCAGCCGATGTGTTGCACTCAGAGATACTCGAAGAGGAAGGACGCTTGCACACACACACTCAATGTGTTTATGTGATCTGAGCCTGGAGCGGCCATCAAACACAATCACAGGAGAGTTAATGTGTGTACACCCACCAGTTTAGCTTTAGTCAGGGCCTCTTTCAGGGCAACAACAAACAACGACAGGGGTGAAAGAGAGGAAGATGGAGAAAGAGACGCGGCAAGAGAGGAGGAATAAGGGTAGAGAGTGTGGGAGAGATAGAGGGGGGAGGGAGGAGGGAGGACTTGGCATCACCAGTGCCAACCACAGCTCCCGGGAGACGGGCGATGAATTACAGAAATGAGATCTCAGACAAATGCCAAGCTTTTCCAAAGAGCAACGAGAATGGCTGCGCCCCCCTGGAGAACACAGTGATTAGAGAGGGGGAACCAGGGGTCTGCCAAGCCCCTTAAAGGATCTGTGTTAGGCTGTGTGTGTGTATGTGTGTGTAGGTGTGGCACTGGGACAACAGCCATGTCACAGAACATGACCCTGAGGTGCAGCCATCAGACAGCCAATATGGCGAGTTAAATACCGCTGCTGCATCAGAGCGGAAGGGCTCCAACTGCCTCCAATCAAACAGGTTTCTGTTCACCTAATGAGCTTAATTAATGAGGCTTAGTTTACACTTCTTTACTCCAATAGAGGGAACAATGTGCTGCATTTCCAGAAGAATACAATATCTCTCTAATTCAGGTATGGGTGCATTTTCAGCGAGAGGTCTTCAGCTGTTTAAAGCCAGATTAAAGGGAGAGTAAGTGGGCGTAAATACAGATATATACAGGGTGAAAACAGAGACTACAATTCATCCAGTTGCATTTCTTTGCTACCATTACCATGTATTATCTGGATAAAGCCTATATGAATGTACTCTGGTAGATATATATTTGTAATTTCCATTGTGGATGGGAGGGACATCATTTGTCAAAATCCTGTTTTTCCCCTATGATTGGTAGATGTTGAAGTGGAACCAATTTACAGCTAACATTGTCCTCAAAAGATCATAGACAAGTCCACAAAGGTGCTCTGTTGGGTAAAGATGCAAATATCTGCCAATGGCGTACTATTATTTTTGAAAGCACAATGGTCAATTCCAAGAAGATAACCAATTAGTTATTTGCTCGATTTTTCTGTTGCCAGTTTTACCAAGTTTAACATAACAAGTAGGGATATACAGAGATGCAACAGCAAGCAAAGCAAATCCAACAAATCAGCAACAGCAAGAAACAAGAGTGCAGACCCAGAAGCAAGCATAATAGATAATAAAAAATAGTAGTAATAAAATTATGGGCAGCATATTGCATCACTACCAGAGAGGTCACGACTCTAGGTGGCCCTATTTCCTGACCTGCATCATTAAAGCTGCTGAGCATTACAGAGTCAAGATAAAGGGAAAGGAAAAGAGGAGTATAGGCAAGATATCTACCCGTCTACCCCAAGACCAACACCTCAAAACAGCTTAATCCCACCTCAGCACGATGGAGAACAAACCTACCAACTAGTCAGCTAGTCCTGCTTTACACAGCAATATTACAATATAATTTGTACTTTCTGCCTGATGTGTTCATTCAGTATTGGGCATGTTAGCAACAGGTATTCAGGCAGTTGCTAATTCAAGATTTATAAAATATCCACCTGTAGGGCAATCATTCTCTTAACTGCGGTTGCATCCATAAACAGTTTTTCATTGACTGACAGATAAAGCAAAGAAGTCTGCTGTTCAAAAAACCATGACTGGACTGCAGGATAACACCATATTATATGTACAGATTGATATAAATGTATATAAATGCAGTAAACAGCTTTCACATAATGTTCAAAATCATCTTATCTGAAGGTCCACTGAGTAGGTTTTTCCAAAGTATGGTCTTAGTACATGGGAGATTGCATGGTTGCAAGCTCAAGAACATGCTATCAAGAGACCAGATAGATAGATAGATAGA
>NW_023339807.1:3672724-3675677 GCF_004916995.1 Morone saxatilis
GATAGATAGATAGATAGATGTTCAAGGTCATGAAAGATTTTCAGAGTTTCTGTCTTGATTCAGAATTACAGGAGTCTGCGCGTCACATTATTCTGCTATTTGAAATTCTTTCTGGGACTCAGATATGAGCTATCAGATTCCCTCAGACGAAATTGTCTCTGAGTAGGAATACCAAGTCAAAATGGGGGATTTTATTTCAGCGACTGCCTGAGGGGAAACTACATCAAGCCAAACACAAATCACATTGGAGTCTGAGATGACAAATGGAGACCTTGAATAACTGCATTACTGCTATTATATTTGGAAATGGAAAAAATTAATTTCACCGCACTTCAATGTTTCAGTTTCTTACAGATTGCGCATCCAGCTGCAGATATACGTTTTGATATAGATGATTTACAATTTCATTAGGAAAACATTTGTTCGCATTTATAGCATTCTATTTGTCTGTGTTATCTGCCTGCACAGTGGCACTGAAACTACCCTGAATGCAGAGACACTGAGGGGAAGATAAGGTGGAAGGTGGAAGATGCCCAATGTTCAAAGACATATAAAACCATAATGTATGACATATGTAAAATATGTTTCATTTTAAAGGTTTAACTGCTGAACACAAGATGCCTCCTGCTTCACTGACCATTCTACGTTCTCAGTGTTTGTGAGCTGAGGTTTCAAGTTTACATGTCACACTTGTGGGTTGCATACTGGACCATGATTAGGTTCCGAACTAGTTGATGTCTTAAATCTAAAAACTAGGTAAACATCCAAGTGAAGGAGCAATGAGCTTGTGGTAAGAACATTAACTCAAGGATTGAGCCTACATACAGTTTTGAGATACTTGTACTTTGTATTCTATAATTGATGCTACCTTTTACTTCTATTTATTTTACAACTATAATTACTCCTTTGCAAGTCAAGATTTTTCATCAAAAATTTGTGATGATCTTATTTATTTTATGATGCATTTTACAGCATGTTGAAATACCCTGTAGCATGTCTGGATCGCAGTTTGATTAAACACAAAAGGAATATTCACTATGTGAGCGCAGTATAACTGAAATAGTCAACTAAAATCAAATCTTAAAATTAGATCTTGATATAGGGCTCCTCTACAACAGAGGGCCAAAACGATGAGGTAATAATGCAGGATCCATCTTAGTTGCAGTGTTGAAAAATATATTCAGATTCTTTACTTAATGTGAAATTCACTTGCCAGTGGAAGAGCACTAGAGCACTAGCATCTCAGACCAAAACAATGGGACAAAAATTAAATAATCATCAAAACGTCTTTGTTAGTCTTTCCACAGACTTTCCAACAATCGGAAACATAAACCCTTAATTCACAGAGTTAGATGTAAAAATTTGTTCAGTGGTGGCAACGTATAAGCTAACGTTAATCATTGGGAACAAATGTGCCCATCAAAGTAGGTCTACTAAAAGTGCTTGTTTTTTTAGGTTCACATTGTCAATCTAATCTGACAACATTAAGGAAATTATCCCTGCAGAGATAGACATTTTTGTTCAAGCAGAAACAGACATAATTTCACTATCAGTCGTCATTTTATCTTGCATATTACTGTACATACTGTTACATTGTAACTTCATTCAAAGTGGACACAAAATAAACCTCACCAACTCTGCTTTGGTAAGTAAATACTTAAACAACTGAAAGAAGAGAAGAGTTGACTTTTTGTAGAAGATCTGATTCTGTGGAGTTTTTTTTTAGAATATCAGGGCAACAGGAGCAGCAGGATTACAAATGTTGCTCACTTTCCTCCAAGGCTGACAGAAATAGTTTCAGGCTAATTTAATTGGTTTTAAGTGGACATGAGGACAATACAGACCCAGCTGATATGGATAAAGTGACAGCTTGTCTAACTTTCTTAACTGTGTCAGTGAAGAAGGAGGCAAATTCACTGCATGAGTGGATAAAAGAAGCAGTGTCTTACCTTTCTCAATCCTAAATTATAAATGCAAAGTTTCTCTTTATAGATATATATACACACCTGAAGATTTGTTTTCACCACCTAGGTTGGGCTTTTTGATGCTCTCTTTTTAAAAATTTTACCAGGGTGCCATTTCTCCATGGTGCTCTTTCCTTACTGAAAACTACCTGTACCTTAGTGGGGCCAATGGCATTTGTAATTTTAGAACTGAAATTCTACAAGATCATTAACTGAGACCCCAGTAAGTGAGTGTGAAAGAGAACCTGAATGAATAATTCAACTTTGACTGAACATTTTCTTTGCACTTCACCTCAAAGAAAACACAGTAATAATCAGTAAGAGCAACATCAGTCACCACAGCCTTAGAAATGTTACAACCCTGTAGATTAGTCCAGACTGTGCCTCTTGTTGTGTTTGGGTCAGTTCATAGTCCATCCATCAATAAAGACATCCAAAAAGGTTTACATTGTTTTGAGCGGCTGTGGCTGAAAGCTCGTCCAACAAATTTTCCATCAGGAATCTGCTTGCACTGGAGATCATTGTTATTGTTGTTAACTGAAGTTGGGAGCGGTTGATTCAATAAGTATAATATAAGTACAAGAATATAATAGAACTTTTACTAACAAAGACAACGCCAGTGAACATATGGAATTAGCTAGGTTTATTGCACATAATGGATAAATGTGAACCAATGGTGTGTACTGTAGGAAGAATGAACGGATTGGGAAAGGGTTGAGGGATGAAGGGATGGTGGTCGAGGGATGAGGGGATGAAGGCATGAGGGTTGAGGGATGAAGGGGTATGGGAAGGAAGGGTGAGGGATGAATGGATGGAAGAAAAATGGGTTTGTGAACGGGTGAATGAATGGATGGATGGAGGAGTTTGGCAATATGGTGGGAGGGAACCGAGTGGGTGATGAGACTCTGAGTGCGGGAGCCGTCTCTTCTTATCTCTTCTCGAGAGCCCGGTGGTTCTTGTATTTGGATAAGAGAGAGGGGAAGAAAAAG
>NW_023339807.1:3675709-3677733 GCF_004916995.1 Morone saxatilis
GGTGTGCTTAAGTACGTTTTGAGCAGAAATGAGACAAGTGCAAGGCGTGGTCTTTGTTTACCCATACCTAGTTTTAAACATCATATGTACTTTTACTTTTGATATTTTCAGTATGTTGTGCTGATAATACATACAATAACATAACATACTGTACGCTGGCCTTAATGCAGTTGCAGTATGTGGAAACATTAACTAAAACCTTCTACAAATGGAGAGCTTGAGCTCCAACATGCTTCAGTTCATTTAAAATAAAGCACCATATTTCTGTCATTGCTGTAAATGTCAGTTTTTCTTTAATGTTTCCTGGTGCGCACCAGTCAAAAAACTCCCACAAGCTGAGCCGGAAATTCAGCACAAACTGGATCAAAATGAAGCAGCACAGCCTGCGCCCTGATCCCTCCATATGTTTCCATATAGATATCAAGCCATCGATTAGGGGAATGCTGTCATCTAGTTGGCAGCGATTAGGCTGCTGGCTTTGGCACCCAGTCAACAACTAATTCACATGCTAATGTCTTCCAGATCAGGTCTCGCCCCCAAACTGGTTCCCCTTATTGACTTGATTCCCTGATTGGACAGATGGCCACCTTTCAATATCACAGACGTCTGTTTGTGTTTAAGCTCGGGGTACGGTGTCAAAGGGGGCGGATTCCCAAGCTTATGAATAAACAACAACAATCATCTAGATAAACAACAACATTATCTGGCGTCTGAACCTTGACGACGATCCATTATGGCCATTACTGTCACATCATGTGCTACAGTCGGCTTTTAATTGCTCTTATTCGCTATTGAGAATGGGGGGGAACTCAGACACTGTATATGTCGGCGCTCTTAATTGATTTGTCCTCGTGCTTGCCAAGACCGCAGTCAATACAGTCGAGTGCGCTGAAACCTATCAAAGCGGAGCGAGGAATGAAGGCACGAGCAGTGAGGACAAAACAGCTGAGGCTTGTGGAGAGAAAAGGGAGAAAGAAAACAGTATTGCTATTCCTCCCGACCCTCCTCCTCCTCCCCCACACGTCTCTCCCTCACCTCTTGCTCTGCTCTTTCTCTCTCCGCTCTCTCCTCTCTCCATTTTCGTGCCTGGCAGCAATCTTTCTCAGGAGACTTTCTCAGCAGTTGTGTGAGGAGAATGTCAGTCCTGTGTGTAGTGTAGTGTGTGTGCTTCTATCTGTGTGTGTGTGTCTGCCTGCCTCTACAAGAAACGTCCCCTGGATGTGCTCATTAGCAAAACACAAGTGCGTATGGCTCCCCAGAACAAGGCATTCTGGGTACTGCCACTGTCTATCTTAGCTTTGTGAGTTGGTAAGCAACTAATGAACAGATTCAGGCATGAATACAGGGCAGCAGTACTGCACACACAAACACAAACACACACTTAAAGTCTTTAAATGACCTTTCATACATAACAGACACGAAGAAAAACAATGAGTTGTTCAACATTCTACAAACTTAATATTCAAATGTTGTGTGGGGATGGTCTGATGCTCTGTGTTCTGGTAAAGATTTAAAAAAAATTGTAATAAAGAAAAAGAAAAGAAAAAAACTGCTCTAAAGGACATTTTACCAAAACAGAAGTGCAGATTGAATATTGAATATTAAACACACAGAAAGGTCTCCTGGTGGGCTGGAAAGAGGATCTGAGTTTGTGTGAAGGGATTTGTTTTCTGTTAAAGCAATACGTGTGACTTTCAATAAAAAGTAAATTGTTTCGCATCTTTTCACATGAAATGTCGTATCTTGTTTTTTTCATAATAATACACAATTTTTGTAGATGACAAACCAAAGTCCATCAAGTATCTGGTGCAGTGCTTTCAATCATTTACATGATCTTCCTCTGCAGGTGAAGTTTTCCTAGTTAATATGTTTAAATTTAATTTCTGTATGTTTATTACATGCCTATCACATTACTGTGAGGTCTTTTTTTTTTTTTTTTTTCATTAGCACAAATTTTTATTAAGTATAAAATAGGGTTTTGGTCATAGTTTCATCAACTTTAAATGTGCAGTGTGTAACATTTA
>NW_023339807.1:3677845-3678118 GCF_004916995.1 Morone saxatilis
AATATAGGAATTGTTGTTTTTTTGTTACCTTCGAAGGATCCTTTTATATCTATCGTATCCCAGAACAGATGTTTCATGGCCACCGTAGTTTCTCCTTTATGCTTGGAGGGGGAGGGTAACTGCTAGATGCAGGGACGGCTGGTATGTATGGGCTAACAGGGCTAAGGGGGGGCTTATTTTTTACAGTAAAGATGAAAAACTATTATTAAAAACCTTAGAACATATTGTTTTGAATTTTGGTAGTGACAGAAAAAACCCAGGATATATGATATA
>NW_023339807.1:3678218-3681100 GCF_004916995.1 Morone saxatilis
ATCTTCATTTATTTATATTTTAAAAGTACTTTATTTTTCTGAGTGATTTTTGTGTGATTTGTATATTTGTATATTTTATGCACCAATGCACCAGGACACATTTTTTGTAGGTGTAAAAACCTATTTGGCAATAAACCTAATTCTGATTCTGATTCAAATAAAAACATTTACATAATTTCACTAATATGTGTGCTAAAAAGTTTAACCTAAAGAGACATCACTGCAAATTTGGTTTGCAGACCTCTTTCACCTTAAAGCACCTCCTCTCCTCTCCTCTCCTCTCCTCTCCTCTTGCCCTCCATCCTCGCTCAGCCCTTCACCATCCACAGAGACCATTAAGTTAATGAGACCTGAGGTAGGGCGGCTGCAGCAGGCTGCTCCCTCTCTTTCCTCCCCCACCATCCCCTCTATTGCTCTCTCTCTTTCTTTCATCCTCTCTCTTATTCCCTCACTCCTGTTCTTGCCACCTCTTCTTCCTTCCATCTCCTTCCTCTCTCTGCCTGTAGATTTATTATTGGACGCCTGTTGTCGTCGCCAAACTTGTGCCACAGCAGCAAAGCTCTGCTACTCAGGGGACAGACATTTCATTTCCGCCCTCTTAACGAGTTGATGGTGAGTGTGTGTTAATATGTGTGTGTGTGCGTACGGGAGCTATATGAGGGGAGCTGGTTGATGGGGGGTTGGGGGGAAGCTTCATCGTTGTCCTCCTCCTCCTCCTCCTCCTCCACACTCTCAGACAGAGATAATGGGGGAGCTGATAGCAGCCTTGGAGACTGCTGTGGCTCCAAGCACAGATATGGACCGATAACACCTCCACCACCTCGCCTGCTGCTGCTGCTGGTGTGTGTGTGTGTGTGTTTGTGTGTCTTTGTGTTTGTATCTGGATGTACGTGTGTAGTGCTGTAACACAAGTGGTATATACGAATGTGGGTGTGTCTTTGTGTGTGTGTTTTCTGTATGTTTTGTTTTTGTGTGTGTCTTTCTATGTTTGTGGGAGTTTTTGTGTGTATGCGCAAGAGTATAGCGTGTGTTGCGTACTGCGTACATGTATACCTGTGTGAGTTTGGAAGTGTGTGTGCGTGTGTGTGTCCTACATCTGCTCCTGTAAAGCGAGTATGTGTGGCTCTCTCTGTGTCTCTGCAGCCTCCTTCATCCCACCAGACATTCCTGCCTCCTTTTTATGGGCACAGGAACAGCTGGCCACCCCAGTAGGGCATTCTCACACTGAGACAATTCTGAGACAATCACAATATATGAGCCTGGTGCCACACACTCACTCATATACACACACACATATGCACAGAAAAACACATACAGTATGCAGAGACACACACTCTCCTGGCTATTGCTAATATGTTTCCTGTTGTGCTGTTGTGTTACAGCACCATCAGGATCTAACAGCTGGAGTGCAAATGCGTTTATCATCGCTCTTTTCTCTTTTACTTCTCAAGATGTGAGGAGGATTTTCACTGTCCCGGCTCGGGCGAAAGCCATCGCAGCAGCCCCAGCGTCCATTTCCGCTCTGACGTTCAATTTTTTTTTGCCCATGCGACTTTGATGAATGGCAAAAGGCGAATCTTTTCGCTGTACTTCACACAATCTCCTCGTACGACAATCACATCCTGACAGTTCAAATGAGAAAATGATTAATAGGCCTTGTGATTAACATAATGAGTTATTATCCAGGACAGAGAAATTATTTCATCAAGCCAGGCTATATTTATCTTTGTTCACCTATGCACCTGTTCTGCTCATTTCACAGCGTTTTATTGCACGCCAGATTACAGTGTTTTTCTATTCGTGGCTATGTGCTGATTAGTTTTGAACAGTGGCAATATGATTGGATATAAATTGTTTCCTTTTGTACATGAAAATGCATATTTATGAGTGCCTGTGCTCAGCTTGAAATACAGTGTGTAATTAATTTCACAGAACAATTCTTTGCAACACTATCTTTAGAAAGGCTATCTTTAGATAGATGCAACACTACTGTAAAACTGAATGCCAGGACATATATTTGCTTTAAATTTCTGCCTCTGATCAATTACTGCACCTTGCACAACACACCAGACTGCGTTTATACAGGAAATATGCACTTACTTGTTTGGTTTTATTATTCTGATATAGTATGTATGAAAAATTGTGAACTGTGTGGATTTGACAAATTTTTCTCATTAATTTCACACCAGAAGATCTGTTTTCCTGTCACACGGAGCACAGCTGGAGCAGCTTTGTCAAATCTGAGAAAAAAAAACAGATAATGTCATCAGAGATATCTGGTCTTGAACTTACAAACTACACATTAATGACAGAAGGCCTGTGTTACAAGTTTGGGGTATGGAGCTATGGGTGTACTGAGTTGCATTATGGGAAATGTAGTATCTTGCGTTTTTGGAGCTTAAACGATGGACAAGAAGTCAGGATATTTAGCTCTCTGCTGCTGTCACTGTTCATAGGAAGATCGAATGCTATTTTTAGTAACTCTGGTGAATAGTTTTTACTGTTTTTGTTTTTACCACCTCTCTCTCACTGTCTCTAAAATATGTATTATTGTAAACCCTATACTTTTTCTTTTGTGTCCCATGCAGAGGAGGGAATGCGTTGTTCCTTGGTAAATAGGTCTGATTAACTGATTAACTGTAACTCTAATAATTAATAATAAAAAAAAAATCAGTGTCTAGAAAGTTGCTGTAACTTTTTGGAAGTGCAATAATAAATTGCTGAAATACCACTTTAGAGGCTCAGTGTATAGGATTTAGAGGCATCTGGCCAGTGACGGCTGGTGGTGATTTTGGGTGGGTGGGCTAACAAATGTATTACACTCATCAATACTTCACACAGCAGCATCACATCAAGTTACAGCAACAACATTGTGTACTTTG
>NW_023339807.1:3681200-3681709 GCF_004916995.1 Morone saxatilis
TGTTCATCGTCCAGCCTCAGTCTGGGCCCACACTAACCTGAAGGACGCTGGTTTGAAGTTAGGGAAAAGTAGTTCAGCGGAGCCACTAGAAACAAAGAAGCACAGGTCTACTGAACATCTTTCACTTCCATCGTGTGTGATTGTGGAGGTACAAGATACGTCTTATAAACAGTCTGTAGTGAGGCTTCAATATAAAGTGCTTATTTAGTTTTTTCATATTTATTTTGTCTAAATCTTTTATGCACTAGAGTGTCTGCTCTGCATTGCCTTTAAAAAGCAATTTGTTTTCCACAAATAAGATTCTGAGTTGAGTACCACAATAGCACAAATATATCCAGTCCAGCAGTAAAGTGCAGAGACAAGATGTGTGAAAGATCCAGGTTCAGTGTGTTGTCTAGAGAGACCATGCTCCACTTTCTAAACATTTGTGAGTGTATGTCAATTGGATCCATTACGTGCTATGCATCTAAAAAAGATAGTGTGTAAGTATATTTAAAGATCCCCTCCAG
>NW_023339807.1:3681878-3690742 GCF_004916995.1 Morone saxatilis
AGTGGATGTGCACTGGTGACTTCAGGTTTCTACACCACACTATATAAGTTGCATACTGGACCAGAAAAATGCAAAATGTAAAGTATAAGACTGACAGATCATATAATTGAAATTTAACATATACATAGCACAAAACAGAAAATAGTATTTTTCCTATCCCTTAGACAAAAATGTCTGCATGCAATATTTTTCTAAAATCAATGGTTATATCCTTTGTTTCTGATACATCGGCCCTCTTTTATGAAGCACAATGGTGTTTTATCAAATTGCAATTGAGAAGAGCAAAAGTAATGCTTATTTATTTGAAATAAAAGAGGCTAAGTAAGAAAAAAACATTACATTGTACAGTAAACATTCAGTGACTAGTAAAGATCTAGTAGACTAGTAAAGCAATCTGGTTTACATACATATTAAGCATATTATAGTCCATAAATGAAAGACACCTTACAAACGAAGGAAAGGGGGAATTCAGTGTAGGACTATTCTCAGACTTTTACCATTTCTCAACCTTTTTAAGTCAATTTCTGGAACTAGAATTGCTTTTCGCTTTCTGGAAAAGGGTCCAATAAGAAACATCTACTTCTTAATGGTACCATAGATTTATTTTCATTTAAATGACTCCATTATTGAATTGCTCTCTTGGACCACTTAAGAAAGGGGAGAAGTTAAAGGTAGATTTTCTTTTTGGAGTTTAAGTTACATTTTGTATCTATCTCCTCTGTACAGATGAAACACTTACTTGTTTCCATCAGTGTGCACTCATAGTTCTTTTGTGCTGGTGACATGGCCGTCGTGTTGACAGGGTATCAGGCGCTATCGTCTGGACTGTCCGGCCACTGGCGCCACACTCAGAGGGGCTTCTGCACCACCTGAGGTCTGACATGGAGGCACTCAGACAGACACATGAGACGGCTCAAAGAGAACAGTGGTCTGGAATATAGATGTAGAACCGGTAGAGAGGCCGCTTCCTGGTACAGTGCTGTTGAATCTTAATATAATGTCATTATTATGTGTGTGTAGGATGGCTGGGAATCATATTTGAAAAGAACAACAAGACAGCCATCAGCAGGTGCACTGAAATGCTGCTCTCACCATGGTAACACGTCAGCTTTCTGCATGCCAAACACTGTATTGAAAATGTATTTCCATGACACTATTAATCAGAGGTGTCAAGTAAGTGTAGCGTGTAAAACAACCATTCAGTAATGTTAAGTGGAATGGAAAGATCATTCTTCATTTTCTAACTCTCTGCTCTGGTCTGAAAACGCTAACAGCTGCTGATTTGCAGCATGAGAGGGCACAGGCCACTGAAAGAGACAGAGACAGACACGCTGAAGAACAAGAGCAATGACAGACCTCAAACTATTCCACATGCATCAGACCACCACTTGGTGAAAAGCAAAAGGGACACTGCAGAGACGAATGGAGGGGGAGGGAGCTGACGAGAACAATATTTAGCGTAGAGGGACCAATGGGGGAGAAAAGTGACAACTCTGGACCCGATACAAGTAGAAAAGCAATAATTCATGAGAGTTGTACAGTGAAATAATTTGTCATCTCTGTTAAAAGCACCTTGATCACAGCTGTGTGGGTCTAGAGGGGGGTAGCATCTTTAGAGAATTGCTTATCCACCAATACAGCAGCTCGCTACATTCAAGTTTGCAATTTCACACGGAAGGTTTTCTGTAAGTTAATGCGACACAAGCAAACAAATATACACACATGCACAGCGGCACACTCCCTCTGTCGCTCTCTCTCTCACACACACACACATACATAAAGCCACACTGCAGGGACCATCTGACAAGGCCAAAGTGATGTTGGTTTCAGGGGACCGTGAGTCGGTCCCTCCACAGATGGGCCGGGGCCCTGCACCCTCTCCCTAATGCTCCATTCTGCAGCTGTGTGAGATTAGCTAGGTACCATCAATGCTAATTTGTGCTGATACAACCAAAACTTTTATTGAGATGAGGAAAAAAAGCAGATAAAACACACACACACAGCCTTGGTATATCGAAGATGTCTCCTTGAGTCTGCTGCAGAGGCTGCACTCAAGGTGTACTCTGCACAGAGGCCAAGGTGGAGAGTTATATACATTATTATTAATGATTGTTATAGCTTCATTATGATCCTTTCTAAAATTTGAACAATATTTTTCAAGCTTTGTAGAGGTTTAAACCAAGTCATATACCAACATTTTAAAAATGTCAAAACTGTGTCTAACAAAATACGTTCATATAGTAATTTGGTTTTCTACATTTAGGAGGAAAAAGCAAAGAACTTTGAAACCAGAGATGGGAGTTCTGCATCCTACATGATAGGTGTTGGCTAGACACAATACAGACTGAAGACTTCCTCCTAGCTTTTTATGCTAAAACTGGGTGGGAGAATTAAAAAAAACAAACTTGCATTGCAGAACCAATCCAAAGTCTGTCGTTGACATGCAGAACACTGTAATACCTCACAGTACATCTTAATAAAAGAAGTAAACATAACTTAATCCTCCAAAAAATGTGGAGTCACTCAATTCCATAAATTAAACCCAGCTCAAAAATGAACTGTCGAAGTAATAACGTTATTTAGGGAATTTAAATGTGTGCAGTATTTTCATTGACTAATTTTCTTTACACAATTACACAAATGTGTATTGGCAATGCTCAGGATTTTAAAATTTTTATATTTATTTCAGTTTATTAATTATTGTATGCCCCAGTAATTGATAGTATATCAATTAATTGTAAGTTTTTATTATACATCAACTGTTTAGACAGGTAATGTAATAATTTGCTTTAGTGGAAGAAAAGAAAAAAAGTAAGAAGAAAAGTAAATTCAACTTAATTGGTAACATTTGTATAAAGATGCAGTTAAGTTATTCTTACTGTATTATAGATAGATATTGATAAATATAGTTAAATATAGATAAATATAATAGATAAATTCTGGTTTAAATAAGTTTGGAGAAATGCTGCATATAACTGTAATTTATTTACTACTTTAAGTTCT
This sequence comes from Morone saxatilis, assembly GCF_004916995.1. Classification (NCBI taxonomy): domain Eukaryota; kingdom Metazoa; phylum Chordata; class Actinopteri; family Moronidae; genus Morone; species Morone saxatilis. The sequence goes on from NW_023339807.1 coordinate 3,684,882, forward strand.
ATTTACTGAATGGAATTGGTACAATGAACTTAATTTACCCTTAACAAATACTTAAATCAAAAATGTTTTCATGCTTAAATAGTTTGAGTTAATACATTTAAATGTTTAAGGAAATCAGCTTCCTCAAACAGTTTGAGTTGAACTAACTCATCAGGTCGTACCATATAACATAACAATTTTTTAAAAGCTCTCTCTGTGTTTATTAGCGGCCATTCTCGCAGCCATTAAAGCAACTACTTTGCATTTAGAAATCCCCAGGCGATTACATAGTAGGTTACTAAAACATTTGGTTACGATTAGGGAAAAATTATGGTTTGGTTAAAAACTTGAAAAGTAAATATGTCCCATCTCGTTCTTTAAGTCACACTGACCTTTTTAGTAACACCACAGTCTTTCATCAACCTAAACATAGCCATAAAAAACCTTATTCATGCTTTAGTGATTGAGCATTTGGCATATGTTAATCGCATTATGAATCAAATAATTGAATTATGATTTGAAGTGAGCTTCCATGTACTCAGTTGTATATGGATATATTGTGTGATTTTTATTAACAGTTTGACATTTTGCCAGCAGCCAGTTAGCTTAGCTTAGCATAAAGACTGGAGACATGGGTGAACAGCTATCTGGGCTCTGTGACCAAAGATAACAAAATCCTCCAAACAGCACCTCTAAAGATCAATAATTAACACGTTAAATCTCCTTTGCGCCACTCCCATGTCTGTACTGTTCTCAGTAGCAAATTAGGGTATTTCCAAAAATGTCAAACTATCCCTTGAAAGAACTGCAGAGTTAAGGGTCTCCTTCTGTGTTTAAAATAGCCCTTTTCACAGCAGACATTTAGACATGGCATAGTCGGAAAAGCACAGGGGTTACTAATAACATTAACAATGGATCTTTTCTATTCAGTTGTCCTAGTACGCCATGACAGTGTGTCTGTGAGCTAACAGGCCCCTGAAACTGAAGCAGCAAAATGGAATTCAGCCATCATTCTTTTTTTTTTTTTTTTTACATCCAGTACTTTTCAAGTGACATGTCGAAATAGTTGCTGAAAAAGGCCTATATAGGGACATAAAAGTTGACCAGTAGTGCCATTGAGATGATACACTGACAGTGAACAACACTCCCAGTAGTCTTTGGAACTGATGTAAACTAACAATACAAGGACATTTGTTTGTTGTACATGTACGATGAGTTCAAATCCTCTCTCCCCCCTCAATCCTGATTTCCAGTCAAGCTCAGCTGCATACAATCTAATAAAGCAATATTCTTGAAAATATCTCCAGAGACTGTGCTGTGGGATTCATGTTTTTGTTACTGTGAAGAACAGAATGAAACATATTATGTGTCACGGCAGAATTTTAGCCTTGTAACGTTACATACAGATCATCTATTTATACCAGTTTACACTTGATGCATTTATTCATTTTGTTCCCTGCTCTGTGTTTACCAAGTTTTTTCCACTGTAATAACCCACTGAAACACATCAGACCTGTAAACCACATCCCCCCCTCCCCCCCTTCTCTCTCTCTCTCTCACACACACACAAACACACATACAAATATCCCACATATGGCTAACCCTAATATGGTAACTCTGACTGAATACATTATTTATCATATGCATAACGTCTCCCAGCTAGCCTATTTTCCCCAGATAAGTAATATACAGTGTAATGTCATTGGCACGCACACTGCAGTAGGAATAATGGGGAGGTTTGTTCACTTTATGAAATACTATTCATCACAACAGAGACAAACAAATTTGATTTCAGCTGTGGATTATTCACTGGTGAGATTGATATTGTTTTCATGCAAAACCAATAAAGAGGCATCATGTGGATGTTTTGATTACATTATCAGAGCTACAAATACAGTTAATAATAAAAGTGTATGAGTGCCTCATGACTGAATCATCATACAGCATGGTATATTCCTTAGAGTGGGGGGTGGGGGGTTAATGTTGGCGTGCCACATAAATAACTAAATGATGACAGACTGAACAACCCAAACCTGCCTTCTGACATGAAGCAACTCATTCCATTGAGGATGCGTGGTCTGACTTCAGTACTTTACATTATTGTAAAAACCTATTTATCTTGTAGTTTTCTCTCAAGAAAAATCCTGTAGCATTAAGTTTGTGGAGTAAATGTATTTATAAAATTTAAATGTAATTACAAAAACAAAACACCTCTGACAAATGGTCAGTTATGTATGAAGTGTGTGGCAGGGTGATTGTTTCAATCAGCTGTATAGTCATTACAAAGTCTGCGAGTCAACAAGCCTCACAAATAATTAGTGGGGTGTGATAATTACACCAGGATTTGTACTTTAATTACATGACACATTTGCTGATGACGAGGTTGCTGGCTTTAAGTTTAAATTTGTTGTGTGCGCAACAGAGTGCACTGACCCTTTGTGCCATTGGTATTAGCTACATTGTAAGAGTTAGTGTGGTTATGGCAGGAGTGCCCACACTTTTTCCCTTGGAGGGCCAAACCTGAAACTTAATAGTGAGCCACTAACCAAAAGTGCAAAGTGTCACTCTTTCCACCATGCTCAGATTATAAAAAATAATTAATAATTAAGGAACCTGCATATGTCGAGAGAATTTTTACCTCCCAAAAAATAAAACAGCGAATTATATGATAATTTTCAATACATACATTTTTAATTGTTTTTCATTTGAAACATCTGGCAGGCCAAATCAAACCTTATGGTCCTACATTGGGCAGCCCGGGGTTATAGGATAGTATGGAGGGGAAAAAATCATACAGGGTGTATTTGCATGCGAGTGATAAGTCATATGGCAGTTATTTGGCAATTTAAATCTGCCACCCTAGTTTATAAATAAAGGCAATGTCCAAGAAGGGAGAACGTTGAGGTGGGTCGACGTGTTAAACACAGGACTTTCCTTTTTTAAATCCTTTATGAAAACAGAAGTCTATGTTTAATAACATTTTTATACATTATTGACATATTACTTTCAGTTTTTTACAGTTTTCAGTCATACTTTGGTTAGGTTTAGGCATCAAAAGTACTTGGTCTAGTAAAAGAGCATGGTTTTTCTCTGGCATGCAGGTAGTAGCCACAATGGCTACTGACACCTCTGTTTTGAATAGCATCTGCCAAAATCTTAACAGAGTAGCTATATTTGTATGCATTTAGTGAACTGATTCCATCACTTCAAACAATTTGCTCGGACAACAACCCAGTAACACAGCAGTAAAACAGACCGCATTAGCCATTTAGCCTCATTCATTTCTGAGCAGCAAGTGTGACTGGCACAAACACTCTTTCTCTCTCTGTCGCTCTCAGATCTGGTGCCAAGTGGGCATCAGAGAGGCACCGTGTGTTTGTCTAATGGCTACCTGCTGCCTGGCACAGTTACATATGGACACTACAAAGAAATCTGATTAACCACTCAGCCACACTCTGCACCACAGCCTTTCATACACTACGCACGCATTTGTGTGTAAATATTCCCTGGAGTATTGCTATTGCACATTAAAAAAATCATTGTTTTCCTTTATTGTTATCATTGGAGCTACATTTTATTGCTGAGGTCGTTTTGCATTGAGTCCATCTGTGTTTGCTTTGTGGCTGTAATGCTTTTCCCCTACATCTTCTACGACTCCATAAGGCCTTGTTTGATGCTGTTAGATTTGACCAAAAGGGGTCACAAGCTCCAGTTTGTCTAAAAAAAACATATTATATGTTTTATATGTTCAGCAACCATGGCTCATTATGTGAATTACTGTATCTTATTCCAAACAAATTACTCTTGCTGCTGCTGCAAACATAAAAGACCTCATGTTCATGTATACCAAATGATTCTTTCCGGTGTACACGCACCACTCACTGTGTGTTGAGAAGAGTGAATGTTGCCTTCAACAAAATGGGCAGTTTTATAGTTTTTAGATGAAAATGATACATTATCATTTTAAAGATTTCAAGAAATGAGTGATTAATCTAGCGTCAGAATCTTTTCAAACTAGTGAAAGAATGAGCTCGTGTCAAAAAGATATCCAAGCCAGTCACAAGAGAAATAACAAGACATATTAAAAATGTACCATCTTGTCAGAACGTTGCTTTGTTTTCATCCCCCAGCTCCATAAAGATTTAAATGAATCTGTTTTTAGAAGTAAGGCTGCAAACAAGGAACACGGGCTGACACATTATAGATGCCTCTCTTTCTCTCTGCCTTCATCTCTCATAAACAATCCTTCCTCTCTCTGCCTCTGCCTTCCACGCTCTCACATTTTTACCGTCGTGTCAATTACTGTCCCAGTGGTTTTCCTCCTCAAGTCTGACACATCCACCGAGTGTGTGAGCATTCATCAGAGCTGTTTAACCCTCACAACGCCCCGAACTGGAAGACAGCCAGGGAAACCTCACAGAGGCAGCCAGTTGTCAGTGACTATCACCTCCCCTCCACCCCCAAACCCCCCGTCACCGACGTGCACATCAGACAGGGAGCAGGCCTTGTTGATGAGAAGAAATTCACTAATTGTTTGATTATACAGATCTTCATGATAATGAATCGCTACTCCACGGTTCGGGAACATGGTGTGCAACCCGAATTACCACCCCAACACTCAAGCTGTGAAAGTTGATTACTCATTAGCGGGTGACTGAGTGGCACAAACAACTCTGGCACCCCCTTTAAATTCCCCTCCTGTGTTTTTTACTGTATGTACTTGTAATTGCTGTACAGTGTGGCACAGGAGACTGCCCTGCGCCAACATGGATAGATTAAAATTCAATCCATACCCAGGAAGCAGCGTGTTTTTGCCTTTTTACACTAGCTATTAAGTACTACAAACATTCAACAACATCACCTTATGTCTGCCTGCAGGTTTTGAGGCAGGACACAAATACAAGTGAAATACAAGCGACCAAGCCAGAACAACTCAACTCACTGTGTTCACTGACATTGCTGGTTGCTGCACAAAGAAACTACCAGCAGCAATTTGTTCAGTCTGCTGTCTGGCTTGAAACGGTTCATGTATGGAAGCTGTGTTAACAGGTGGGAGGACCACCCTGATTCCTTTGAGTTGTCTAATAGAAACAGCCCTTCATGATAACACACACTGCCATGTCTACATTATTACCTAAACAAGTTTCAAGATTTACATCTGTAAGACAGCCAGTCAGACAGGGTTTAGACCAATAAAATACGTGATGGACCAATCAGTGAACTATGAGGGTGTTAATACAAACCTTATTAACAACTATTAAACTACATATAAACTGTATTCCAAAAAGAAAGTAAGTTTTCCGCTTTTCCGCCATAATTAGTTGAAACATTCTAGTGGACATCCACTGTGGGCATCCATCATGTCTCAGTGAGTGGTGGGTCAGTCCAGTCAGGTTTTCAAATTGAATATTGTTGGATAAAGAATATTGTTTGTTTTTTTTAAATATATTTCTATATATGAGATGAAAAGTGAGACTCTTTTGACCATTCTTTTCAATCTGTCTCTCAAAAGACCCAAACTTTATAAATGAACAATACTATCACTGGCATGTCCCTTCAAAGGACCACTGTGTAGGATTTAGTTGCTTCTATACAGTTAGCAACACCCTCGCCTCACCCTCCTGTTCCAAGCGGGTAGAAGGATCTACGGTGGCTGCGAAACTCCTGAAAAATAGGAATAGCCTTATCTAGAGCCAGTGTTTGGCTTGCCTGTTCTGGGCTACTGTAGAAACATGGCGGTCTTCATAGACCTGCTCCCTCTGTAGCTATAAACGGCTAATTTTAAGGAAACTAAAACACAAACCATTCTTATTTTAAGGCGATTATACACTAATGAAAACATACCTATTAGGGGTGTGCATCTCTCCAATAAAAGACGATTC
>NW_023339807.1:3690842-3691569 GCF_004916995.1 Morone saxatilis
CGGCCGGTTCAAGCTACATTAAGACCGATTTATTAGTCCGTGTACCGATGCACTCGCATCTTTTAAATCAAAATCGATTTTCCGATTCAAATCGGTTTTTGTTACACCCCTAATACCTATGAATATTATATTCCATTTCTGCCAATGAATCCTCCTAAATGTTACACACTGGATCTTTAAGTCCAGTTCCTTTGATGAACCCTGGAAAATAAGCAGAGTTCTGAGCATTGGTACAGAGCTGCTTGTGTGTCTGGCAATACCTGCATCTTTGATTCCCAGTTGTCACTCCACTCACTTTTACACTTTACTTGGAACTCTTTAACTTATTACACTTCGTTATATACTCAACATGTACTTTATATCATACTTGAGTTTTCCTTTGCTTAATATTGTAATCCTGTTTCTCCATCTTGTGATTCTTAATTGCTTTGTGGACAAAAGTGGGTCCCTGGGTTCTCCACGCATTTTCCAGCAGTGTGCAGCTGAATCAGGTTCTTCTCAGTTCGAAGAAAGCAAACTTGCGAAGGGAAAAAGAGGGACTGGCACATGCTGATGGATTTGCAGCGCTTTCAATACTAGTGTGTCTTCATCAAGACAAAATGGGCACGAGGCAAACACATACATAGACCATGTTCAGACTGCAGGCAAAAGTGGCCCAAATCTTTTTTGGGGGTCAAGTGACCATGTCAGACTTCTTCAGAAGTAGTGTGAACACTCAAATCTTGCC
>NW_023339807.1:3691733-3702996 GCF_004916995.1 Morone saxatilis
GGTGCCGAAGGAGGCGGGACACAGCAATATCATAATCATCATCGTAATTTTGTCGGCTCCGATTGCACAACAACTTCAAAATTGATACACACACGCTGACATGTGTAGCATCCATATTTACGTCTGTAAACCAGCGTGCTGCGTGTGACGCCACATCTTCTTCTGCGCATGCTGGTCACTTCGGGGCCATAAACTGTTCACACTGGAGTCTGACGTCATTCGCATTTAAATTATAATGGGAACAACCACTCAAAAAAATCGGATCTCAGAAAAAAATCGGAATTGAGCATTAAGACCTGCAGTGTGACCGTAGCCAAAGTCAACCTAGAACAGGTGTACAATTGTCACTGGATAATTGGCTGAATTTCAGGATTTCCAATCTATTCTATAATCAGTGTGCTCCAGTCCCTTTTCTTTACCTTGGGTCCCTGTCTGTTTTGTCAGTGTTGTGCGTGTGCACAAGGACACACGTGCACATGTAGGCAACAAAGGCAAGGAGGAAGAAAACAGCTAGCTGCGAAACATGGATGTAAACAATGCAGCATTAAAAATATTTTTAAAAATCATGTTTTTCCTACCTCGAAGGACAGACACATGATGCATTTTAGAGAGTAACACTGAATGTGAACACGACTTTTGTTTGTTTGCACTCCACAGTGCACCTTTAATTTAATGTAATGTCATAATGTTACTTTTTTTACCCCATACATATCTGCACTTTATTATTATTATTTTTTTTTTTATTATTATTTATTATTATTATAATTATTGCAAAAAAATCTCTCTTGTCCGAATTCACAGATTACAACGAGACAACAATCACAAGTTCATTTCAAGGGGCTTGACCCTCACTGAATAAAACTGACTATATGGAGTATCCTTAAAGCGTAGTTTTGGATTTTGACTGAATCTAAGCCACACATATTTATGCTTTGACTGACACATGTCTCTGTTTATGTGCCTGTGTGATTCATCCACTCCAATTCAGCAACTGAGCTACTAATTTACACCCTATCAGCCACAGTGCTTAATGACCTGCATCAATCCAACAATATGACACTGTGATTGATTACGCCCAGTTTTGGAGAACAGCCAGCTAGCAGTGAGGTTGTTGCCAATGTGGGCAGACAACAACTGTCTTAGCCTTGAAAAAGTGTGTTCACAAGCAAACTGGCCTGCTGCTAACTGTATGAAGCAGACACTGACACATTTTGATTTATTTCCATATGCGGCACAATCTGACTTGTCTTTGGACAATACGTGATTGAATGCTGTGAGCCAACCCATCGCAAGTCAACATCAGTCTGGATTGTTGATATTAGTGAATTCATTTAATTGTTTTGATTTGATAATGGCATTCATATTTTCATGCACCAGTTATGTTAAAAAAAATAATAATCACAATGGCAATCAAAGCAAATATTTGAGGCACAAATATTGTGCGAGTTTTTCATATAAATTGATTGGAGGAAGAGGCTTCAGAGCTGGATAACAAGAGCTGTGTGTGTGCGTGTGTGTGTGTGAGTGTTTGTGCAAGCCAAATGCAAAATTAGTTTGTGTGTAATTGCATGTAAAGCACAACCAAGGAGTGGGTCGCTGGGTGTTTGTGTACATGTATGTTTGTGATTGTGTGTGTGTGTGTGACTGCTGCAACAAGACAAAAGTTAATGAGGTTTGAAGGCTGCTGTGGCAGCGGCGGCCTTGTCTTTGTCTCCGTCCTCTGCCACCCTGCTTCCTGCCCGGGCCTTTATTAAAAGGATAATGCAGCAAGGGTCTTTAAGTGTGCAGCTGCAAAGAGAAAGACAAGGGCGAGAGAGGGGTAGAGAAAGAGAGAGAATTTGGGGTGGTGAGCAAAAAAGGAGAGCAAAGGAGGGAGAAGACAGCAGAGAATAAGAGAAACAGGATGAATTGATGGTGATAAGAGGGGTAGAAGGGAAAGGATCTAAACAGGGGATGGATAGATGGATACAGGAGGCATAAAGAGAGAAAGACTCAGCCCTGGAGATAAAGAAAAAAGAAAAAAAGAAAAAAGAGAAACTGGAACAGGAGAGAGAAATGGGAAAGACATTAGAGAGCTGCAGAGAAAGAATAAGATGAGAGATTATGAATGAGAGATGCAGGGATAAGGGTAGGGAGGGAGACAGATAGCAGAGATTTAGTGCAGGAAAAGCTACTGGAGCACAATGAATACACAACAGGAAGATAACTATATATCAAACACTTTAAACAGCGTATTTGCTCTGACATTAACCAGTGAACCATTTTGGCCTTTACTGGTCTGCACCTTAAGATAACATAGGGGAATGTAACCTTATGTACTATATACAATACATAAGTTTACTATTGAATACAACTACTAATTTCTTGCACTTTTTTACTTTGTTTATTATTTAAGTTGCTATTTCATTCCCCCTTTGAGTAATTTCAGTTCCTTTAGTCTAGTGGTTTTATGAGGGACACTTGGGTGGGTGGTTCAGACTCAAGGTAACATGTACATCAGTATACTGTCTTAGCTCATTGGTATGACAAAGGAAGAATAAAAGAAGAGAATATACAGAACTGTAGCCTGCTTATTATTTCCCACAGCCTTTGACAAGAAAAGCACGGTTACAGGAATATTAAATTGAAGACGAAATATACATTTTATGTTCTGTTCATGTCGATAATGAGAAACGTTATCACACACATGCACCACTATCACATCAGTGAAATCCTTGTTAAACTAGGTTAAAACTAGATTCAAATGAAAAAAAGACCTTAAGATGAATTTATGCAGAAACACTGTTGGACTGCCAGACTGCTTTGAAGGTAGGAAAATATATTTTTTGTTGTATCCTCTGCCCTGCTCTGTAACTTTTGTGGATTATGTCTGGTTAAGTATGGAGCTAGAGCTTGGAGGTAATTAGCCTAGCTTAGTTTAGCTTAGCTTAGCAGGGGGAAGTATAAAAAAAAGACCTTGTTGGGCTCATGCCCCATGTACCAAGGCTGAGTCCTTGCTGCAGCAGCCATGGGTTCGACTCCGGCCTGTGGGCCTTTGTTGCATGTGATCCTCTCTCTCTCCTTCTTTTCCTCTCCCCTCACTCTACAGCTTTCACAATAGATGAAAGGCAATAAAAAAACAACAACATGATAATGTTATCAATCTTCTCATCTAACTCTCAGAAAGAAGGCAAATAAGCACATTTCCCAAAATGTCAAACCATTTTTTTGAAGGACCAGTGTGGGATTTAGTGGCATATAACGGGGTAGTTGCAGATTACAACCCCCTCGCATCACCCTCTTGTTCCAAGCATGTAGCATAAACTATAGTGTGGGCAAAACTCACCCTAACTAGACTACTACTTCTACTAGGCTACTGTAGAAACATGGCGGTTCAACATGACTGACTCCGTAGAAGAGGACCCGCTCCCTTTGTAGATAAAAACAGCTCATTCTAAGGTAACGAAAATACAATGATTTCTATATTCATGTGATTATACACTAATGAAAACATGCCTATGAATATGATATTCCATGTAAGGCCAATATATCCTCCTAAATGTTAAACACTGGACCTTCAACAATAGCTTCCTTCTAAATTTCTGAAACACAACAAACAATGACCTCTGTTACTGAAATCTGTTGCTTTTTGAGTGATCAACCACACAGCTCACAGTAACAGCACACTTTCTCCCCTGTGGATCAATCAGTCTGCTGAGGCGAACAGACATTTTTGTTATATCCTGCTTTGCACTGGCCAATTAGTAACCTGTTAATTGGCGCAGGTGCACATGTCTGAATCCAGGGGCATCGTTATTTATTAAAGGATCTCTGCAGACCTCCCGTTGGCTGAAATGAGGCCTCCTTTCGGCCAATGGCAGGTCTCAGGTGTGGGTGTTGTGGCCGAGACGAGCGCCTGTTAGTGCTGGTGAGTACATTGTAATTAGTCTGTGGCAGTAATAAGTCTCCCTCTCTCCTCACTCTGTTTATGCTTGGCCTCTCCCACCAGCTGCTTCTCTCCTTTGCCCCCTGCTTTGTCCATCTTTCTCACCTCTCCTCTCTCCGTCTGCCTGTTTGTTGCTTGAAACATATACAAAGTCTGTGTCTTCAGCTCGGCATCTGTTTTCTTGTTTGGTTTCCCTCACATCATCTGTTTTATTCTCCTGTTTCTGTCAGGCCTTAAATCTGAATATGTAATTTTTGCTTCACATTATCGTTGGACTAGGCTAGAAGTCTTAAAGCTGCACCAGACAAACTTTGATGCAAAATGACACACACATTATCAGTCTGAATTGAAAGTGGAGGGATGTTCGGAGGGGTAACTTAAAAATGTGATGCATGAAAAGAAACACAGCAGACTTTAACATGTGAACTGTACGACAAACAGCAGCAGGTTGAACATATAGAAGCAGCAAAAAATTGTTAAACATGTAATTTGAGCTTTATGTGGTAATCTGCAAGCTCCTTGTCATATTTGTATGTGTTTCCAGTAAGAAATACAAATAGAAATACATGTATATTTGTATTTTGAAAATTATTTGTGTTGATGATGTTGATGTAGTCATATAGTATGTTCTGGTGGCAGTACAGACACAGTGGTGTTTGAGCATATTTTAATAAATGGATTATTAAATTGTGATCATATTTTTGTGATCACAATTTTTATGTTTATTTAGCAGGAACAATACACAGCATGTATTGTACCAGAAATAGCAAAAAGCTAATTTTCATCTGTAGAAATCTGTACTAAATGTACAAGTAGTGTTTCTTTCTATTCACGCCATTAACACAATGTGTAAAGCTGTAGGAGGACACATTGTGCTAAGTAAGAGACAGAAGTCTGCTTGGTTTAGAACAAAGTGGACTGCAGAGTAGGATTGATTCAATTCTTTAATGAACTGGTCTGAGATGCAACTGGTCCTGATAAAGTGCCCTGTTCCTGTTACTGTAATCTACAAAATGTAAAAAACCCTCAGCGTAACTCATTTTAATAAAAGGGAACAAACATAAATTCTAAGGTATCACTAGCAGTCTAAGTTGCAGTCAAACGTGGAAGATGATAAACCACAACTATCATGATACCTTTTCCCTGAAATGTTCAGTTTTTGCTTTGCTTAGCCCTCCTGGCTCTCACTGTCAGTGCTACCTACCCAGCTCTCTACTGCTTGTTTCTGCTTGTTTTTGTTTTTTTTACCAGGAAAATATGTTTAGAACAGCAAATGTACTGAAAGTATGAACCCATCTCAAAATATGGATATTCCTACTTCAATTTGCAGCTCTCTGAACTTTAAGTTGTTTTTCTAACATTGTTGGTCCCACAGGGAAGATACTCATGATCATCAGAAACAGTAAGGAAACTGTGCAGGGCGTGGTGGATGCCTCTCTGGGTTTGCATGTTAGAAAGGTAAGTATTCATGTGTGTATAACTGTGTATGTGTGTGTGTGTTCGTATGATGAACAAGGGACTGAGCTGCAGCAGCCATTAACCCTGCTGAGGAAGGAGGGCAGAGGGGGAGGAGGAGGAGGGGATGCAGGGCAGGTGTAAAAGAGGAGGAGGTGTCAGATGTCTGATGGACTCCTGCTGGAAGCTTCATTTACTCACCAAAGCAGAAAACAGACTGCTTTTTCAGTGAGCAGGAAGATAGGGTTGTTTGTTTTTAGTTTGTTTGTTGGTTTATCATAAGGCAGAGACAAACAGCAAAACAGAAAAGTAAAGTCTTGATTAGTGTCTCTCATTCTTTCACTTCCACTGTCTCTCATTCACATCAGTTCAGGTGTGGTAGAAGTATTTAGATCCTTTACTTAATACAAGTAGAAATACATTTGTGTAAAAGTACTCATTTACAAGTAAAAGTCCTGCATTTAAAATCTTACTTACTTCTTTGTTATGTGAAGTGGCCCCTTTCAAAGTGTTATACATATTATAGGAGTATTATCACTGATGCATTCATGGGTGGGCAGCATTTTTTAGTTATAAATGGTTAAGATTGAGCTGATTCTAACTACTTTATACAGTGTGCTGTTTAATTGTGCAAAAAACTTCAGTCTTATAAAGATGTTCCTTGCCATGAAAAACAGCCCAAGACCAAAAGGACACAAACCTCTATCAATAATAGAGTCCTAAAAAACTTATTTTGCAGTGCCGTAAAAATATTCCAAAATGTCTTTAATTCAAATCAACTTGTTTAAAAAAACATGAGTGTTGTGTCTTGAAACAAGAAAGAATGAGACAGTGCACCAGAAATTGTCTGTGAAGTTGATGTGCATTAAAAACAGGTTGAAATATTCTTTCAATAGTGGCAAATTTCACTCATTTCAAGAAAATAAAAATAAAAAATTCAAAAAAATAAAAATAAAAATCTCGCATTGAAATCACTTGATAAGAGGGAGATTGTTTCACTGGACAGTGCATCACGTTTTTAGAACATCGTCATACGTCTGAAAAATAATTTGAAAAATAACTAGAAAGAACAGATGCCATATATAAATAGTGAAGTAGAATATTCCCTTCTAAAATGTAGTGGAGTTTAGGTATAAAGTGATTGTAAATTGTACTTAAATGCAGCATTCGAGTAAATGTACTTTGTTACACTCCACCACTGGACCTGTTTAGTGTCCAGTCTGAGCCCCACATCTTTATCCACTGTAAGAAATGTCCTTCCTCTCTGTTCAGTATGAGGTCTGTCCGTGGCGATGAGGTGATACAGCAGAAACATAAACATCAGTGGCAGTGATGGAGTGTGGTGGCAGCAGCGGTTAATGAAGCAATATCTACTTTGTTTGCAGAATGTGGAGGCTTATACAGTCAAATATATCTACACATACCCACGCTGAAGGCAGACATTTTTATCAAAGAATATGTTGACAAACCTGGACATTACTGTGGATGTACATGCAAGAATGTTTTTTATTATAATGCTGTCATGCAGTATAATGCCAGCTTGCACTCATCTTTTATTTATATTTAATCAAGAAACCCTGTATGTGGTCACTTTTGCTCTTGTGCTGAGCTTAATAGGAGTGTATATTTTAACCACACTGTGTTTGGGAAGCTGGAACTCTATTGTTGCACAATCCAAGGCAGCAGTGAGGATGCATACAGCCACAGAGGATGAGCAGAGCTGAACACATGATCAGTTTATGTGATTCATTAACTATTGTCAAATGTAGTGTATGGAGCAGTAGAAGCTGACAATTATCTCAGTAGTGGTCCTGACTGGTTGCAATAATTATAATGTTTGGTATTTAATTTAGCAGTAACTTTTTAAAGGAACTTTAAAATTCTTGCTGGTTCTGTTGTTTCAGTCAAAACATTTGGCATCATTCTGAAGTACAAATACTTCATTACTGTACTTTAGTAGTTTTTTTATATATCTTTACTAGTTTTAATGTATTTGAGGCAAATTATAGATTTTTTGCATCATTGCACACCTTCCCAACAGCAATCATGTGCATATCGCGCATGACAGATATAACAATGACAAAAACAATGTAAAAGACAGAACAACATAACTAGACAAATCAGACAAGAGAGGGAGTCTCAAACCTAGTTGGAGTGTCAGTTAGTTTTGAACAGAAACTAGTAGAAATGTCCTTCAGAGAAACCAAGAGAGCACTTTTTATTTTTTAACTTTGAGTACATTTCAAAGTCTGTATTGTTTCACTTTTACTTGAGTAAAGAAGTCATTTTTTCCAATTTTATACAAGTATCTGTACCTCTATGGGTACTTTGCTAATTACATTTCTTTTATTTAAAAAAGCGCATTAATTATGCATGTTTACAAGAGCATAGGGGCGTACACTTTTTTACAATCTGGTTTATATTGATATTGATATATATGATTCTCTCTTTGAAATCCAACAACCTCTTGAGCTTTTTCAAATCAGCTGAGGGCGTATCAAGTCTGTCCAAGTGTGGAAATGAAGGGGAAAGTGAAAATTGCACTTGGAAACAATGTAAAACATAATGCACAGATAAAAGGAACCAATTAAAATTTTGGAAAAAGATTTGTGAGGTGTTAAACATATTCAGCTTGCAGACACGGCAATCAGAATATACTCTGATCTGCCCATCTGATGTGAAAATGAAAATCAGAATAATATTTGTTAGTCAGATGGGGGATGAATTGTTGCTGTTTAACACTTGGTGGGCAGGCCGTACAGTGTGGATTAAACTTGAATTTAAGGGGTCTTAACATTTCTTATCTCTTCTCCTCAGTTATTTAATTAATCTCTTTTGCAGTTTTGTGTTTAGTACTGACCTAGCTGGAAATACTTTTTAATTAGGTCAGAAAAAGTAACTTTATTCCTATCTGGTCTTGTCTTCTATGTCTTAGTCCACCTGACAGTTTTGTTGTGGTCAGAACAGCTCGGATCAGAAACATAAGAGTCAGGAATTCCCTTGCATCTTTGCAGCCATTATCTTCATACAGACATATTTGCATTGTGGCTCTCTGTTAATGAGCTTGTCTGTGTATGAAACATTATTTCCTCCATCCTCTACGTGGACATGGCCTACATTTTCACAAGACACATCACAGTGACACACTGAGATCTAATATGGCACAGAGGACAGACCAAAGCGAGTGGATGAGTCCCACTGCTTTTATATGGGCCATTTATTCACATCCATCACTCTCAGTTTGGAGCGTCGGGAACCGGGGGGACTGGTTAATTCATCAGTCGTCTTCCTCCTCGGTGGGTTCAGGAGCACGCGGGAAAAAGCCGAGCGTGCAGTACAGGCAGAGATTCAACACGGGGAGAGTCCGCAGTGAAGGACCATTTGACATCAATCAGAGTGACAGCATGGTGTGGCACACTGCAGTTCTTTATGGGTGTGAATCAAAGACTGAAAAAAATAGATATTCTAAAGGAATTCCCTGTTGATAAATCCCATAATATTGTTTCACTTTGATGTCCTTTCATATTCTTTTTTTTTACTTGGGTGAACCTTTAACTTACAGTATTATTATTATGAAAGAGTGTAGTTTGAATGGTGTAATTAAACTGCATATCTGAAGCTCAGTGTAGCAGCCATTAGATTTCAGTCACTCTGTGGAATGAATAATTTCTAAGTACTGTTTGTACCTCTCTTTTCCGTTGTAAAATAAAGCAAGAATAGGAAGGAAAGTGGATGTCAATTCTCCAGTCTGAATTGATTTTGACAGGATATCCTTGCAAAAGGAGAAAAAAGAGGGATACAGCAAAGCAAGGTAAGAAAAGAGCATAAGAGATGTTAAAAAAAAGAGGTGACAGAAGAAAGAAAGTGAGATAGCAGGGAATAAGAGGTAAAGAAAAAAGTGCACAGACAGGGAAGAAAGTGGGAGGGAGGGAGGGATGTAGAAGACCCACACTCTTCTTTCCTCTGAAGAGAAAAAGGAGAGAAAAGTAGACTGGAGGATGACAGCAGGGTCTGAAAGCAGCAGCCTTCTGAGAGGATCATACCTCCTGTCAAACCATCACTCTGGATGTCATAAATTCTCTATCTCTCTCACACACACACACACACACACAGGCATAAAAGCAGACAGCTCAGTGGGACCTGTCTGAGGAAAACACGAGTGAATGGAGGAGAAAACACCGGGGTCAACAGAGGTTGATGGACACACTGTAGTACCCAAAACACACACACACACACACTCACTTTATGTACTTTTCTGCAACAACTGTTGGTTGACAATCAGTGAAGAAATGAGGAGCATAAAGGAAATACCCTGTCTCATAACAATGACTTTTATATACGGATGTTCCAAGATAATTGCTTCCTTCCTGATAGGCATTCATTGGCCAATACCAAGTACTGATCCGATACATTTAAAAAACATTTAAAAATGATATATTTTAACATACATAATTAAGCCTGTTTGATTGATCATCATTGATCATGATGTATGGCCCGGGTTTGGTTAAACCCTTTGTCAGTGTCAGAGTAAGGCGGGTCATGACTTTGCTATCATGAGGAAAAAAGTAACGCCTACTCGCCAATGCCTGGTACCACATTTTAGGCTGAACTGGAGGAACTTCCGATATTGGTACCAGAACAACTCTACTTTTATATACACCCAATGTCAGAAATATGTTTGATAAGGAACATAAAGCTGCCTGGATTACAGTTTTTGTCAGCATAACAAAGACCATTTGTATTGAACTTAAATGTAAACTGCCAATGAAAAACATTAATACAAAATGTATTCGCAAATGTTCACCATCAACATATTTTAAATTAGTTTTGCCTGAAATTTCCACTCCACCTAAATCCTGATTATCATTTTTATATATAAAAAAAAAAAAATTGGTAATGCTTTTCGCCTTTTATTGGATAAGACAACTGAAGATAGACTGGAGAGAGAGAGGGGATGACAAGCAGCAAAGGGCCACAGGTTGGAGTCAAACCCTTGGTTGCTGCAGCAAGGACTCAGCTTTGATACATGGGGCGCCAGCTCTACCAGGGCATGATAGGGAATTGTGTTAATTAATGTACCAGGCAAGTCACAAAAATGTTGATACTGAACGCATCAGTGAAATATTCACTGATAACATATTTAATTTGTTTTTCACTAAATAGCCAAACTTGAAATACATTATGCAACAAATGTTTTAATGTTAGGGAAAGATCATGGTCTATTTAATTGTTTTTTTAATTGCTTAATAAAACTGGGATACACTTCATCATCACTTTCTCAGCACAGCAAAAGTTCTTTTTTTTCACACCCTTTCCCAAAACACTTGACCAGAAGTTGTATTGTTTGATGGAAATATTTGCTTCTGTTGCATGTTTTTAATGTTTTTAGAGTGTCAGAATAATTTGTAGACAAAATGTGGCATTTTGACTTTCAGTTTATGTCTTTGAAAATGTAACTGTGTTCAAATAAATTAGAAAAACTATTCTCTGTTTCCCAGAAGTGACTTGAGACAAAAAACATTTTTACTTACATTTAACTGAAAACACAATCTTTCCCTAATCATAATCAAAGTGCTGTTGTTGCCTAAACCTAACCACAGACAGGAGCCTGGGAGTAAACCCTGGATCTTAGTGTGACAGTCCTGTACTTTGAATGGCCACCGTCCACCCTGACCAAATCCATGAGGTCAGGGTTGTATTTAATTGAGTAAAATACCAGCATAAATGTTCATGATACTGGGTTGTCAAACAGCATCTGCCCTTTCCTGTTTCAACATGACAATGCCCCCGTGCACAAAGCCAAGTCCATAAAAACGTTTGTCCCAGTTTGGTCTGGAAGAATTTGACTTGCCTGCAAAGAGGTCTTAAGGCCTCTGCACACCA
>NW_023339807.1:3703096-3709891 GCF_004916995.1 Morone saxatilis
GGTTGGTGTGCAGAGGCCTTTACCATAACCCCCGTCCTACACCTCTGGGATGAACTGGAACGCAAACTGCGAGCCTTATCACCCAACATCAGTGCTGGACCTCACTAATACTCTTGTGTCTGAATGGGAGCAAATCCCTGCAGAAGAGTGGAGGCTGTTATAGCAGAAGATTAATGCTCATGGCTTTGGAATGACATGATCAACTACCATATGCTGTACGGGTATAATGCTCCAGTGCCCAGGGTTGGGAGGGTTACTGAAAATGTAATCTGATACAGTTACTAAATACCGGTTAAAAAATGTCAGTAAGCTAGTCCGTAAATAACTTGATTAACTTGCACTACTTCAAGGTAGTTTCAAAAATGCAAATAAAGATGAGAGAAAATAAATAGCAATAAGATGGCCTTTATGTATTCTATAAGACAACAGAACAATGTAACCTTAGAAAAGAAAATCACAAATGTGTCCTCTGCTCAGAGTATTTAAAAAAACAACTTGCTTTTCATTAAGCTAGTGACCTACAGAGAATTTGGCTGAAATGCAGAACTTGCACTGTACTGTGATGTTCTTCTTTCTGCTTTAAAGAAAAATAATAGTAAAATTTCCACTCAGTGACTGCCTTTTCCCTACAGGCCACTATAATGAATTGGCATTTGTAAGACTTGTGAGGTGTGTACTGTGCATGTGCATAGTAGTATGTCGCTCTTTTAAAAAAAAAAATGCATTTTAAAATATTAATCCTGCTAACAATCCCTGTTTTTACAAAATGTAAATGTAATATGGTATGTTTTTTTTCTTTAACTGTAATGGATTAGATTTTTGGTATCCTAAATTATGTAACTCCCCAAGCCTCGTGGTGTCTGTGGCCATAAAGTGTATATACGTGTAAGTGTTCTTGTAAACATGACGACTGCAGTAGATATATTTTCTTACTGTATAGAGGGGGAATAGAAATTACATTTTCACCCTGTCTGAACAAACAGCTCACTGGGTGTTTGAATCAGCTGTCAAACATAAGATTAAGTGAGCAAACTAATTTCTGAGGTGTAGCTAAGTATTTCATATCACCGGTGGCAATCGTGTGTTTTTTTAAGTGTTACTGCTCTCGTTGCCAGAGAGGGCCAAACCTCTCCAACACACGGCGAGCATCAAGAAAGAGCCTCTTCATGCCACTCCTCTGTATTCATTATCTTGTTCTGTGGTACACTAGGTGTGTTGTGCTGTGATGTGTTGCTGTGTCGCACTGAGCTGTTGCTTGTGTACGCTTCCCTCCTCTCTGCTGCGCTCCCTATCACTAATGCAACAGACATTAGCATAGTGTTTGATGTCGAGTTAGGAGACATTTAGATGCTCTCTGTTTAACAACTGTGTCAAGTGTTTGCCGCGTCTATTTACTTCTAGAACAACATCAAACAATGCACACACAGGGCCACAATGACGCCCCGGCTGTGGAGGATGATGAGAGGAGGAGAGGGGGAGGGAGAGAGATAAAGAGTGAAAGCAAGAAAGGCAGAGAGAAAGAAATGAGAGAGGAGCCCTCCTTCTCCGGCATCCCTCCCAGCACTGGAGAAAATGTGAGTGCTTGTGAATCAGCGGCGCTGTGAGGAGACTGTGGTGTCCACTACAGGTCTTCATTAGAGCACAGCCAAGACAGGAAGAGCTGACTCAGCCGAGTGCAGACCCAACTGAGCTGTTCAATACATTTTTTCTTTTTATACTGTATTTTTTTAATCTGTCTGCGCCACTGAAAAGAAAACAGTGTGTGTGTGTGTTTGTGTATGTCTGTAAATGTATGCAAATAGTATTCCCATTGTGGATCCTTCCTTTGTGAGTCCAAAGTGAAGAACTGGCACAGCTAAATCTGTCTGTGCCAAGTCAAGAGAAGTTAAGATTAAAGATTAAGATAAATGAAGATTAATCAATTTGAAGATACAACTGCGTCAATGTTTTGGTTTCCTGTTTTCCTTTTTTTCCAATTTTTTTGCTGCTTTCAGTATGTGTCACATGATCAAACTCTTAGCTAAACTGTGTTCTGGTAGCCAAATGGCTATTGCGCATGCCACAAACCCGCTATGGATTGTTACACAGAACCATCTGGGAATCAAAATTGTTTGGAAAAGGGCCGGCACACCTAGCCTTAAACCATGCACAACTATGCCGTAGCTGCCAGTAGTTGACACTGATTGGTCCAAATCACTGTAGTTTGGACACAAGCGCGTAGGTTGAAGCCTGGCAAGATAGATCCTAACCGGCTCAATTCCAGCTGGGCACTTTTGTTGAATGTCATATCTCCTTCTCTTTCCCTGTGTTTTTTGTCTCTTAGCTGTCAAACTGTCCAATAAAGGCAAAAATACCCCAAAAAATTGGATTAATAAAAAACAACCAAAAGCTTAACTTGTCACAAGAACCAGCTGTCGAGACCCAGTTAGGTTTCTGTGCTTTGTTGTTTCACCTCAGATGTGATTTAATGTCATAAATAGTCCCATCCATTGGGCCTTGGGAATAAAAGGTTTGAAGTTAACCTTTATTTTCAGTGCTACATAAACAACTAGGATAGGCCAAATTGAATTTTGAACATAGTAACTGAAGAAGACCTGCATCTATCACTGGGGAAAGTTTGACATAAAATTATAAAAAGGTACACCTTGGCCGCTGGGATAAATGCATACATTATGTGTTCAAAATATACAAAACTAACTATACAGCACTATAGGTGCAATTAGAGCAACTCACATCATCCACTGTCTAAATACACAAATCTTTTTCAGAATTCTCTGTAAACTGCACAGCAAATAGAATACATGACATGTATGCTTTTTTTTATTTGTTTCTGTGTATCAGCCCTTTGCTCGTGTACATTATTACAGATATATATTTAGATGACTGAATTAAACACAGTCGGCCATGTTAAATTGTGCATCATCTGCATAAATGCACGCATGTGCTTCAGTGAGTATATGTTTGTGTCTGTTTCTTCCCTCCAACATGGAAGACTCCGGTAGGTGAAGGAGGGAGATAAGCAGACCCAGAAAGAAAGAAGAGTGAGAGAGCAAAAGAAGAGGGAAAGCTCTGTGGAAGGAGGGAGATAAGAGAGAAAAGGTGAACAGCAACACTCGTCACTAACCCTAACCCTTCAGATTGGGATGGGTGGAATTTAATGGAATCAAGGCAGGGATCGAAGGGGTTGATGGCAAAGAAGCTACTGGGATCCTTCTGGTGGGATGGAGCGTTATATTACACAGCACTGGATCCCAAATAGAGTAAAGTATTTATTGACATTTGTCTATCATTTGTAAACTCCCAATGAATCGTATTTGCATAGCATACAGGTAAACAAAACCTTTTTTAAGTAGTCTTCTTATTCAGCGTGTTTGCTTGAAGAGTTTTCAAATCATTAGTTTTCATGGTGTCGCAACAAAAAGGAGAAAACATAAAATATGTATTATTAATAAAATAAAAAGTCTTCATTAAAGCGAAAGATCAGTCATAGCACCTCTATTGCCATGTACAAGGCAATTCATCACATTTTAATTTTTTTCTTATGCATACATCATCATTATGCATGCCCGCATTCCCCCCCTTGGAATCAATACCTGTCCATCATCCTGACCCAGTGTTTCAGATGTAATGGCTGTGTCCAGTTATAGCAGGTGTTTCTCTGTTTAGGTTGTCAAGGACAAATGGTAGGAGATGGGAGGGTCGGCAGTAAGTAACGAAGAGCAATCTGTAAGGCACCTCTGCTCTATTCAGCTCCATCAGCCGCAGGCAAAGTGACGGCTACAGTAACTCTGGCAACCAGGGCTGATATTACGTCAAATGGCACTGTTGATGTGTGTGTTTCTGACGCATTTGTGTGTGTGTGTGTGTGTGTGTGCACAGGTTTGTGTTTTTTGTAGATACATGCACACATTTATAAGTTGCATGCGTGTGTATGTTAAATGTGTGTGTGGTCTAGACCATTGCCCTCTGAATCTCTACTTCCTGTATAACAATCCGGCAGAGGTGTACAGCGGCCAGAGGCCTCTTTTCTTTGATATGAAGAGCATCCAAAAGGTCTTTGGCTGGAGGCTGATATATGTCAATCAGCTTTTTTTTTCGCCCCTCACACAGCGGCAGCGTCTGCCGTCCTGTCCGTCTTTCTCTCACCTACAGCGAATCCCTCCCCAGCACTGATAACACTCCAAATAACAGGTGAACGACTGCTGGCAGAAAGGAGATTGCCTGACCTTATTGTTTGCCTTCGCCTCCTCTTTGTTCTTCACAAATAAAGGGTTTTTTAATAAACTGAAAGGTCCTCTGCCGTGGCCCATAGAGAAAATGAAAGGGGGCAGTGAGGTATGGTACAATGTGGCGGGAAAAAAAGAGCAGCTCATCAGAAAATAACAAAGGTGCAAGTTAAAGATAAGGCGCCTGTCAGAGATTAATCCAGGCCTGCTTGATTGTTTTCTTTAATACCAGACCTGCTACAGCAAGCGATAAGTTTGCTGAGTAATTTGGTTTTCTAGGGGACGGGCAGCGAGTGGGTGGCTGGGTGCTCGAAATAATATTCAGGTGTGCTCCATAATTGATTTTTTTTTCCACCCCTCAGTTCTCAAAGAAAAATGAGATGAAACTCAAAACTGCTTTGACTTGCCTTTCTGTTCACCCCACTCCCTCTCTTCCTTCTTTTTTCCCCCACTTTTTTTTCCCTTTTTGCTCTCTTCAATTCTCTTCTCTCTTTCCCCTTTGGATTAATAAACTGGCTTTGTTGAAGACAATAAAGGGAAGGAGAGAGTGTGCTTGAGGAAGCAGTTTTCTCTTCTTGCTAGCAGCTCCATTGTGATGGTTTCTGAAAGAGGCAGAAAAGAGAGAAGGATGGGTAGCACACGCTGCAGCAGGCACTGAGTGTGTGTGTGTGTGTGTGTGTCACGTCCTGATGAGTTGGAGAGAAATGAATGCAAAGAACAATAGATTAAAATCTATTAGTTTGGTAATGAAAAGCACGGAAACAGTCACCCTATGTTAATTTGGCAGCAGAAATAAAATATGTAAATACGGTATGGGAAGGAAAACGAGTTGGGGAAAAAAATGCTGCCTAACTCATCTGAAAGGACTTTTTAATTTTCTGCAGCAATTACCATCCTTTCCCCTTTTCTATCTCTTCCCTTAGAGATCATTCCAGTTAAGTTTATCTCACTTGTTGTATAGGAAATGCATTGGGAGCCAGTCTTTAAATTAGATTCATCCGAAAAAAGACGCAAGACTCGTCCGACAATGCAGCGTGTGCAGACAATCAGCTCCCCAAATTGTATTTTCTTTTTTTAAATTTTACATCTCAAAGGTGAGTATAGTGGCACACCAGCTAAATCTCTATCGTTAAATCAATCATTCATCATCATCATTGTCCAGCCTTTACGTGCCATAAGCCCATTTACCTCTGCATTTATGAAAAAACAAATTGTTTTCACCCTGAAAGAGAGACTGGAGAAACAGACAGAGGAAAAGAAAAGGTTCTTGTATTTTTTCATCATTTTGCCATTTTGATGCCAGAATTGATCCGCCTCACAAATCCCTCATCTCTCTGCTTCCCTCCTGCCTCCTGCTCTCCCTCTCCCTCTCTCTCTCCCCTCCATCCCAGCCACTTCTGCAGAAGATGGCCTGTACTCTAGGGCTGTTTTCCAATTACGATCCAACCTTTTCAGAGAAGGTCATTATAATTAGAGATCCATTTAGCTTTTCTGTGAAAAGCACGAAATAATTTTTTGTGATTGTGGTCCCTGGAAGAAGAAGAGGGGGAAAAAATGCTGTAGTGCTGATCTCAAGTGGCTCTATTATTATGGCTGGGTGGACAGGTTGCATGCATTAATGGCTTCACTTGGGGGAGAGACTGGCCTTTTGCACATTACTAGCGCATGAATGGAAAAAGACATCTTGGAAATAGCTCTCCAAATCAATACGTGGCCTGTATGTGTCTGTGTGTTCACCTCAGCAAAGAGAGGATAATGAGCAGAGGAGGACTTCATCGGGAGTGGAAGTTGCTGTCGACTGTTACCCGTCTGAAGAAATGAATTTGTCATGTGTAATCTGAGGAAAAAATGGTTATAGAGCAACTGAGTCCTGTTAAACAAGTCTTGCTATGACTGCCTTTATTATAATGTAGTGGATATGTATCGTTTTGTAACTGGTTGGGATTACAACCAAAATATTTACTGTAAGCGCTTGGACTCTACATAGAGATGATCAAGATCATCTTAATTCTCTTAACATTAACTAACCATTCACTAAAACCCCCTCCCCCGTAGCGATGCATAACAGGACCTGTCAGGTTTGGATTTCTCTGCATGGTGCCTGTGGGTGGCGTCATTTTTTCTTTTCTTTGTTTTTTTTTTTGCATTTCAAAACCTAAAACACAAGAGCAAATGTCTATGAAAATGCATTTATAAGATCATTTCAATGGTCAATAGTCTCAAAAAAAATATTTTATTATTCATTCTCATTACTCTTTTCAAAAGTAAAATTATTATTACTTTTTTATAACTTCCTGCCAACAGTAATTAGTTACTCTGCTAGTTATTTTACTTTTCTGCTACTCCCCACAAAATTGGTAATTGTGTCCCTTTTTCCCAAAATTCACTTACGACTTCCGATGATTAAATCCAGTTTTGTTTGTTAAAATCAGTAAAAAAAATTATTTGAATATTTTTAACTGCTGAATGTGCATTTCCATCTTCCAAGCTAGTTTCCTCCACAATTACAAAAAGGAATCCAAGGATGTGATTGGATTGTTTGATTTCAACAAAAGTAAGGTTGCCAGCA
>NW_023339807.1:3709991-3737256 GCF_004916995.1 Morone saxatilis
TCTCCCCAAAATTCAGACTTATGAAGATGATTGTTCGTTAAAATCCAACTACTGGGAATATTTCCAGCGTTTCCTTCTTCCAAGCTAATTTCCTCCATGATTACAAAAATGAATCACGGATGTGATTATAGTAGTGTGCCAACAAACATAATGTTGTAACTAATTATTTTTTTGAGGTGGTAACAGTAATGTTATTACTGAAATGTATTAGTAAATAGTTAGACTACTGGTTACTGGGGAAAGTAATGTTATTACTAGTAATGAGTTACTGTCCAACACTGGTTACCACCACAATGACTGTTCACTGTCTAGGCTAGTATGTCTCCACTGAGTGAAAGCCAGTCCTGGATGCTAACAGAGTTCAGGCTGATGTTAGCAGCTCCGGCCTACTCTCTGGTTTACTCTCCAACGGCCACAGAAAAACCTGTTTCCCGAAATAGAAACCGGTTTCTTCCTTATTGCACTATTAATATTCAGGTTAACTATCCTGCAAAACAAGAACAATGTGTTATTTTTACTGACATTTTGCCTGAGACATGTAGCTTTAGCCTCTGACCTGTGCCCCCTTCCGGCGTGTCATCCCGTCACTCTCTCCCTTTCCTCTCACTCTACAGCTGTCACTATTAAAAAAAGGAAATTGTCAGCTGGAAGCAGTAAAAAGTCAACCAACCCACAAAGCTGATGTTAGCTTGATTAGCTCGGTAGCTAGCTACAGCTAATAAAAATCTGCTATTGACAGTCTTTATTTTAGCCAGCAAATATGACAGCCAGTTGCTAGAAATGAGTCGTTTTTGTCTGAAACCAAGGACCCATTGTTTCCAAAATGACTAAGCATTTCGAGTTGTAAATCTGACACTGTTATCACTGTAAACTGCACATGTGCAAGAATAGAAAGCTTGACATGCAAATTGGGGTTGGGTTAAGCAAAAGGTTCAAACACGTGAAAATAGCATGGACTATTGTACTGTTGCCACCTTATCCAGTCCATGATGAAGGAATGTAAAATTCACATTCATCCACGACACGGTGTGTGTGGCACAAACCATGTGCTTTTCACAGAATATATGAGAGTGTGTTTATATACGCAGATCCTAATTTAGATTCCCTCAGCAGCCACACACAGATAGGAAGTGGATCTGTGCAGCATACAATCTATACAACAGTATGTTTTTTCCTCTCTGTATTACAGAAGCAGATGGCTGGGGACCAACACTCCAAAGTGGTGGAAACCAACTAATTGGTTTGAGGGAAATCGATATGGTGCCGGCAGCAAACCCCTCCTTTCCCCTCACAGTCCATCAGTCTCGCTCTGCAATTACCCCATTGATTGGCCGGTGCTAATTGCAGGTCTCATTATTGCAGGTTTCAGGCAGTCGCTATCACAGCAGCTGAGTTCAGGGGTTAACAGTGAGGAGTAACTGCAAAACATATATAGCCTGAATAAGATGCATACAGGTGCTGTGGGGATCAGTGGGCTAAAGTCTATACTGGTATATCTGACCTGGATCATGATAATGAGGTATTTTATTGAACCTTATAGCAAAGATCCCTCATGCTGTACAGCAGCAGGAGTCAGGGGTCAAAGGTCAGCTTCACAACACCACCTTTCAGCTGCTAGGGTGGCAGTGTATCGTGTATTTCTACACAAGTGTTGTCTTTTATTATTCAACCCATATAAAGATGGATGCTTTGTTCCTCGCACTGAAAAAAAATGCCCCATCTTGCGCTGGTGATTTGGAGCCAGAGTCTGCGATGTAGTCACTGGAGTTGGAATCATGGTATCAAAGTCCAACTCAGTCACAGTTTGGCCCATGTCCCATCTGCTAACATGGAGAGGGTGGGATTTATGACCAGCCACTGGGGAGCAATCAAGATGTTTTGGCTTCACTTTTGTGGAGCTGTCATGTCGTCCATCTTTATATAGTCAATGACTCAACCTCATGTCAGATAAAATATAGCAGGTTTTTGCTCTAAATTGGTCTAAAACACTTTTTTAGTGCTCACAAGGAACATGATATGACCACAACATTACTCTGAAAGCAAAAACTGGCTAAAGGATTTATACATGCTAATCATAAGCTTTTGTTAAAGTAAAAATAAAAGCAAAATGATAGATCAATAAATCCCATGAGTGATGTTTTGTTCATCCAGCACTGCAGCCAGCACACTCTCAACAAGACAATGCAGCCAGTCAGGTAATGACTACTGTGCCATGTATCTGTGGGATCGAATTTGATCCTGCACGAAAGTAGCTTTTCTGATTAATTCAGTGGTATTTGCAGCAAAACAAAGAATATTTTTGGATTAGTTTCCGGCTAAAACCTGTTTCTATGTTACATGACATCTAAATGTCAAACAAAGAACATTTTCAGTGCAATGTTGAATGAACAGCATCTTTCCTATTTGTATATAAAACTTTAATAGCTCATTTGCACATTCTGTACCTGCTATCTGAAAGCTGTGTTGTATGTATGTTTGTAATATGTGGTTAATGTTGGACATTTCAGCTGTCAGTGATGGATTCCCATGGGCAAATGCCTGAAGCCATTTTATGGTCATGTGTTTTTACCATATGAAACTCCACATATACTATTGTGGATAATGTTGAACATGAAGCATCATGTAATACAGACATGCGTTATAGACTCACACTCTACTGTAGCCTCTCCAGGGTCTAACTGACCAGGGGGTGAGCAGATAATAACAACATTTTTAATTTAGCACAGCAGCAGTGTGTGTGCTTACTGATGGGACGTAAACCAGTATTTAAAGGATGGTTTCCTTTACTTCCAAGCTTCCCTGCTGCCTCTGCTATAACAAATCTTTTTGTTCATTTCTGCTTCTTTTTGTTTCATATGACAGTGCTGCTGTCTGTCACAAGAGTGAATGCTGAATAATTACTGGCTTCACTGTTATGTAGCCAAAAGTGAACAGAAAGCAGACTGTATTTTCCACTGGTGACAAAGGGGAAACTCTGCAGAACAATGGCCCAGAGCTCCAGCAACATTACTCTCTTCACATTTTCTTCCCACACAATTTTATCCACTGCGATGCAATATGAAAAGAGAAGAAACCCTGAAGTAAAATGGGCAATAAGAATCTGTTCTATGTTTGACTTTGTTTTGCTAATTTTTTGTGGGTTAAGATGTGGCTGTGATGGAGATCTGGTGTGATCGTCATAAAGGAAAGGAATGCACACCTCAAAAAATATGCACCTTTTTAAGCTCTATTGGGAGATAATATTCTGAGAGACATTTTCATGATGCTAAGTCCATAAAGTTCCTGGCTCTGCCATGTTTCACAATATCATCACTGGATTCTACAAAGCTAATGCAACAAGTAAGGCAGATTTAGAAGCATAATATACCAAATATTTTGTTAATTACTGTCCTTTTTACAATGGAAGAATAAAGAATACGTGTGATTGTAACAAACTAAATTCACAGCCATTCTTCCCACACAGCAGGTGCTCGTCTACTTCTCTGTTATCTCATCTGCTCAGATTCACAGAAACGGTTCTTTTTTGTTTCATAGAGTACAGTTTAGCTTCATTTTAAGAGATTAACGTGGCAGATTTGGCAACTAAGGTGTTCAAGTAGAAGTCTCAGTCGTGTGCACAGACATTTTGGGAAGCAGGTGCTCAAGTGTCATATTAATAATTATTTATACAAAAAATAAAGTTAGTTGTAGTAGCACATCTTTTACTTACTTATTTTAGACCCATACATTCATGAAGACATTGACAGAAGCATGTTAGTGCACTCGCTCATCAATTTCCATATATTGTTTGGGAACTAAATCTATAACATCAGCTTTTACAAAATCACACTTTCTGACTGAGATTTTATATTTCAAATCTCAATCTGTAAAGTAAACAATAACTCTAGTTGTAAGATAATTACAGGGGAAGTAAAAGTACACAATAAAAGTACCTAGAAGTTGTACCTACAACTACCTAGTACAGTACTTTTGGAAATTTTCTTTCCACCATTGCTGGGAAGTAAACTGATAACTGTAGCTATTGTTTGTTATCTCAGTTTGTGACAAAAGCACAATATATGAGTACCAAACAGAATTCCCACTGGCCAAACAAGACATACAGATAGAGAAAAATGTAATCATTACTTTCATGCATAATTGTTTTTAACCATTTCCACCAGCCATCAGTGTGTTTTCTCTAAAGTGAATAAGCTGGAAGTGATGGTCAGTTTATCAGCTTTATTGTTTTCTTTTCAACAGGTTGTGAACAAAAGCAGCCTAAGGCTAAAATGCAGTTTGTGTGTGTGTCCACACACATACAAACAACTATTCATTTAGTCACACGTCGTATTCAGTCACTAATGTGCACACACGCAGGTAGACACACACACACACACACACACACAAACATGGTCCGTGCTTGCCTGTTCTCTCCCATGGGTCTCTGTTAAAATTGACCTTCTCTGCCTTTCATCACAGGAAAATATCACCCTCAAAGAATAATAAGGCCGCCAGACACATTAATTAGAGAGCATCTATTTAGACAAACGTCTGAGAGAGACAGAGAGAGAGAGAGGGAGGGAATGTAAGGGAAGTTATTAATATGCAATATGAAAATAATTGCACACGTTTTTTCTTCTTCTGGAGATTGCACCTTTGCTTTTAGCAACTATATTTTCCTTTTATAATTTTTATCTTTTTATGGATAGAAATTTATGAGAATAATATTTTGTGAGGTATGCATTTCTTGTTTGTGTTTTCCTGGTTATTCTGGACTATTATCAATGTGATTATGTTATTATCTCTTTCATGTACATGTCACTGTTTTTGCGACAGGCAGCCATTTCTGTGAAGTAAAAATCCCTGCTTTCAATGTAGTATTTGCTCTGTTCAGTGTTTTTAGCCTCAGTTTCCCCTTAGGTCCTGGACAGAACATGTGTAATTGTCTGGCTTGTTTGTCCAGTTGTGTGCCTCCTGCAACAAGACACACAGCTGGTGGGGAGACGACAAAAATTACTGTTAATTACGAACACAACACACACCACTTTTTTTCTATTATGTCTCGGGTGTGTACATGAACATGTGTGCATTCATACGTAGGTGTATAATTGCATGTAAGCAGCCTACATATCAAATGTGTGTTGTTTGCTTTTAGTGCATCTCCAAAAGCTCTTAGATGCATGCAAGTGTTTGTGTGTCTTTGTGTGTGTCTGTGTGTGTATGCAACCCTCTGTAAATAGGATTCTGTGCTCCATCTGGTCCCAGTCAGAACAGTTTGAGGCCGCGTCTCAATCAGAGCTGCTGATTGGTGTTGTTCTCATGTCGGTGCAGCAGCTGCCCGGCCCTCAACCTGAACACACAGACTCTGGATCAGCTCCGCTCGCACCTTCTCCTCACACAGCCCTCTCATGTATCATTTCGCCTTCGCTTCATGTGTGTTTTTGATAAGCAATTAGCATCCCTCACAGTGCATGTTGAGTTGGATTCTGTGCGGGACACAAAAAGGGACAAATGGGACAAAAAGCAACACCCCTGTTGCGCTATTAAACTTCTGTCTTAACAACTGAAGCTTCTGTTCACGCACATTTATTTCCCCTGGTTGTGCCGTCTTCAAGTGGGTTAGAAAATTGTATTTATTATAAGCTAGGTATATAAGTAAGTAAGTGGATGACATTATGCCATTAAGGATATTGTGTGTTTTATTGTTCATTGTGTTAGATTTAATTGTAGGTGAGAAATTGGGGGGTGTTTTCCCTTCTTTTCTTCTGCTACAGCACTAACTAAGTGCAACCAACATCCAAGCTTTTGTTGTTTCTCAGTCAGCTGTTGACTGTGCGACAGGTCACAGGTGGAGAACATTTGAATTGTTGCTTTAATGCTGATTTTAAAACACCTCTGTCAGCTTCAGAGCAGCCGTCAGTATCTACAGAGACAGACAAGTTGCCTGTGTGTGTGTGTGTGTGTATCCGAGGTAGGGGGTAGCATGATGGTTACCAAGGCAACGGAAAGATCTTTTCCCTGTTCTTTTACAGCAGGAAGCAGGAAGACATCATCAACTCTGGATGACCCCCCCCAGAAACACAGGTGCAACATGTTCCCTTTCACTTTCTTTCTCTCTCTTTCTCACTGTCTCTCTCCCACACACACATGCAGACACTGTACACATATTCATATGACAGGCACACACACACACACACACACACACACACACACACGATCTTCATAGAGCTGATCAACAGAAAATGAATAGTCAACTACTTTATCAATTATTCATTTGTCATATTTTCCAGCAAGGGTGCCGGACATTCCCTGTAGTTCTAGCTTCTCAGCTGTCAGGGTTTGCGGTTTTTCTTTGTGTTATGTGATAGTAAACTGAGTGTGGATGTGTGTGTGTGGGTTTTTGACTGTTGGTCAAACAAGACAGGCAATTTGAGGATGTCATCTTGGCTTTTGGGACATTTGATGGACCAAAATATTAAAAGATTGAGAAAATAATCAGCAGATAGATCAATAATAAAAATGGGATGCAAACCATAATGCTGTATATTTATATATGTGTTTGTATATGTATGTGAGTATGTACATATATATATGGCTGGCCATATTAAGCTCATGTACCTTCTACATTAATGATTTACGTGATTAGTTTATTATTGTCTATTATCAGCTATTCAATGTTTTGTTTGTATTAATATGTTAGTATATATCATTCTGTTACTTTTTTGTCTAATGCATTTGGATTTTTTTTCTGTCCCTGCCTTAGGGACTGTACAAAAATTCTTAGAGGGGTGGTTGGGAAAGAAAGAGGAAAGGGTGAGGGTGTATATTTTGCAGGAGGGAAGGTAGTTTACATTTTTAGGGAGAGAAGGAGAGGGTATTTTAATCTTTATAGATCTTTACCTGTCTCAAATGTATTTTTTTTACTTCAGCCATTGTTTGAAAGATCAATTGCAACAAAAAAAAAAGACAGAGAGAAAGCCGGAAACGTAGATGTGAGGACATGCAGAGGACAACCGTCCTGTCTGTGTGTCATGATTTTATTTGTCCCATCCCCATCACAGTTAACTAGTACAGGACCAACATATCAGAAACACAGAATACACATTGATTTTAATAGATATTTGTGATTAATTGTCATTGTTATCTTCACCAGTATTCATTCCCATTTTCACTTTATTCTATATATTTATTCTTTATAAAGTTAGTCTATAATAGGCTATAATTGAAGTTCATCATTACACGTTTCTAACTTGTGCTTATTCTAATAATAATATATAGAGTTAAGTTAGGGTCCAGCGTTCTAAATTCCTCATGCTTTGCTTCTTTTTGTTGTTGGTTGTGAAACGATTAATGCAAGATTTTCAGGAAGAATGTGTGGCAGTTTTCAGAAAGAAAGAAAAAAGAAAGGAGGGATTATCCATGTATCAACACACTATCTAATGTGTGTGACTGTAGGGCAAAAGTGCTTTGACCTCGCAGCACACAGTACACCCTAATACCACTGTACCGTTGACTCCACTGCTGTGACATTTTCACTAATAAAAAACAAAAGGACAGAAATTTCTTAGGCAGGGGTGTGTGTGTGTCACACACTCACAAACCTGATTACAGCACCTGATGGAATTATCATATTTACAATAAGACCTTTCCATTATGACGCTCTGCTATTGTGCTTCAGAAAGCTGCAGTGTGTGATGAAATACAACATGGGCAAAATGCAGCCAGTAAATGTCAGACCAATTTGACAGACAGGGAGGAAACATTCTGAGATAGATGGCTGACAAAATGAAAAATGAAATGGAAAAAATGAGCAAAATGACACAGTGATTGTG
This sequence comes from Morone saxatilis, assembly GCF_004916995.1. Taxonomy (NCBI): domain Eukaryota; kingdom Metazoa; phylum Chordata; class Actinopteri; family Moronidae; genus Morone; species Morone saxatilis. The sequence continues at coordinate 3,717,803 of NW_023339807.1, forward strand.
ATCTGGGGTCCCTGTTTCATATGCATATTAAACTGCATAGCAGATCAGCAGTGCTGTTTTGCAACATTTAAGACAAAGTTTAAAAGCTGTATTTTCTATTAGATGATCTCAGAAATAATTACATGTATAAAAGAGAGAGATGTGTGTTCAGAGGAGTAATTCAGTATGCTCTTGGTTACCTCTTCACCAAGAAGACTCAGGGAATGTTTAACATGCCGCACTCTGGTTTGGACCTTTTCTTGGCTCTGTGCCTCATGAGTGTAATTTGGATGAGTGCAGCTCGCTTGCCTTTGGGCTCATTAACAACAATATAAACAGTAATTACTGTGATCGCCTAATTAATTCATTTAAAAATGCTGCACGGCGTAAAAGGCATGAGCAAATCTTTTCTGGAGATAACAATTTTACGGAATCATTGTTGACATAATTAGCAATTTCATGTTCCAAAATACAACCGAAATAATTAAAACTTTTTTTTTTGTCCTATTTCATACATTTACTCTTTTATTATTCAGATTGCTTCCGCTTTTTTCTTTCCTTTTCCACTAAGCCTGCTTTCTGTGAGTTATCCTTCTCTGATCCCGTCTCTGTCTGCATGGCAGCTCTGCAGTCCTGATAAATGTAATCCTCCCCTCTGGACAAACTCTTTTGTTTTTGGGCCATTTCAACGCTCTCCTCTGATCACCAAGCTTTACTTATTGTTATAGAATTCTCTGCCTTCATTCTGTGGGTTTTTGTTGAGGTAAAGAATGGTCATTTGGCCCTCAATTGTCCATTAATTCTATCTACTTTATTGGCCAGTTAATTGTGATTAACAGTAATTAAGATTCGGCTGAACAAAAAGTGGATTTGTTGTGGCTCTGCACAATGAATGATGAAATCTTTACATTTCTTCCACCACACCCACATCCCACAGAGAATTTCTTTCAATTAAGGCAGACATTAAGCAGCACAGATATGTTCCATGATAACTATTTGTTATGCTTTCTATAAGGACAACATCAACTCAAATTGTAAAACCACATAAGTTCATTTAACTCAAAAAATTGTTGAAACTGAGTACATTGAAAATGTTAAGTAACACTAACTCAATTTAAAAACATTCTTAATTAAGTAGCTTTTACTATAAACAAGTGACACTAACTTTACTTTTATTTTGAAAACAAAATACCAAGTAAAAAGTATTAAATCAGGAATGTTACTTTAACGTCCAACTTCTTAGTGTCACCTAAAACAACAAGTAAAAGCTACTAAAACAATAATGTTTTCTAGCTTACAAAATTGAGTTTGTGTTACTTCAAATTTTTAAATATAATCAGTTTCAAAATGTTTGAGTTGAAATAACATATTGCATTACAGTGTAAAATAATCAAACTTAAAATAAGGACATATTACATCCATCTTATCATATAATGTATATCATATTTATGTCAGAAACATATATATACAATGTAAAATACATTGTTGGATTCATTTAGCGCTTTAATGGAAGAAACATATACATACAATGTAAAATACATTGTTGGATTCATTTAGCGCTTTAATGGAAGAAACATAAGTAAGTACATAAAATGAGAAGCCCAATGTAAGAAGCATGTGACAGAGTGGTTTATGTTGCAGGCACAGTCCTCTGACCCTTCAAAACCCCAATTAGTATTCCTGCGGAATTTATTACCACGCCTGGCATCACTTCTTGTTGATTACCTCTCTACTCATTAAAGTGAGAGTAGATTTATGGACAGATCTGACTGATGCATGGGTGAGGTGGAGGGGGAAAAAATCTCACTATGTCAAAATGGTGACAAATCTTTACGTGATCCGGTGCAGTGTGGTGGATGTTTTAAAAAGTGCTGGAGATTAATAAGCGTCATTATTTTGATCCAAACTGAGGCAGGGGTTATACGGGACAACCTGTATCATCAAAACACAGACCATATGTGAGGTACAAAATGCCTCTCATCCTCACTCACACATACACAGTAAAACTGTTATGTTTTCATGATGTATGTTTCTTGATGTAAACTTGGCAAGCATTACATTAATTCTAACTGACTATAAGCAAAGAGAAATGTCTTTATATATAATAAGATCTCATTTTTGGCATGTCAGCCTGTATGAGGTGAAGTTAGATGCAGAAAATGGGAACATACTATAAAGCATAGCACTTGATCACCACCTACTGGTCATATGCACAACCCCATGTCCTGCCTTTCAAACCACATTTGGTAGTGAAGGCCTGGATGTTCTTTCCCACAAATGATCGTGTCTAACCTGTTGAAAGAGAAGTTGAAAGTATTTGTATGTATCAAAGGGAAGTGGCACTTAATTGGAGCATGGACGGATTACAGATTAGACAAAGGGCCCTGCTTAATGACTCCACATGGAGTGGGTGTATGGTTTGTAGTTGTTTTGTCTCTCTTTGCAGGTGAACCAGAACACTCAAGTACTTCTTAAGGTCCCAAAACATCTGTGTGTCAGTAAAAGTACTAATACTTTATTACAAGTACAAGTCAGTTATTGAAAATGTGACTAAGTAAAAGTTGCTGATTCATTCATTTCATTCATCACATGGATAATTGACAAATCAGCTTATTAATAATTGACTAATTGTACCATTTACCTTTAAATTTATACTTAAATACAGTATCTGAGTAAATGTACTTAGTTACATTCCACCACTGCAGCAGATTAACACTGATACTCTTCTGCGCAGGTATCATACTGAGTATTACAGCGCTCTATACAAAATATTACAGAAAACCTTGATGCAGGTTCTATTTTCTTAAGGCAGAGCTATTCTTCTGTTATAATTAAAATTGCTTTACTAATTATATTGTATTATAATGAAATGTTACTGTAGCCACAGGTCTTTGACTCTCCAAGAAGAAATGTTAACAATCGCTCCAAATACAGGCTGTGGCCGAGGGGACCCCTGTCTCCCGTGACTCAGCCAGTGTTAATGACTATGCAGCTGTTGTTCCTGTGTTTGACATATTCCACTGTGGCATTTAAACAATTCCTTGTGGTTTCTGAGAATTTTCCGAAAACTTTTTTTTTCTCTTTCCTTTAAACACTTGCAAATCCTGTAATGTGACAAGAAGAAAAGTCTTGTGAAGATATTATGACTGGGAAACTGTTTTGGAAAAAGTTTGATCACAAAAGTAGTAAACCTTTACTAGTAGCCATTACCAAAAGTTAAATCATTAAATGTTAAAAATTTAGTTTTTAGCCCCAGGGATTGTACTGCAATTTACATTTGGTTTGCGTTTGAGTTTTATGATACCAAATCAATATGCAAATACATGTTCTAGTTCACTGATTGTCCACTAGATGGCGCCAGAGTCAAAAACATCTTAATGTACTTCAGCGGTGGCTAGAGAGGAGGAATAAAACAGAACTCTCACTCTGCTCTTTTTCTGGATACCATAAATGTACACAGATTTGGCGTTCACATGGCCTGTAGCTTCCAGGTTAAATTATTAAACTAACTATTTTTTTTAAAGAACTACCACTTGTGTCATGTTTTGTACAAAATGTCTAATGTTTAAGTTCATGCCTTGTCCGGAGGCGCATGCGTCATGTCAGACACAACTTTTAGGACCGGAAGAAGAGCCAGTTTTGCTGTCGTGCAGCTCATCTTCTTTATTTGCTATCTTTGATGTAACTCTCTACACACTGACACTTGTTGGGATACATGTGTTCCTGTGTGTATCTCTGTAGTTTACCGAGTTACCGGCAGACGAAGAAGCCACTTCTGGTGATATTTCTAACCTAAGTGGTAAGTTGAAGTTAGCTATTCAAGGCATTTGTAGCTTTTATTGGCTTGTCTCCTCTTAAATACCCTCATACAGACTCAATGTAACGTTATAGCTGTGTTACGCTGTTGTAAACTTAACCTTAATGTAGTGCATATTCCTCGCCTGGTTACAATGAAAGCTGTGTCATTAACACACACTAGTGTTGATAAAAACGTTTATCTTTCTACTCTGGTCAGTCTCTGTGCTGCAGGTTAAGTTCAACGTACAGTAAGTCATACCGAGTTTATCTTTGCCTTACCGCATTCAAAAACCGTAGCATTTTAGCTTGTTATGCTAATTGAGCTCTCTATAGGCGAAACTATCATCCTTCTTTGGCTCTGTTTTTGAGCCACATTGTATGAATGTTTCCCGGCTTTTGTTCTGCCTTTAATAGGTTTGTAGTTTCACGTTTATCACCCTGAGTTCGTGCTCTCGTTGTTGTGTATTTACAAGTGCTCTGAAGGTTTCCGCAGGTTTTGCTGTAGGCGGATACAAACTAACACCACTGAGCCTCCAGCAGCACACACACACACACACACACACTGCTGCGAGCACAAAGCTTAGACGCAATTAACTTCAGCTCAACTTGTTAGGTTTAAAAAAAAAAAAAAAAAGTGTTTATATATAAAGTAACAATTCCCAAAGGTGTTTCTCAGGAAACCAAAGACCGCACAGAGAGCACACATCTGTAAAGATGTAGTACTTTGTTGTTACATACTTGGTACCAAATCACTACAGCAGTACAGTAAAAACAGATGAATCATTCTTTGAGCCAGCAAACAATAATGGGATGAAGCTTTTCTTCGCTGTCGACTATCATTAAACCATAATATGTAAACTGAAGTGTAGTCTGGTTGTATACACCCCCCTTCAGAGATTGTATAAATCTCTGCATTACAGAGATTTCTCACTTGTGACTGAGATATAACTGATCTGGCCACAATCTACTCTTCTGTGTATACAGAATAAACGATTCTAAACTGTCTTCATTTATCATGTTATACAGTAACATCAACTGTTATGATGAACCTGTTATGATCATATGTCTGCCGATAAATAACAAGAAATTGCGGTACAGAAATGCCATGCTAGGTTTGGGATCAGTTCAAAACAGATTCCCCATTACACAGTTTGTCCACCAGAGAGCAAATGTAAAATGTGCCACATATTGTGTGTCTTCACCAAAGAATAAAGGATGCATACCAGGATTGTGTGTTTATTTTTAAGGATGTGACAATGTTGGAAGAACTTAGATTATGTGTAGTATTTTTAATTTCATTTTAGCATGTAATAATTCTTTTCTTTATGGACTAGTCTGCATATTCTATATTTCTCAAACAATAGATCAACCATAAGGCCTATAGAACAAACAAATAATGAAAAGCGCTCGTCACAAAAGCAGTTGAGACGCTGGAACCAGTAAATGTTTGAACATTAGTTTTAGCTTAATATCATAAATCACCCGAAATGTTACATGTCTGCTAGATGGAAGATACAGTCAGTGTAATGCTGGAGCTAGTGGGAGTATAACTTTATTTCTCTTCTACATTTTTATACTTATATGGTGGAGCTGGCAACCCATGTACCAAGTCTGAGTCCATGGGTTCAAGTTTATGTGTTTATCTTGAGCTGTTCTATCAATAAAGGCAAAAAGATCTATTTTAAAAAAACCAAAACTGTACACCAGTATCCACAAGGGTTACATGATGGTGTAGTTTAACATTCTGAAGGTATGCTACTCATTTTACCTCGCCACGTCTCTGAGAAGCTCCGTCAGTATGCTTACATGTTTTATGTGTTGTTCGATAAGTGGAAAACATCTGGCCTGAGGAGGTGTTGTTGGGTGGAGAACCCCCTCCGGATTTGCAAAGTAGATTTCTCACCTTATGTCCTCAGTTTATTGCATGTACGGTAAGCCAGATGAGCCGACATCTGGGGCAGGTCGCGCGTCACCAGGCAGTGTGGTGTTCCTGACAGCGGTAGAGAGCATCAACAAGCTGAGCAGGTAGGCGTCTCACTGCTCCTGCTAGAGCTTAATGCTAGAGTTGGTCAACTTTTGTAATGGGGATTAAGGAGAAATATAGATTTATTTCAGTCAATCTATTTCCTATTTGTTAAGAAAGCGTGATTAGCTTGGATATTTGTATTATCTCTTGTGATGTTTTGCCAGCCGTACTAAGTGGAGTGGAGTAGTCAGTGAGCGTCCTGAGCAAATATCCCGAGGCTGTGATCGTACAGTAACATCATTGAAGCTTTGCCCTCAATCAGTGTTTCCTCTGACCCCATGTATGAACTCTGAAGTCAAACCAGGATCTCGTGCTTCTGTTGGGTCTGCAGGTCAGTGTCCCTGAACCACGCAGGCCACACATGTCTGGACCTCAGTCGGTGACAGACAGTCACCCACTGACCGAGTCATCAATTCAGCGTGTACACTCTTTAACCTATAAACAGAGACTGCATGTTTATGGATACAAACACAAAGATTCATACTACAGTGCATATCCACATGTGAAATGCAGTAAGTGCAGAGACACTGCTTGTTTTACTGGTCAGCAAAAGACCCGTGTGACATCAAATCTGGCCGTAAATCTGAAGTTAAAAAGTGTCTCTTTTCATCTTTCCTCAGGTGCTGTTATCTTCCAGAGAAAGTCGTAGGTGCGTAAGGAAGAACACTTTTAACCCGAACAGCAGAAGGAGTGACCCAGCAATCTAAGTGCTCACCTGGGCTGCAGGCCTCCACGCGTTCCACCTGGTGAGTGACCGGACTACAGCAGCTGGATTAGTTGTTGTCTGAAGATACTGTATGTAAGTGCAGGAGTTTGAATATACGAGCACATCAGTGTTTAGACATCAGACTTGGTATCACAAACAGCTGCATGCATTAGAGATCCTTAGGGGCGTGCCAGAGGACAGCCGTTGTGAACGATTGATTTCACTGCTGTGAATGCATCTTAATTAGGCCTGCAGGCCAACTGACGTAACAGTGACACTGATCGCGCCTATACTTCATTTCATCACATGCCTTCTGTCAACGCACACATACCATGACATGCTGCATTTGTTAATAAAATCTTTGGTTAACACTGTGGTCAGAGCATGGGGTGGAAACTCTTTCATGCTTCAGTGCAAAGACATGCAGGTTAGTGAACTGCCTCTACTGTCAGTGTGTGATGTCTGTTTAATGTTAGTCCTAAGAGAATTGAGACATGAATGGAAAACTAAAGCTTTCTCATTCACTCTTTGTTTGACTATGATATGCATGTTTTTTTGGGTTCACTGTTGGGGCCGGATCAGTGTGGGATTTTTGAGACCGGTATTGATGTGGTGGCTGATTTGGAGCTGGAATGAAATAGTGTTTTCGACGTTGATTGTGCAATAATTTGCTAAAAGGCCCCCTTTTCTTAAACAACTACATGTTAAAGAATATTTATTTAAATAATCTATAGTATGGGAAATAATGTACATTACATTGTAAAACAACTGTAGCTGAAATTGCTGAGAGCTGCTTCTTCTCTTTTACTCTGTGGTGCTTGCCACAGTATTGTAAATCGCAGCATAATTTTTTTCCTGCATTACACACTGGGAACATATTTGGATAACATATACGATACTGACGTGTCTGCTATAAGGCCAATATGGGCCAATAATATCGGCCGGCCGATATATTGGTGTGTGTAGCAAATGCCCAAAAAAAATCAACAGTGATCAGGATGAGAGCAGGGGACTTATAGTGCAATGGATGTGCAGGAGCTCAGGCAGAGCTGACAGCATGCCATCACTTGGGGCCGGTTGTTTGGTTTTCTTTGGCTCTTGTGCCTTATCAAACACGGACACAGTGTGGGAAACAGTTTCTACATTTGTCCTTCAGTTTTCCCAGGATGGATACTTAGAATTGTTGGCATTCCTCATTGAAACCAAGGACACAGCTAAACTGCAGCAAGCTGAGCCCCCTTGCCCAATATGAAAGCACTGAACAAATCAAATTACGGGCAGAGTTTGTTTATTTTTCTACTTATTGGCAAGTTAATTTTAAATATTGAGACTAGAGAGGTTGCGAGAAGTTGAGGGGGGCAACGTGTAACACATACAAGATCTGAACCCAGGATGTCACATGGTAAGTGCCTTTAGACCACAAAGCCCCCACAATGCTCCAAATTAGGGAAACTTAAAGACAAACGCTAAAACTATATTTCCATGATTTCCTGTGAAGAAGAAAAATAGCCCACTGAAATTCTAAATGTCAAGGCTCGTCTTTCATTAAAATATCCCTGAAGCACGAGTGTACAGGCAAATATCACAGCATCCCACCCACCCTCAGTGTACAGAGCTCGGCAGTTGTTCCCTCGTGCCTCTGCTCTGCTCAACACGAGTGGCTTAGTGGCGGAGATCAAACAGGATCATCAACTGTCAGCCTCATGCCTGTCACAGACACGGCGGTGACAGCTTGAACAAGGGAACATGACGTGCTGCCCACTGCCTTCAGGAGAAGGCCTGGCGTACTACGGCCCCTCACTCCATCCATTCATGGACGGATCATTTGTGAGTGTGGTGTTGTGTGGCTCACTTACTGTATGAATTGATGCCAGTCTGATTCATTTTATTTAAACTGATCACCCAGCTCAACTCTACCTATTCTTCGAATTGAACTTCAGGATCCGGTAACTCAGACATGGCAGCGAGCAGTACACTCAAATCTAAGTTTTAAAAAAATGTCCTCTGAGAAACCTGTGTGTGACATTACTCACTACGTTAAGGCTTTGATTATGTCATCATACAACCATGTAGCTTGAACACAACTAAATGTATTTCCTTGCTCCCTACATTGTCTGCCTACCTGCCCAGGGATGGAACCTAGCAAGAAACTAAATATGGCTCAAAACCTTTCTTGGATTTAATGTTTTTATACACTCTCCAGAGAAGTACATTTAATAAATGAAAGTATTAGAAACAGGACTGATGTCAACATTTAGTCTTTTGTTTTTTTTAAATGGTAATTTGTATTATCATGCTCCTCCTTGTGGGCGGAATATACAAAGAATGTACTCTTTTAAAAACACTACATCTTTCAGCTTTAAAAAAAGCAGCAAGACTAATGTAAAAGTCCTTCAACCTGAACTGAAAGTATAGAAAAGGTTACGTGTGCTTATTTTCACAACCAAAAAGTTGCCCACTCTTCCGTCCCATTCACAGTGTCTGTGGGAGTAGCCACTGATGTTTCAAAAGTTGCTTTCTAAATTTGAAAATGTGACTAGTTGTCTTAGGCCGAATCAGAGTCAGCCAGTCAAACCACATGGAGTGACTTACTCATAGAGCTTCAGTTCTTTATGAAATAGTTTTCACAGTTTTTGTTTTTTGTCTTGTGTAATTTTTAGTTGTTAATTTACACCTCTGTCCTTTTTCATTCTCTCACTTCTTTGTTCTTTGTTTATTTTTATAAAGCATGTACATATATATATAGATCATAAAAGCTTTGCTTCTGCCTGCCTCATCAAGGTTGTTCCGATCTCATTTAATGGTAGTTGGTGTAACTTGTGTCATGTTGTACCACATGGACTACGTAGGATGAGAGGGCCCGTCCTGTCTCATGTGTGTCAGAGTGATCCTGCGCTCCACAGATGACTGAGTGCTGACACCTGGCCCTGTCATTGGTCAGGTGACATTCTCTGACCTGTGAGTCATCACAGCTATGCACTGCCAGTGATGTGTTAGATCATAACAATGGCTGACATTAAATGTGATGACAGACTTCAGTAAAATCCCTGCAGTCTGTTAAATACACATGCTCCAGTGGCTTATCCTTAGCCTTATTTGCTACTATTCAAATGTTTTACTATGGTTAACATTCAAATGCAGTCTTTATCAGCTTTTTGACCCGTGTCACCTATTTCTCTTCAATGTTTTGCAGTGTGAATTTGTTTAATAAAGTAAAATTGCTCTCTTAAACATACGTATTTGTATATAATCATAAATGGATGTACCCTTTATCTAATTATTTCATGAAATGGGACCACAGGGAGAAATTAAAGCCAGTTACTGAGTGTTTGTCTTAGTTACATGACAGAACAGTTTACAGTTGGCAGTAACAGTCACAAATAACTGCTAATTAAATTGTCTGAACAGTTAAGCTTCCTAATAGCTCTGCGTTATGTCGATTGTTTAATCGTGGCTCTGTTGAGAGTCTGGATCCACATGGTTTAGCTTTGCATATCTTATAATTTTACACAAGCATCTTCTTACGTTTGATCATAATTTTTTTGAGGATTTGCTCTCGACCAGTGCTGCATCCTTTATCGCACCTTTTTGTGGGTATGCCTAGAAAACCACATCCCTCTGTGGCCTCTTATTCAAATGTCAGCTGTATGCACCAGCTGGCTGTTATAACTCAACTCTGTGTGTGTATGTGTATGTGTATGTGTGTGTGTGTGTGTGTCTGGCATGACTTTCCTCAATTAAGGTCAGATAGAAAGACAGAGACCAACTGCCAGTGTCTAACAATCTGGTGATGGGCTTCAGGGGCTGATGCTAAATAGAGCCAAGTTTATCTTCCCTCATACAAAGTTATAAAAGGATTCCAGTGGAGTCTTTACTGCATTTGGCTTTTAAGGGGCTGAGTTACTACTGTGAACCTGAAAATCTTTTTTCATTTCGTCCGTCAGTCATAACAAACACATTGTCAAGACCCACTGAGCCTTATTTTAAATTCTAGTCAAGATGTCAAGTTTACCAAAAAACACACGTCAATCCCATTTGTTTTGTGGTAGAGCTGGCCGATAAATCGATTTTGAATTTGAATTTCTGTTTTAAAATGATGNNTTAGCATCTCGTATTTTAGAATGCAACCACAGTTGAATTGTAATATCGAGAATTAAACTATGAATGCTATAGTGTGGGAATATACAGCTGCTGAGGACTCTGTAAAACCCAGATCCACTCAAGTCACTTATCTACACAGAACGTGTAGAATCAGAAGCTCTCTGTGATGCAGGTAGACCAGGACCTCTTGACCTGGATTACAGACTGCATCACTGACAGGCTGCAGTATGTCTGGCTGCAAGGCTGCTTGTCAGACATGGTGACGAGCAACACAGGTACAACCCAAGGTGCTGTACTGTCATCATTTTTGTTCACCCTCTACACCTCTGACTTCTGCTTCAACTTGGGAACGTGTTACCCACAGAAGATCTCAAATGACTACTACATTGTTGACTGTATGACAGATAATAAGAATACAGCGACCTAGTCAAGAACTTCGTAGGCTGGTGCTAGTGGTGGACTCCCCACCCCTGTCGCCATGGAGATGGTGGACACCTACAAGTTCATAGGGATATGCAACTCAACAATAAACTAGACTAGATGGACAATACTCCCTGCAGGAAAGGTCAGAGCAGGCTGATCTTTCTGAGGAGGCTCAGGTCCTTCATGTGTGCACTAAGCTGCAACGGATGTTCTATCACTCTGTAGTGGCCAGTGACATCTTCTTGGCTGTGGTGTGCTAGGGAGGTGGCATCAAGACTGCTTAACAAATTGGGCAAGCTTGTGGGGGTGAAATTGGACAGTGTGGAGGCAGGGACAGAGAAGTGGACGAGACGGAAGCAGAAAGCTATGATGGACAACCCCTCTCATCCTCTCTATGTTGAGCTGAGGTGGTTCAGGAACAAGTTCAGCCACAGACTCATCTAGCCAAGTGCTTCAAAGAGCTTAGGGGGCTCATTTATGCCATTAGACTCCACAATGCCACTGCACCCAGTACCTCCTACCTCCACTGATTGAGAATCTGAACCACACACCACTCAGTCAATCACATCAAAGGTTTTGCACATGTACATACCCGAAGTATACTTGAACGTGTACATACACACAGGCTTATTCTATTTTATTTATTGTATATATTATTCCTATTTTATCGTACTGCATTTCATTGTATTGTATTTTATTCTATTGTCTTTATTCTTTATAATACATTCCCCTGTGCTGCTGCGTCAATTTAAATTTCCCCTGCAGGGGATCAATAAAGGATATCTTATCTTATCTGGGCTGAGCTCCTGCACAAACACCCAGAGAGAAACACAGAGGAGAGTGTTGACAACGGAGCACTATGCACGAAAATGTGAGTAAATGAGTAAACCACCTGTACAGTGGCAATTGTTAGCGTCTTCTACATGTTCTTCTTATGGCATTTAACGGCAGACTAGAATATTTGTAAGCGCATATGATGTGGCGTCAGGTTACATAGAGAAACCAGTAGCAGTGTCAAGTTTTCAGAATTTTGGCATCAACTTGGCACCAAAGTTGTTTGTGAAATTCCAATGCTAGCACCTTTTGTGATCCTTATGTAAGCAGTAATCGTAAATACCTTTGTGAAATGTATCCTGAAGATACACTGTGCTCAGAGGGAAAGTAAAAGACCCCATTCCCAAATGCAACTAGTGGTTTGATGTTTCTGTCAACATCCCCCAGGTGCTCAGAGTCAGCGTGGAACATCTACCCCAATGGGCAGCATACCATGGTGCATCCATTTATGAACTGCCTTAATGGGCAGCAGCTGTGGTATTTCACAGTGATCTCTTTTTGTCTGGATGTCATGCTGCCTGCTTCAAATGGTGCTTCAAACTTATAAACAGCACGGCACAGTGTGGGTTTCACAAAAGATGAACATATAACTGATGCTAGCAGCATCTACGCTACGCTCAATGCGCCCACACCTTGTTGCTGTTGCTGACATCAGATGTGTGTGTGAACAGCTGCTAGATTTCACTCTGAGGCCTTTTGGTTTCTGTGCCATATGTAGACCGCAATAGACTAATAATGAGTTCTTCTAAAGAAGAAGAAATAGAATGCACACATATGTAGGCGTGATAACAAATCTAAACATACACAAAGACATACAGTACTGTAGACAGGCAGTGCCAGTGCAAGTGTGCATTCATAATCTGAAGTGCTAAAAATTGTATGCACTGTAACACCCTTAAACCCCACACTCCATTACCTCACCAGCTACACAGTGACGCCCTACAGACGAGGCCAGACAGATTGTCAGAAGAGGGTGCATCAATAGCTGCGGGTTGTGTTGGGGCAGCTGAGAGGAACTGCTAAGCTTCACTGACAGGCTTTGGCTTCACACCCTGGCTGGCCAGGAGTCCATGTGCATGCCCCGAATTAGCACGGGGCTTTCCCACTATGTGAGAATGCTGTGGTGGCTGCAGCGCCTGTCACTGTCCTGGTATACAACTGACTTCAGAGGGATTTTTTTAAGGGACCTGGAATCTCTATTATAACCTCTTGCCTTGAGTATAAACTCTATGGTGTCTCTATCAGTAAACATTCACTCACTCACTGTCCTGATAGACCGGCACACACAGCAGCATTTAGCACAAATAATATGGATAGAAATTTGTCTCAAAAGTGATGATAAATGTGTTTTATTATCCCAATAAAAGAATAATCTAATAAAAAACAAGATGTGGTTGATGATTGGTGAATAATTGATAATTGAAAGCTCATCTTTTCTTTCTTGTTAATACAGTTTGTTGATTAAAGCCCCATTAATCACCATAGTAGAAGTAATACAGACCTTTTTAACTGACGCAGGTGAATACAGTAAGTAAGTAAATGCACACATGTCCACACACAGGTTTGGCCCACATTGTATTTACGTAATGTTCCAGTTTGCCACCCAGTGTGCAGTAGAGGAGAGGCAGGATGAAAGCTTCTTAGAGCGACAGTTATGTGAGAGTGGAACGGTAATGAGTGGGCTGGAAACCGTGACAGCCGGTCTGCCACAAGAAGGGGAGTGCGAGAGAAAGAGTGAATAAGAGGAGGGGGTTACACGTGGGAGTATACCATAGCAAATATGGTAGGAAGACAACACGATGCAGCCACAGCCCGGTTTTATTCAGCAGATGAGCGAATGAGCAAGGAAGCGTGTCTCGTCCAGACACCCACACTGCCTGGGCTGGTGTCCGAGGAGATTAGCAATACATTGTTACGTCTTTCTCTGTTTCTCTCTCTCTCTCTCTCTCTCTCTCTCGCTCTGTGTTATGTTGTTTCTAATACATTGTATTATTTCAGTATATAATCCTTTCTAAGATATTATATTGGCATGGTGAAATTCCTTCATGCTAGACATTCCTATGTGACAAACAAGACTGATACCATCTATTTTGCTGTTGCAGTGTAGTCCACATTAACTGAATATGTCTCCCCACTGCTGAGGTGCAGGGACATCTAGTGTGGTGCACCTGTTTGGGCAGGTAGTTTACTTCAAGGATAAGTTGAACTCTGCTCTTGTTGTCAAAGCCGCTCACATTCAGTACCATCATTCAGAGAGTTTTAAAGATGGAATATTCCGGTTCTCTCACACAATACTGTGAAATATCTGTCTAAAGCAGGGTCCTGCATGGAATCGAGTCCTCTGTGTATGCAGAGTCAGAGCTGCTGGTAGGTGCACAAGTGGGTAGCGCTAATTTGCACAAAAAATCTCTCAATTAATTTTCATAAAGTACACCACTCGTGTGCCTAATTTCCATACAGCTGGGATCCCTGCGCCGCACCACAATGTGAGCTACCCTGATCAGAGCCTGTGATGGTGGTGGCGTGGCACAAGTGGTTTTTCATACAACAAGAATAGCAAAGTGAGAATTTACGTCAAGAGGAAATACTGTGAGAGAGCGAGAAATAACTTTATAAAATGAAACGGGTAGCTCATTGCTAAAACATGTTTAAGCCCTTGATTTACACAATTTCCTTGTTCAGCTGTCAGTATCGGTGGTGTTTGGTCATTTATAAGGATGTTTTATCCTCATGAATATCACAGAAATAAAGCCCAGCAGCTTCCTGCTAATGAAATGTTAATCCCTTGAATTACACAGTCTTCCTGCTCATTTGACACTACCGCTGGTGTTTGATGTTTTGCATGAATGCACACACACACACACACAAGGGTTTTTTTGATCCTCCATCATTGTCTCTGAGTTAAATATTGTTCTAGGTTTTACACCTGATTCTATCTGCTTTTTCTTACCTCCCATCTGCGTGGAACATGTTGCCATGGTATCAGTGAAAAGGCTGAGGTCTCCCTGTTGTCACATTTTGTTCAAAGACAACCTGAGCTCTCCAACCCCTCTGCTTCTGTGTCTCTCAGTACATTTATTTCCGTTACGTCTCTCTCTCTACCCTGAGATTGAAACCATGTTTCTCCACAGGGGAGCTGACCACTTCCTTGGAGATTTTTAGAAACTGAAATATGACATCATCTTTACAAAAACTAGAATGGCTCTTTTAAAGATCATTTTTAATGTGCAAACAGGTATTTTCACAGTTATTATTCTTTACCATTATGGACTTTCATCCTGAGTGTCTGATTACAATATTGGCCTGCTTAAATTGCTCTGAGGTGATGTAACTGCATTAATATTGAGTTAATTCTTGCCAGCAAACAAAAGCTTGACTCCGTCATGGATTTTTTGACAAATTGTTCTATTTTTAGTTTTGTTTTAGCTCTTTCCTCTTTTTCCCTGTAATGTAACATCAAAGTTATGGAGTACTTCTGTTATCGAGCCAGAAGTTGCATTCCATATACGGCTTCAGGCAGGCCAACTTCTAGGTCAGTAGTGTTTGTCTAGTTTCACAAATGGTGTGTGAAATATGCTCGAGACCAGGACAATCTGTGGTGTCTACACGTATGTTTGCCTGTGTGAGAGAGCAGGCAAGTGCGAGCGAGAGCATGAATGTGCATAAACACTAGGGGTTCTGCTTTCACTCATGCTACTATTAAAATTGCCCTGAGCCAAACCAGCTCTCACAGAACCAAGGGAAATAATGCCCTTTGATTTGAAGGCATCAGTGGATTGAGGGAATTGTTGTTGGAATGTATTTTGATGGATTGACTATTATCCAGGGTAGCTTTTTCTCAGGCAGCAATATCTCTCCATCCTTGGTGGTTAGTTGGAAGGTGCTGAACTAAAGGTTGAATTATTACTGAAAAAATAGCCATTTTGTCACTGAAAAGACAAGAGAAATGTTTGCTCTCATATCAGCAGACCTATTGTAAGATATTTATGGAGAAGCTCCCTAACATAATTAGCCAACACTAAAAAGTGTTATCACATGATAAAATGTGTGTGTATTTATCTTCCAAAGTGAAAAACCTTCCCACTGAGTAACTATTCTGGGAAAGCCACAGCAGCAACGCCTCATGTGTGGAGTTATAGTTGGAGCTGTTACGGAGCACCTTTCGCAGGGTTCTTCCCAAAGAATGAAGCTATAGTGCTGCACCATTATAATCATTCAAAACATAAACATTTAACATATTATCACCCACTCTTCCAATAGAGGATATGCATCAACCTCCCGCCCGCCTCGTCACCTCTGAGTGGACAAACCAACCAACCACTAGATGCTTCAAATGAGCCCAGACACAGAGCTTGAAAAATCTGATTAAATGAGAAGTGTTAAAGTCTTAAGTCAGCTGATTGTGAACCATGAATCAGTTTATTCTATGGTGTTTCTAAAGGGTTCTTCTCAACCGTTCATGTTCAGTGCATTACTTTCTACTTTCAACAAACATTTCTCTAAAAAAAATAATAAAAGGCAGATCATTGTAAGGCTATCCTTTTTCTGAACAAATGCACAGATGAAGCAGGAGTTTTGTCTGTTAAAAGCTACTGAAAACGTTTTTGAACATGAAAACATTCGTAATTAGAATAGATTTCTCCCAGTGCACTGCAAACAAACAACCAGGCAAGGGCCTAATCTGTCTCTTTCTGTCTCTCAAACTCTTCAGTCCTTAATTACTCCCAACTCCTGCGATGTTCTGGTCAGTGTGGCCACCTCTCCAAACCTCTGCCTGCTGCAGCTGTTGTTGTTTTCTTCATGGTTTTCATTGGTCTCTTGTTTGCGCTGCGTGGTGTGTGAAAAAAATAGAACATGGTTGCTGCAGATCGTGAGTTGGCCGTGGAGCTCATCACTGCGGCGCACTCCGTCTGAACACACCAATTGGCGTGCGAAAAGGAAGCGGGCAGCACTTTGCAGCGCCTCTGCATTGTATTAGCCACAAAAAAATTGTGTAATGGATACTTAAGTAGAAGTAAAATTGCAGGCTTGAAAAATAAAAGTACAAGTACCCAATAAAGTTATAGAGACAGAGAGAGAGAAAAAAATGTAAAAAAAAATATATTCCCTTCCTTTAAAAGTAATGGAGAGGTTGTATAATGCACTTCCGCACACACAGTCCCTCTCATACACATGCAGTTTGTGGTTATCACGCTGTGCTCAGCCTGAAGAGTTGTGTTATTTCAGAGAGTTTGGGGAAGTGAGAGGACAGAAACCTCAGGATCTGTTCTGTTCCTCAGGCGCTGCAACACAGAAGGTAGCTTTCCTCATACTCTCCCCTCTCCAGGCACCCAACAGGAAGAAGCTTTAATGGCATCAGCTTGTATTGCCATAGTTGAGAAAAACACTTCGTACCTGCAAAAAGCAGGTCATGTGGCTTGCTATTTAAAAGGAATACCAGGAATTGAAGGATAATTACTATGAAATGACTCAGCTGTGATAGATGAACTGCCCTTTACATGTTATTGTCATGAGCTATAGTTCTCCTTTTCTATGTGGTGCCTTTATAAAAACAGGCTTCCATTCTCGATCACCATTGAGCATCTTGTTTTAATTGTTTAACTCATCTACAAATTCCACTCTGACTAATCTGCTAGTTGGTCTAGTTGTGGTCATTTTAATTGTGTTATCTATTCTAACCGTCAGTAATATCACATTGTGTATATATATTACAATGCATGTTTACTGTATAGTCTATTTGCTGTACAAAAGATTTATAAGAGCGTTTTTTTTTTTTTTGTGTAAATGGCACTCAGCTGGCTTGTACTTACTGTAAGTTTAGAGACATTTGTTTTGGCCTAAAATGAGATGTGAGCTATGGGATTTTTTCCAACTCTCCCTCTCCTACTCTGATCTAAATATAGAGGACTCAAGCATCATGCTTAATTCCAGTAATTCCTGGTTAATTATCCTATTTCTCGGTAAAATGTACTCTAGCTATGTTTCTATGTATGTATGTCCTCTTACAGTTAAGAAATTAGTAGTTACTGCCAGGGACGGATCTAGAGAAATATTAATGGGGTGGCCAGAGGGTGGCATGTGGAACATAGATATTTGAACTAAAAAAACATTACAATAATGTGGCACATTAGTAAAGCGCTGACTAGAAACATCTAAAGGTGGTGTTGGAAATCAAGCAATTGTTTTATTTCAACATTACAGATTTACCATTAGGAATTATTTTGTAGCATAGAAAGATTTTTGGAAAAGGTGACATAAAGCCAGAGAGGAGTGTGTACCCCATTAGCTTCATTATTATTATAACCCCATTATTCTATCTCCATATAACCAGAGTCTCATATTAAAAACGGTGAGTTCATAAATTCTCAATCATGCATATATCGTCTCTCCTTTTATCTCTGGCTGATGTTGGTGCATGATGTCCAGTCTAAACAGTATAATGTTGGGTGGTCAAGCTGCAGCTTGCACAATCCCTGTTGTTCTTGGTCAGTGTTGTTTCCCATGACTCTGAGATGAGCCAGAGGAAGCCCAATGTGATTTCCACACAGTTCCCAGGCCCCCAGATCCCTCCAAACACAGGCAGTTACACACACTCACACATACACACTTACTCACAAGTCACACACAAATATGTGTGTGTGTGTGTCTTTGTGTGTCACTAACATTAAAAGAGATAAATGGCCTGAACATCCTTTGCTCTTTGATACACACATGCTTAGTCTAAGTTGTCAGCCATAAACACACACACACACACACAGGCCTGTGGTGCTCTCAATGGGCAGCTGCAGCTTGTCCAGTTAAGAGGCCCACTGCACAAAACAAGAGTTGACTGCAACTCTGCCTCACTCACTCACACTTTAGGTCAGTTGTTCAGTGGAACCTCTGAACTTCCATAAGATGACAGCCACTTATCTCAGAGCTTTCTTGAAAAAGGGGAACTCAAAACAAGAGGAATTAAATGGCTGCTAAGGGATGTCAATAATTACAGACAGAAAAAGGCACACGAAACTTTCAGGTTTCAGATGTTATGGAGTAACATGAAGTTCATATCAAGTGTATTTAAGTCTATATTTGCAGGTTCAGTGGTTCAACTGGTTGTAATATAAAACAGTCTCGGTTTA
Source organism: Morone saxatilis (assembly GCF_004916995.1). NCBI lineage: Eukaryota > Metazoa > Chordata > Actinopteri > Moronidae > Morone > Morone saxatilis. The sequence continues at coordinate 3,736,791 of NW_023339807.1, forward strand.
ATACTTTTCAGCAAGGCGGTAGAAACGCTACCACTTCTGTCCAAAGGGGCCGCCAGAATCAAAACAAAACAAAAGTTCCTTGTAGTTGCTTTAACTCCTGTAACTTTAAAGTTTAATATTTTGTAAAATAGCTTTTGTATCTAATGCTCATTAATCAGCTCTGGCAGTGGTATGGTAGAGCTGCTGCACCTGGCAAATATATTTTTAGAGAATTTTGCTTTGGTCTTTCAACAATATTTACACTTTATTATCTCATGATTTTTCTTTCTTTTCTTTGGATGCTTATGAGAAGCATGACCCCTCCCCTGCTGCCTTGTTGTTTTGCAGGGCCTCCAGGTCTCTCCCCAAGGTTGGACTTAACGATGGTTATGTTTGGTAGGATTACCTCACAGTCTCTGGCAGCCTCTCCCTCTTAGCGGAGGTTCACAGCAGTTAAAGCGGCTGGTGTTATTTCAGGTTTTAATGA
>NW_023339807.1:3737356-3737669 GCF_004916995.1 Morone saxatilis
GTTATCAAAATAGTTGCCTATTATGCTACATCCAAAAACACAATCAGTTGCTTAATATTGTATTGTTCGTCTTAATTAAACAAGTGACATGATTTGTCCAAAGTTGGAAAAACTGTGACTCACAGGAAGTGCTTGGCTAGTAAAGGTGTCATGGCGGCTGCTGTGAGCTTACCCCATGAATGTAGTTGTGTCTGACATTTGATAGGCGAGCTGCGTCTGTCCATCCCCTCCGTGCCAGTAGACAGTCATCAGTATGCAGAGACAACGGCTCTATTTCGGTATGAATATTATTGATGCGTATGTGGGAGAGTGT
>NW_023339807.1:3737699-3748126 GCF_004916995.1 Morone saxatilis
GTGTGTGTGTGTATTCTGGGTCTGTATATATGTATTCATTGTGTGTGTATATATGTGTGTGTGTGTGTGTGGAGTCTGTGTGCATGTGTGCATCAGTAATTGTGAGCAGAGGACTGGCGCGTGACTCATAGGGGAGGTGGTGATGTGTCTTTTTCGTGCTCCTGACTCCCAACCTGCTGCTTTCTGATAAGAAAGAGACTGAGGCAGGGGGCTCTTGTTAATCCTCTCTCTCCATCGAGCTTGCCGTCTGCCATAAAGAACAATAGATGGGACAAGCTGGTCACCCATCTTTTCTTCTGGCTTCTGTTTATAGCTCCTGAATCACTGAGGATGGAGTGGGTTGTAATGCTATTGAGTAACTCTTGAGACACTTTGCAGATTGTATAACAAACCTTTTCCCTCTCAATTTCCTGTTTATTCACAAACCACCTCCCCAGCTATAAATGGGATTAAATCATAAATTCTATAAATAATGTTCTTCTCACCACTCTGGATTATGAAGAAATGTAGAGACATCAAAGGTTGAGTCATACGCAGTAATATAATTGTTACGAATACCAAGAGAAATGAGAGAACTGTAATGCTGCTTAGACACTCCTGAGGAAAAAGCATTTGTCGTTTGTTCAAGTGTCCATCAAGATTCAAGACTATGTGTGAGAACAGTAAACAAAACCAGTTCAAAAAGGCAATAAAACGACAGTTCTGATCCAGGATCATTACACCCTGGCTAGTTTGATGGTCCTTTACAACAGTTCTGAATCAGGAATGCGCAAACAGTGATGTTTGTTGTGATAATTACTTTATAATCCAGTTCATCAGGTGTTGTATTAATATATAGTTTGACAGTAGGGCAAATAAAACGGGGTCGTTTTTCAAAGGCAAAAACTTGAGTGTTGTTATTTGATAACTGTCAATAAAACAAGTTAGGGCAAGTTAAAATTGACTGTGGGCAAGTAGATGTCAGACCCCATTGACATTGAACCTTGCTTATAGTTGCAAATGTTAGCATGCTAACATGCTAAACTAAGATAGTGTACACAGTAAACTTTAAACCTTCTTAACATTAGCATTATAGCATTGTCTTTGTGAGCATGTTGATGTTAGCATTATTTAGCTAACACTACTGTGCCCTAATGCAGCCACTCTAGACTCTGTCGGTGGTTGCCTAGCGACCTTGCACTGATCATAGTTAACCTGTTGTCCAGTGTGTTGTCTTCTGTATTTACTCAGTTGTTCAATGTATTTTACTTTTTGTCTATCAAAATAAAAAAATGATGTAAGCTCGGTTCCCAGCTTTAATCCCACTCTGTGTTGTGAAGGTTGTATTATATTTACCCTTATTGTTGTTGAAAGTGTACTATTCTGATAACCCCAATCCAAGCACATAACACTAACAGCCCGAGGGTTAATGTGCCTGTGGTACTAATATATGCAGATTAGATACAGGATAGTTAGCAAGGCAGCAACCTGCCATGACAGCCTTTTTTATTACCACTGATGTTTTTAATGACATAAGGCAGATAAAATGAGTCATGAGTCAAGTGTTGTCATGACACATTTGGAATTAATTGATTTGCTGCACCTGTTTAATTTCAGAGTAGATGTGTAATTTCCTCCATTAAACAATTATATTTTTAATGCTAAAAAAAGTTTTCATAATGGTATCCTCGCTTTTGTCACTGGCATCAGCTACTTTTACTCTGTCAGAACGCCTTAGCTCATCACCTCATATACAATGTTGCAGTCATCACTTTCAGCATTAAAAAATGTACCAACTGCTCAGAGCTTTGATAACTTGGACTTCCTTCAATATAACAGGTTGTCTAGTCAGAAAGGTCAAACATGGGTGACGGAAAACAAGTATGAGCGAGAGATGGAGGAGGACAGTGGGCAATGTATCGACAGTACCGCTCTCTATGAATACAAAATAATTCTGTGTGTAGGCATTACTGTTATTAAGTACAGGATCACAAGTTACAGGTATAAATATAATATATAAATAGTTTAGGAAGATGAATTTTTTTCTCTCAGGGCAGACCTCATTTTGGTAGATCAAAGCATCTCATGCATAAGATATTTGAGTAAGAAGGACTAAAAATACTTGAATACTATTTTAACTAAATTTACACATTGTGTTATTACAGTAGCACCATCTTAAAAAAAAGTTGTGTAATCTGCCATCCCAGTCATTATTTTAATACCACCTCTTGTGTTAATTCAGTGCATCACTTTACTTCACTTTTTTCAGCTATTTCAGAGGTGTAGTTTAATTACAAATTATATCCTAAAAATCTAAACATTTATAAATTATTGCCCCCTTAATTGATGAGTGATTGTTTTCTTCAATTTGCAGTTGATTTACATTATCCTCACCTCTTTATTACACAACCAAATAGACCTCTAAGATGCTTTCGTCATTTGTTTTGGCAAGCGTTGTGGTACATTGGATTAGCCTGTTCAGCGAGGTGCATTGGCTCGCCCACCTCATGTACTGCAGTTACATAACAAGAAGGAGAATTTGTTTTTAAACAATCTTGTCTACTCATTTCAGGGAGTTGTGAATTAACCTACTGTACTGATATAGATGCAAAGCTATGAGAGCAGCTGCTGTTTGTAAGAGACTCTGTTGAAGGATAAAAGTGTGTGCCGTCACAAGTAGTCTATCTTAGTGGACTAACTGTGTTGTACAGTGCAGCTTTTTCAGATAAGGTTTCCTACAGAATGTGAGTTCATGCATGGCTGCACATTTACATGTCGTGGTGGTGGGGTCCCTCTCTTTCTCTCCTCTCAGGACAGTGCATTGTTATATTCATAACCATATGGTGTGTGGGAGATGAATTCACTTCCCTGTCAGCCAGCCAGGTTTCTGCTGATTCCTGTATGTGTTGTAATTGGCAGTTACATAGACAGGCGACGCTTGAAATTATGCAACACCACAGTCTCAACGTCATTGTAGTCACCACGAGCTGTATTGTCCTGTATTGACAGAAATACTCTATGTTCCAAACAGTTCTTCTTGAGGGTGGAGTAAGACACCTACATCTTCTTTCATTTTTCCAGAAACTATGAAATGATGAGAAAGATTTTTAAGATAATGTGAGCTTTCAGTGAGTTTTTACAAAGCAGCTTTCTGAGAATCCTAAAAGGACAAACATTGAAGTTGCTGAGTGGTTGGGAAAATAAATGACAACTCTGCTAACTCTCCAATTGTCAGAGATCTGAGCAATGGTAATGGCCTGCTTTATAATCAGCAATAGATCTTGTTTAGGCTAAGTGATCATCTTACAGCACAATTAAAAAACGTCAAAACAACAGTAGGATACTGGAAACTTCAGAACTGTCATTTGATGTATATGTGACTCCACAGCCATTTACAGAGTGTTTTCCTTGTGCATTAGGGATTTGCACAGGAAACGGAGCAGACACAAGCATTTAGTGGGGTGCCAGTGTCAGGCAACACTTAAACCCTCTGTTTGCAGTGATATCAATTGGAACTGTGATGAAGTCCACTCCGTTTCAACTAGTCGTGAAAGTATAACCTTAAACTGTTTTTAGACAAACTGCTGTACTGTTTGTGTTTTTTCACCCCAATTTACCAACCGTACAGACATTAGCTGTAGGCTAGCTATCAGCACACACTGATTGTAACTGTGGGAGTGTGCTTTTGTTCAACTCAGCATCTCACTGAACTCAGAACTCATCAGAAACTCCAGTTATGTCTGTTATATCTCATTCTCATTTCACATTTCTGTACTAATGCCAGTGTTTCTTCACTTCAGATTGTGCAATGTAGCGTATTTTTGCATCGTTTCATTAATTTCATTAATTTTATATGCAATTGTGCAACCTTTAAAGTTTGCTTTGCATTCTGTCTGAAGAATTAACTAACAGAATAAGTTGAGTGTCATCTGCATATCTGTGGTAGGAAAAGCCACGTGAGTGATTTAGTTTCCCTGTAATTGTGGCCCCTGACGTAGGACGTGAACATGGAGAGTGCAGAGCCTGAGACTCCCAGTTTTAGGAGGGTGGAGAGTAGGCTTAAGTGGTTCACCATGTCAAATGCTGCTAAAAGGTCCAGTAGGATGTTGACAGAGGGGCTGCTCCAGCAATGTAGAGTTACTCTGGCAGCAAGGAGGGCAGTCTCAGTTGAGTGGTCTGCTTTGAAACCAGACTGCTGGGGGTAGGAAGGTTGTTCTGATGAAGAAATTCATACAGGTTTGAATGAAGACAGCACGCTCAACTATTTTAGAAAAAATGGAAGAGTGACAGTAATTCTTTACATCAGAGGGGTTGAGTGTGGATTTCCAAAAAAGAGAGTTCCTTCTAGCTCTAGTGTTCAGAAAACAACTAGTTGTCACAGAGATGTTAATGAGGTGAGAGGGGATAGGGTCAATAGGTCAGGTGGTTGGGTAGGTAACCAGGGATAGTCCTTCATTGGGAGAATATGGTGAAAAGCAAGTTAGAACAATAACAATAGAAACCTGTTTCCACTGTCAGCTCAAGAATCAGCAAAAATTGCTTGTTTTTTTCACCACAATCTTACCTACAAGTAACTCTAGGTAACCCTAGCTTGCACAAACCCTAAACCAAAATTAAATATAACCAAGAATTTACCTGGTGATAAAGTATCCCAATTGTATGGAAATGTTTTAAAAGCAAATGCTTTATTTATTGTTTCTTTGGTACACAAAAACCTATCTTTGTTAATGCAGATTAGTCTTTAAGCTTTAGCCACTTAGCAGTGTTTCTCAAAATATTGCTTCAAAATCATTGAGATCGAAATTGAAACACTAACACCATCCACTATTATCTGAGATTATGAGGGAAACGTTATGCGTGGGTGGGTGTGTGTGTATGCCTCTCTGCTTTCACTGATTTGTTGGATAAGACACTTAAACCTTGTTAAGGGTTCTGGGCCTTCCATCCCTGACAGCTGATTATCCAATGTATAATCTGTTGTTATCTAATACCTCCAGCTCAGCTTCTGAGATTAACATCACAGCTCTCTGACACAGGTCCAACCGTCAGGTTTTAGGCCTTACTGCCCAGTGCCCAACAACAACTTTCAGTCTTAAAACACAACCATAGGCAGACATTTGTCATCGCTCTGCATTGCTTTATTTGGGTTCATTTGCAATCATGCAATTTCAGGAATTTGTGAGTCTATTGTTACCTTTTTTCTACCCTCAGCTGATTTTAGAAATTTACAGAAGACAATAATGGAGTTATTTAAAAATGAGTCTCTAACAGTGACACAGTGGGGGAGTGTTTCCTTTTCCAAAGGAACAACTTCTAAAGGGTTTGCCTTGGAAAGAGAAGTTGTTTTCTCTTCCGCCCATGCTGTTGCTTCCTGAGTCTTGAGGAGGAAGGAATTCCCTCTAGTACCGGTTACCCACCCAACATCCTAAAACACACACACACACGCGCCTCTACAGAAGTGCTGTTCAGAGAGTTGAAAAACAGTGAAAAGGCCCCTTCAAAAGGTCAGATAAGGTGGTCTGCAGTACCAAGTCTTTGTGTTTTTGTGAAATGGAAAATCATTAATTAAATCATTCCCACTCTGGACAGTGTTTGGCCAGGTATGCAGTGCAGTAACTAAGTGTTGTAAAGGCAATATTCTGTTTTTCTCCTGTACCAATAAATACTTCCCCATTGCAACCCTTCACTGTGTTGACCAGTGTCTCATCCCACCTTCAAAGGCAACCCATATAAAACAGTATATACAACTTTTTCGACATGTATTCACCTATGGCATCATCAGTCAGCCCACTACTCAGGCTTTAGTCTAAATAATTTATTCCACCTGACTTTTCAGTGTCTTATATCATCTGATCTCTTTGTGCTTTGTTGTTCTTTATTCTGATCACTTCCACTCTCGTCTCTGCTTTACTCCCCAGCAGGATCTTTACAGTCATATTTATCTTAGCTGCAGGCTTTATTAGATTACTTTTCTCTGCATGTCGGTTCTCTCTGCCTTGTGTGGCATTTCATCTTGTGTCTCTGTCCATGTGCCTCTCACTCAGCCATACATACCCTTACTCACAGTAGTCCAGTGGGGGGGTGGTTTTCACTTGGCTGACCTCGCCACACCCTCCACACTACCCCACCCTAATCTGGGCCCCACTGCGCTCCATTCAATAGGCCAGCAGATGCTATTCAGATGAATGTAATCAGCCCAGAGCTGTTCATACTCACAGCTTGGGTGAATGGAGGATGGGATAAGGAGTCGGTTGGCCCTGAAATAGTTTTTCTTCCCACACTGCACAGCCTCAGTCTTTGTCTGATACTCAAACCCTGCCCCAGATAAACTTGACACAATGCACAGCACATTTTGGAAGTATAGTAGTAGACACTTCAGCAGATGAGTATGTGAAAATGTTAAAATTCTGAGAGAGTTGCTGTATGTAAATGTACATATGCATGCATGAAGAGGCTCCAATTTAATAAATACTAAAAATAAAGTTAAAAAAAACACAAAAGTGTATTTTATTAGAACAAAACCCATCAGGGAGGCAGTCTACAATTTTCTTGCTGCAAGAACTTTCATGCTGTAAGTTTTGTCCTTGTGCACAAAAGTCTCTGCAGAAAGAGAAATATGCCCATATGATGTTGATAGAAACCATATAATATTTTTTCATATGATTTTATGTTAGGCTTTATGTGCAGTAACTGCATTATAGTTACATTCAAACTGAAATAATCTTAAATAGAACTTAACCATCATTGTTAAATGAATAGTTCAACATTTTGGGAAATATGCTACTGCCAGTAACCCATTACCTTAGCTTAGCTCAAAGATCTGCCACCACCTCTAAAGCTCACTAATTAACACGTTATGTCTTGGTTGTTCTTGTTTGTTTAATCCGTGCTAAACCTGCAGTGTAATAATAGCAAGGTTGTGCTTTAATAGGTTGTTATGTACCGGACTATTTCTTGGCTCAGAGCAGTGAGAATACTGGACAATACAGGAGTCTTGTTGTCATGATGTTGCCTGGTTCCTCATATATATATATATATATATATATATATATACCATGTTAATTAGTGAGTGTTTGAGGTGTTGGTAGGTGGATTTAGTTTCCTTTGGACACAGCCAGGCTAGCTGTTTCCCTTTTTTCCCTATATTAATGCTAAGCTAAGCTAAACTAACTGACTGCTGTCTGTAGCTTCATATTTAGCATACAAACTTGAGAATGGTATCAATCTTCTCTTGGCAAGATTGCAAATAAGTGTATTTCCAATTTCTATTTCTTATAATGTCGAACTATTGCTTTAACTCTCTTGTGAATAATTTATTCACAGCAGAGTCCTGCAGCCTCAAATCTACCTGAGTAGAAGTCTGTTGTTGTGTGAAGACAGTTTCTGACGTCTTTCTGCCAAACTGTTACTGGAGAGAGTTCAGGCTGATGTGCATCATTACCTCTGACAATGACAATAAATACTTCTTTAGCCTCTTCTCTGCTAATCAGACATGAAGTTGTAATCATACCCATATCCCCACTGTTGACTGTCCCCATTGTTGGTTTTCTTGTTATTGCTGTTGATTGGCTGGTAATCATAGTGGTATACTTGAAAGCTGATCTTTTTCTTGAGGTGTGCTTCTTCAGCTTGTCTCACAGTATTATTATATAAATAAAATAAAAACACAATTGAAACTAGAGCTGCTGTATTCCCCACTTCCCTAAAGTAATGAAAGATATTTAGTTTCTTATTCATTTCTTCTCCTTGTACAGATAGAGTTCTTTTATTAGTCATGTTTTAAATTAATCACCAGAGTCCTGCGCATCTCAGAGCAAAAACATAGAGGGAAGGTCTGTTTCTAATAACTAAAGTCGCGTTTGATAAACAGATGCTCTTTTATCTTTAGGACAGAATCATGGCAAATATATGGACTTTTGTTTGCCAAACATAAACTGAGAAAGGTTTTAAATATGCAATAGAAATAACCTTTTTCTATACATCATCGCCCCTCAAAAAGGTCATAAATTGTAGTAAGAACAAACTTGATGTAAAGAGTAGAACATGCTGCTTATTTTGGTTCAAGGAGTCACAAGTTCAAAAGAGCATTTTGTCTGGTGCACATTCCTCGTTTGCTTGTGTTTGTCTTGCGTATGAGAACTGAAATCTAAATCATAGGAAACTTGAACAACTTTGTATCAGTTTCTATTCTTTTCTAATTCTATTTCTCCCTTTTCTCTTTTGTTCCTTCACTCCATTCACCTTTTCAGTATTAGTCTGTCTGTGCAGCACCTAGCTTGTCTTCAACCAGCTTCTCTGTATGTAAGAATGCGTGTGTCTGTGTGTCAGATGACCTATTGAAATCATTGCGGTGCAGTGTGCCTGTTACCACGGCAACGCAGGCTTCTGCATCTCTCTCTCTCTCCTCATCGCTCCGTCCCCCCTCTCTCTCTCTCTCTATCTCCCCTCCCCTTTCATTTCCCCTCCACACCAGAGCGAGATCACGTGGCCACACTGACGTCAAGCTGGAGAGGCAGGCAGGCAGGCAGAGGAACGAATTAGTTTGTGGGCTTTTAACAAACCTCCTGCTCAGACTAGGAGTCTCTGGGAGTCTGTCAGTCACTGTTAGCTCTGTCTTAGTCGCTCAGTTGCCCAGTCCGTCTTCTCCTCCCCCCCTCTGCTGTTCTTTCCCCCTCTCGCTTGCTCTCATCGTTGTTTCTTTCTGGTGCTCCTCTTTATTCTCGCCTGTTGCTTCTTCTTCTTCTGCTGCTGCTGCTGCTGCTGCTGCCTCCACAAACTTAGTCCAGAGAGAAAGTGCTGGGTGATGGACTGCTGAACGGCTTGTACATTGCTACAAAGTGAGGTAAGCTTCCTGTTTTTTCTCTTTGTGTGTGTATTGTGTGCTTTAGCAGCTAGTGGTTGCTTCCAGAGGGGTGTGCAGCAAGTTAAAACTGGGAAAAGGAAAGCTCTCTGTTCATGTTCAGTTTGGCTCAAATACTTGTGCAGAAGGGAGGTTGTCTTTTAATTGAAATTCCTGACAGAGAGGGAACTAATGCTGTGTGTATGTCACCGTTTAATCGTTTAGCTAAACTTTAGAGTCAAAGAAGTGCAAAAATGTAGCTGGGTGGTTTGGGTTTCAAGGGAGATCCCTGCTCAGGGTGTGATCTTGAAGACTAGTTGCTTTCTTTCTCAGCAAACACAACCAGATCTGTTCTCACCCCCTGCAGGAAGTGAGTGCACGATAGAAGAGAAAGAAGTGAGTGTAATCATTACGGGGGCTGAGTGTCTTATGTGTTGTGGAGCTGGAAGTGATGGGCAGCTCCACATGGCTTTTCCTCCCAGAGCGTTGCTAATGTTAGAGGCAGTAGTGTGGGCTGGAGCTGCTGGCTCTGTCTGCCAGAGACTCAGAGGCAGGGAGGGGGCAGAGCAGCTGCCACCTGCCCCCCTCGGAGGGGATGGGAAAGCCTCAGAGGTATGCACTGCAAAAATGTAATTCTTGCAGTCTCAAGGTCAGCTGTAATATTTTTTCTGAAGAAATCCAATAATGGGGTGAGATAAGGGCCAGATGAGTTTTAGTTTTTTCAGGATTTAGTTGTTTTTTCTTTGACAAATGTCTAGCTTGAGACCCCCTCCCCACCGCACTGCACACACACAGCCCCACCTCCCTGCGTGCCTCAAACAAAAGCATGCCAGCCCACATTTGGCCCAAATAGGGTGGAAAGAAAGGGAAATGTGCATGACAAGTGGTTTGGATCTCCCTACAATACTCCACACTTTCTCATTCTCTCCTCCCTCTCTCTCTCTCTACTTCTCTAGAACTCCTCTGCTGTGAGACTTTATCTCTTCCTATCATTCCCTCCCTAGCAATGCCTCCAACTTAATGAAGTGGAGACGGGCCAAGAGCATGTAACAGGTCTTTGTCACTGTCTGAAGTATCCTAGTCGCAGCTATCTACTGACTCTGTCCAATTAAATGCTCCGCACTGTGCAGAAGATTAGGGCACAGATTAACATTTGCTGATTAGATTGGATTTACGGTTTGATTTTTGGAGTGAGGTTGTTGTGACATAATACCTTACATGGCCCATTTGAATACAAGTATTTTTTTTTTACATTTGGTTAGATGAAGATTAGACATTAAGGGGCTGTTTAGTGTAAGTGATGTCAGAAGCAGACTGAACGTAATTTGAATTTTAACACTCAATAGTTTGTGCAAGCCACAGTTTAAAGCATACATTTGTCTTCCTCCAGTGTTTATTGTCCATGTAAAGTAGTTCCAAATATCCTGAGGGTACATCATTCAGAAGTGTCTTCCTGTTGTGAAACTGCATGAATACCACAAGAGGCCATTTTGAGTTAAGAGGCAGAAAAGTAATGTGATGCCTGTCTTCATGTCTGTCTAACAAAGTAATACTCGTGTCTAAAAGCATACGATCGTCTAATTTTTGTGTGTTTGTGTATTATGTGTGT
>NW_023339807.1:3748226-3757169 GCF_004916995.1 Morone saxatilis
AGAGAGAGAGAGAGAGAGCACCTGGGGGTAATGTCCTAGTGTGGTGGAATCCAAGAACACACCCTGCTAGGAAAACACACAGATACACACATGCAAACACACCACCAGAGACACTCTTCCCACTCTCTCTCTCTGTCTCTCACACACAGAGCATTCTTTCATCTAAAAACTAGAAACATACCCCTGACGCAGACTGAAATCCCACAGCACTGACAGATGGATTCTTTTTGGTTTTTACACTGGCATGACTTAAAACAAAAACAAGTATCAAAGCACAAACAGACACAGGCAACCACATGCACTGGGGCTTCATACATGACTGCCTGTACTGACACATCCACACTGGCAGGAGTATCGTTCACAAGGGTTAAGGTCTGCAGTTATTCGGTTTAAGCTCTGTGTCAGAGCTTAAACGAGGCTGAGGTCAAAGATTAAGTCGGGATCATTGTGACAATTAGCTTCGACTTGGCTTTATGTGTAGAGATTGACATTTTTTTGTTCAACCTTTTTATTAGCTTTTATCAGCTTTTGAAATCAATGTCAGTATTGATCTAATACTATTTTATATATTTTTCCCCTAGGTGTCTCATATCAGCAACAAATTAAACAATTTCTGACTTTTTTACCCAATAAATTACCTTAAAATAGATATATCAAGGGCTGTGACTAAGGACTTGCAATCTGTCGATAACTATTTTGTACTAGCCCAGGTTGTTGTTTTGTTTGACCAACAGTCCAAAATCCAAAGATAAGTAGTCTAATATGATTCAAACTCCAAAACCTCCTTTTGGTGTATCACTTGACAAAGAATGTTACAAGTCATTTTACTGACAGCAGTCTCATTCCCTGCTCTCTTAAACGTTAACGGGGAAGACAAAAGGCCTTGGTTTGGACATTCCCCAGGCCCTGTTTTTTTCTCCGTCTACTTCTTACCAGGAGTTGGCTTAACAGGCCTGCTCATTGTTGTCAGGGCTGTCTGTAGGCCAGACTGAGAAAATACCTTCCACATAAAGGGAGTAGCACTGTGGACATTTCTGTGTGTATGTGTGTTTGCGTGTGCAGTAAATAGCACTGCATTCCTGCCCAGCTTCAGCGCTGTGTGCGTAATTGCTGTTAGAAAGGTAGCCGGGGTGACACCTACCTTTGTTGGGTGTGCATGCTGTGCCGACAGGTCGGAGCACCTCCCACGGCGGCGTGCTGTTTTGGCACCAGAGTGTCTTTGGAAATACCTGTTTTGCACAAAGGTGGGAAGAGACAGGAGAGGGCAGAGATGGGGTAGATGGACTGTGTTTGCACATGTAGAGATGGAAGGCTTTTCTTCATTCTTAAGGCCTATATGGAGTAGACCCAGAAAAGCTTAGCGCTCCACTTCAGCATTTAAATCATGTGTGAATAAGCTTCACTAGCCATTTGAGTGAGCCATCCTTACCACCCATATCTTTATAAATGTGCAGAGGCGTTTGTTCATCCATGAGAGGGTCGGACGACTGTCTGTGCAGTGTGTAGCGGAGGTCGTTATCAGTTGATCCCTGTCATTATGGGAGCCCTTCAAACAAACAGTTGGAAGCCCATTAAGGCCACTTACTATGTGATAACATCGCCACTGAGCCCTGAAACACCTCTCTAAGCTTTCGCCAATCAGGGCCGGAGCCCTGGCCCCAAAGCCAGCCACGGGGATGTTTTGAAAAGCTAGTAGGTCATTTCCTTCAGCCCACATGCCTCGGACCAAAATCTGAAGTCCTTCGCTGGGCTCAGACTTTCCATTCAGACCATAATTTTTAGCTCTATGTTGAGTGATGTATACAGAAAACTCACAAGAGGCTCAGCTGTGAGCGTTTTTATCTGCATCACGGTGAGATGAAATTAAAGCTTTGTATTAATAGAATGGAATGAATAGCGTGTTGAAACTTGTGTAAAAGCTGCCTGAGTCTGCTCAGTTGTGCCTCCGGTGGAAACAAGGTGAACAGCTGTTCTGTTTGGCATGGATTTATATGCCACACAAATGCATACACACACGTACATATGTATGAACATTAGCATACTGGTTGCCCAGCATATAGGCATGCATCCGTGTGTGTGCACACGCAAACACGGTTGTTTGGACACACATACACACACAAACCATTAAGCCAGGCAGACTGTGAAAAGGACCAGAATGTTCCAGCAGAAAAAAAAATACCCTCATGCAGAGTGACATAATTAAAAACACTCATTGCATTCTTAAACACACACACACACACAAGGAGGTCATGTTGGCTTAGGGAGCTCGGGGAGTTGCGTAAAGGAGCCATTTTGGTGGGAAATGTGGTATGAGAGGGAATGTAAAAGCGAACCTTTAAATGGAGGAGAGGGACAGCAGGGAAGGATGTCAACTAGCGGAGTGAAGCCTTCTCCACTGGATGCGAAGCAGAGCACAAACAGCACATTGTACCACTTTATTTATTTCCATTAAGGTTGAAGTGCTGGGTTTCAGCCCAGCCTAGATGGAGGCAGGCAGGTAGGTAGGTACGTGGCTGACTGTGAAGGTTTGGATTTGTCTGGGTGCATATACGCGTGTTTATGTGGGTATACTGTATATTTGAGGGAAGCGAGGAAGGGATACGAAAGAGAAAGGGAGCTATGTATGGATATGAAAATGATGAGCTCAGCCCCGCTACCCCTCACTTCCTTGCAGGCTGCCACCAGCTTGCCTACAGACAAAGAAAGACAAAACACCCATGTCTTATTTTTTTCTTATCTCCTTGTGTGCTCTTTACAAACCGTAATCTCTCGGAGACACCTGAGTGTTCAATATTCTGTTTGCTCTTCAGAACAAACCATCTCTGACCTCAATCCTGTCATTTACTGTCTCTGTTAGAGTTATTGAAGGAGGGGAAAATGCCCTGTGCCTGGGGTGAAAACATTACAAATGAGGATTTCAAAGAATTTCAGAAAAGCTTTAGGAATGAGAGACTTATATTGGAGATTAATAGCAGCGTTTTAGGATTGTGGGCAGCATGTGCAGTCCATGATTGATAATGGAATTCATTAAAAATATGGGCACATTATACGTTATAATTATTTAAAGGACTGAAATAGACCACTCAAAGGGATTTTTAATTGTGATACATATCAATACCATCATCTCTGATTTGGCATAATCACCTACCAATATTGTATTATTTTTTTTTAACAAGAATAGCATCTGTCATGTTGTACCTAAAATATGCAAGACATCAATTCTGTATAGTTCCAGACAAGAGTATAAGATAAAAGGTCTGAATATGTCAGACTACAAATCTCTATCCAGCAACAGTTCTGAATTCTCGAACCACGTTAAAGATAGTACTGAAGCACCCAGTTATTAAACTAAATCATCATTAATTTTATTTGGTTTCTACCCCAGCGAGTGTCGAAACGTGAACAGCTGCTCGCTGGCACCTCTGCTCCTGTGACCATGATCTACATATCAAATTAGCAATGCTAGGACTGGACCATTTGTGTGTACTTGTGTGTGATGACAGCATGTGTAGCGCTGTTTGGCTGTGTCCTTGATCTATCAGTGAGACTGGAGCCTCCTCCGCTTTAATAAACAGCTCTGCATCGTCTGACATCCCTGCTTTCATCTCCCTAGGCGACCAGTAGCCTCAAGATGACAGCTCTCTGAGACGCTCCACTCCTTTTTGGAAATCGATTCCCCCTCTCATTGCTCTTTTTATTTTTCAACCAGTGCTGGCCATGATTCAATAGATGAGAGGGAAAATGGACATAAAGGCCCACTTTGTTTTTCCAGTCAATCTAAGTACCTCACTGAAGGAGTTTTTGTGAAACTGAGTGGAATATCTGCTCCTCCGATGATATCCACCTAAACCCTGTCGGCTTATGCACTCTTGAGTTCCCTTGCTCTTTTCTCTCTCCTCTTTCTCTCTTTCTTCTCAGCCTTCACCTTGGATTTCCTTTCGTTATCCCTCTGTGCAAGTTGGAGCCAATTTGCCCTAAGTGCTGGAAACTTGCTGAAACTTTTTGTGTGTTTGTGTATTATGTGTGTGTTATAAGCTTGGGTGCGTTGGTAGCATTCACCCTTAAGAAAGAGCCGCTGCCTCACACACTTCTATCTTGCAGCCAGTAGCTTTATCTGACATCCTGCAGCAGTGGATAATTCTCTTGACGCATGTGTGCGTGTGTGTGCTGTTGAATGTTTTCCAGCAAGAATTTCACAGACAACATTGTACAGGAGGTGGCCAAATAAAATACAATTGAAATGATTACAAATGTTTCATAATATTGTAATCTTGCATGGGAAAAGTTTCGTATAGAAACCGCTTTGGAAGCTGAATTCATGAAGTGAAAGCAGATGATCACGTATGGCGTCTTAGCTTTTATCTTGGTGCCGTACTGACATGATGGCAAGTTTATTTAATGTTAAAATGTCAAAGAGCGAGGTATGAATGTACTGTTATTTAGAAGAATTTTCATGTGGGATGCCAAACCTGTGTAGGAAGCACATCTTTACTCTTAGAAGAAGTTAAAAAGTGAATCTAGGGTGGAAGGATAAGGGGTTAGGGTTATGGTTAGTTGCAGACTCGCACGCAGTAGTGTCGGATCTAAGCACTGAACGGGTTACTGGAATCTGTTACATTTTTATTTGATACTTCAAACTGACTCTTTCATTTCACCCTTACTGTTTAAAACAAACACACACACTCACATTAGAACAGAGGTAATAGGATGACTGAGTGGGACGAGGTCCTTACCGTCATATTTGCTCGTTTTGATCTCTGGCTTTCATTTACCCAGAACACACCGGATCAGGTCAGGCTTTTTCTCTGACGGCGGCCTTATCTCTGGGTCAGATGCTCTGTCTAAAGGTGGCATAACCACTTTTGTGGTACTGTGTATATTTTTCAACATTAACATAATTTTACACCAGTGTATTACAGGGTGGATTAATGTCCTCACAACAGTTACGGCAGCAAACTCATCAGTTTTCTTCTGTTCTTCAGTTAGCTTTTTGAAGTTGCAGTTTGTGTTAAAGCTAACATATGCCCCTGTCCATCCACTATGTATGCAGTTATAAGAAGGTAGTAGGTTGGTTTATCAAGATAAACAACGGCACAAAGTAGAAGAAGAGGACGCAACAAGATGATATAGTTGAAAGAGCCCCAGTCAAACCTCAAATGGTGAAAAAAAAAAATATAGAAAACATGATGGAAGTATGGCATTTCTGTTTGTTTCATGTCTTCATTTGAGGAACGTTGCAGTCTACTCATCGTTTCAAGCTCATCTGATGTTTTTTCTCACATTTGTTGTTGTTTAGTAGTCACATTTTCTCTTCTCTATCAATACACCAACTTTCCCACCTCCCCCATCTTAAAAAATGTTTCTGCGATATTTCTACTTTGAATTGAACACTTTTGTGTTTCCACTGTGGTGCTAAAATGGTGGTTAGCTGGTTGGCTTAATGGTTAAGACACACACAATATAACCACATGATGTTGTGGTTATTTCCAGCTCTTTCTCTCCTCATTTCCTATCTCTACTGTCACTATTTGATAAGTTAAAATTACCAAAACAACAACCCAATACCATCCCAAGCCAAGAAATCATTGCCAAAGACAATACTGTATGGATCTTTAGATGTAGGTCAAGCATTTTCTGCTTTAACAATTCGCCAAGAATTTTAGGCACATTGAAAAATTTATAATAGCAGACAGTACATTACAGGATCACGTAATCTTTTATTGTCAGTTGCTGAAGGTGATAAGAAGTGGAGTAGGGATTTCTGATACAACTTCATCTACTTCCAAGGTGCACAGAGAAGGGAAAAAGTCAAAACATTCTGCAAAAGCAGAATTTTTGTTTCTGCTTCATACCTCCCCTAATTAAATGTGGTCTAATGTGTTTCATGATGACCCTGATGAAGGCTACAAGCTGACCGCTGGTCTAACAATGAAGTTGTTTTATGCTACAAGTGTTGCTGGAGTTTTGACCGGTTGAGGGTGAAGAGTTCCAAGGCTGACAGTGTCATTTGTCCGCTCTGAAGTCATTACTATCAGAATACTGCACATACATATTCCTTAACACCCGGGTATCATTTTGTATTTGTGAGCATGCAGTATGTGTCTGTGTGGGTGAAAGTACATAACACTGAGTGTGTGTCTGTTCTATACATGTGTGTGAATGTAGACGTTTTCTGCCTGTCCGGGTAAGTGCAAATGTCTAAATTGATTTTAAGATAGTTACATCATGGAAAAAGGTGACTTGACTCCCGCCTAGTGTTCTTCTGCAACAGAGCCCACACATACACATAAACAGTTGTATTTGTATTTGATGTATTTGTGCCCACATCCGTTTAAAAAACCAGGAGAAAACAGTTTAATTCTGCTACACACACAGTTAGCTGAACTGTATGAACCAGGGTTCTGTAACATCCTGTTTTGTACTTAAGGGAGTCTCATGTAACACTGGTGGAAACTAACTTGAAGGCAGTTTACGTAACTGCTGATTTATGACCAGAGCCAGAGATGGAGGCAGAAATTGAGAGAAATAGAAAGAAAGCGATTAAGTGAGAAAGACACTCAGAGATAAGAGAATAGACAGACACTTGCGGAGGCAGTTATATATTTTTCCTTTCTGGATTCCTCTCACTCTTTTATCAGGTGTTAAATAATGGCTGCTCTAAGTGGTAGAGCATTTTGAAAACCATGAGACTGTATCAAGTAGTGCAGGGCTCTGTCTTTGATGTATTTAACTGTTATTATTCAGAGAAAGGGATTGTTTCTATTTGTTTAAGATTTCCAGCAGCCCATTAATTCAATAACCTGACTGTGCCAGGTGGTTTGTTACACAGAACAAACAGGCAGGCAAAAAAAATACTTAGCAGGTGATTAAATGAAATATCTGTCTATAACCATCTATCGCGGGCAAACCTCAACCAATCAGATCAAAGAACCATATAATGTACTCAAACTCTCACCGAAGCCAGTCGAGAAGAGCGAAAACATCTTTTCCATTTCAATGAAGAAATACTGCGAGCAGCATCTACGCTAACCTCTTTGGCCCCAGCCATAGTTGTTCAACGAAGTGTCTTCCCGTTGTGAAACACCCACCCCCTAGATGCTAGTGCTTCCTCAAAGGATGCTGATTGGTCTGGTACCGGCCACAAACACATTGATTGAAGCCTGTCAAGATGGATTCTTGTGTGATTTTGTGATCTCTTGAGTTCAGCTGGTTCACATTGTTAATAATTCAATACAGTACCTGTCAAATTGAAAGGCTTTTGCTTTAGAAAACAGTAGCCTACTGACATTCCCTCTACACTGGTAAGTGTTTAATTGTATAACTGATTATAGACTTTATGATGTGCATGTACAATGGTCTCAGCATTTTGTTTTTATTGTAATGTTTACTTCAAGATAGGCAGTGGAGTTTTCATTTTTCTCCCTTCATTCTGCAGTTGGCTGAAATATGTGTATGGAAGAACACGAGATAGAAATTGTAAAGGGGCCTGCTCATCAAAACATCATTCCACAGCACCACCAATGGTGAAAAACTCCATGGTTTGTTTATTGGACTGAAAATAAATCTTATGGTATAAGTTACAGTTTGGTGTAGCAAATGGATTTTATTTGAAGTGGAAAAGTGTGTGAAAAACGTGGGCCCTCTCTCATAAACACTCACCCAACGAAAGCACCATTCATGTTAGAGCTCCTGGTCTCAAATGGGGAGCACAAACATCAGTAGGTGAATTGGATGTCACAGTTACAAAATATACTTGACACGCACTGGGTCTGAGAACTCTGTGAAGTGAAGTGAAGTGAAGTTTTGCATTAATATTCAACAATGGCAATGACACTTTTTTTAAAATTAGAGTTTGTACAGTCAAATCTCAAAATGTGTTTGCAAAAGTTCCTAGCTTTACTGAAGAAGCAGGTGTTGAAACAAACATTGCCACAAGTGTGAAAATGTTAGTGTAGTTACGATGCTTTGGTGGCTGACATCTTTCAATACTGTATCCGCACTCACCATAAAGGTCAGAGCAAAGAGAAGGGGCAACTGACACTTAAAGCACATTACACTCCTCTGCTGAGATGTTGTGGTGGTTAGAGTTTATACTTACTCACGCACTGTCATAGTAGACGGATGTGTCATGTAATCATTAGACACTGTGTGTTGTTTTCACATACAGTATCAAATGCAAATTTGTCTATTTCTGTGAAGGAAAACATGACTTAACCTGTCTTCAGTCTCCACCATGTCATCCTTGTGCTTTAATTTAATTGTTCAATTGTAATTTTATTTATTTATTTGAGAAAGAGGATAGAAAGGATTTATTTTTACAATGCTGCGTGACAAATGGAGTGTCCTCCAGCATCAGTAAATGGCTGTGGCCTGGGACTCCTCAGTGATGGAGGAAAAAGTACATTTAGAAATTTGACATCAGACATACTTATGGAAACATTGAACGAGTTCACTGGACGTTTGACAAACTGCAGTGCTCCGTAATGTTAGTCTCCAGCCTGGATGCTGGAAGAGGAGTTTTTTAAAGTCCTGTTTAGGTGTACAGTAAAGAAAAAGGAATTTGTAAATGGTGTTTCTGCCTTTTTTGTAGGGCTGTATTTGACTTAGAGATGAGACTATCAGCTGTTTAGGCAACACTGCGCCAGGGGCGGAGCTAGAGGGGTAGCACTGGCCACCCCTGGAACCTGATTGGACACCCTGGGTGCCACCAGTACCTGCCACCAGTTGATTGACAGGTCACTGCACCTCACGTCGAAAACAGCGAGATTTTTAAACGCAAACAGAGAAGGCAGAATAAACAGATAACAATGAAGAGGAAGGGAGATATTTCCAACTTTTTTGCTACAAAAAAAAACAAATCAGGCACAGATCAGGCACAGACAGACCCCAGCCCAGATATCAGCAGCCCGGGCAGGTCCCAACATGAAACTAGCCAGGCAAGTC
>NW_023339807.1:3757269-3762589 GCF_004916995.1 Morone saxatilis
TTCCTTTATTAGGCCTAGTATATGGCCCCCCTCATAAAGCCTTGACAACCCTCTGGCCACCCCTTGTATAAAAGTCTAGTTCCGCCACTGCACTGCACATGAGAGAATGGGAATATCAATAAATGAAACAAGTGCATCCCAGAGCAGCTGTATATAAATAATTTTACAATTCATCCCCTGTGAAAGCATTAATCTCTGTGACGTACAAGTTGAGTGAGAGCTTGCAGAGAGAAACATGTTAGTGGTGGTTTCGAGGGACAGCTGGTCAGCCATGCTCTTGCCATTCTCTAATAGTCTCCTTTATAAAGGGGTCGTAGGTCACTCAGCTGAAATTCAGCCCCAATGGGGTGCAGAATGCTCTCAGAGTTTGCCCCCAGCTAAAGGGTCCCACATAGGATGACACATGCTGACAATAGATCATTCTTAAAGGATAACCTTGGCCTATAGTCTCCCATGCATTGGTTTTGGGGAACTATGGGAAACAGATGTTCTATCTTTAGCCACAGAGGGGAATTCACACACACTGTCATGTCATGCTGGATGCAAGAGACAATGAAGTAGTTCTTTTTCTGTGAGCTGTGGCTTTCTAGAGTATACTTGTTGGTGGTACTTTACACTGCAAAAAGGGAACTCCCCTGCTGCCATTACTGAGAGTTTTTCCGTCTTTAGATGATAAGTTTCACTACACCACACCTGACTACTCACAGTTTGTGAATCAAATCAAAGATTAGCATTATTAGTGTGTATAACAATGTAATTTGAAATTGTTGTTTACTATTTACTTCTTTAATTGTTGTATTTGTTGCTGTGTGTGTAGAGAGATTGGTCATATTGGTCATTTGTTGGCTTTGTAAGTTTAGTAATTCAGTAGTTCAGTTGTGTAGCTGCTTGACATTACTGCCATAAATGTATTTGTGTGTTAGTCCTCATTGAGATTGATCTCTCTCACTATGAAGCGCCACAAATGGAACTGCAGCTGCTTCTTTTTTGTGCCACAGCACCAGTAAAACTGCGGCTGTGGCCAGACACATGACAATTGTGGTTCATTCACTTGTGATAATGTTGTTGGAAATTTTAAATGAGATAGATAGGCGTATAGGCTAATACTTTTCCATTAGGAAGCCGAATGTTCACCAAGAAAATAGAAAATCAGCCTTGTCATTTCCATTTGTTGCTGTGTCTGTGCTGTTTGTGTTGTTTGTTGAGAGAGAAAGGATGACATCACTACACATCAGTATACAAGATATTCATGATGCTATGAGGAAGCATTTTATAACTTTGGAAAGTTACCATAGAGATAATCTTTTATCTCTACACATTGCGTTGCACTGTGTTGCCCTAGAACTTTAGTCTGCAGGAATACCCTGCATGTTTTGGCTCTTACATACCTGAGTTTAAATTATTGTTCTGATTCAAAGAATCCTTTGGAAAGGCCTCTCTTCAAGGCTAAAATTAGCATATGTACTCACTGAGCCTGGATGTTTGTCGTGGCCCAGTCTGGGATCACTGTCCAGATTGGGATGTAGACCATGAAGACTTTAGGAAGGAACATTTGGTGCTGGGTCACTGTACACTCATCACAGATTAAGGCTTTAATAATTCATTAACTTGATTCAATATTAAATTGAATCTACTACTTCGTTTTTCAAAAAACATGAATAGTTGAGTAAAACAGCATCCATTGGTGTTAGAATGCATTTGGATCCGTAAAGAGAAGACAAAGGGAATGATGAAATGTTCTGTTGATATTTTGAACCCTGCTGTTTTCCTACCTTTCACATGGAGCACAGAAGCATCTCGCTGCCAATATGGAGGATATTGAATTATTCACAATATAGCATGTGAATTATTTCCCAAAGGGAGTGTTGCAAATGACAGTGTGGCAGCTAGGAGGTGATGGATCTCAGATACACAACTACTTAGAATTCCTCAGTGCTTGCAGAGATCCTTGGCAAGCAGGATGCATTCCTTACTGGGGTATGTGAGGCGAAATGAGAAGACTGCTATCACTGAATTGTCACTTAAAAATCACTTGAATGCAATATCTGCTTGGAAATGGCTTTCTGAAGCTGTGCATTTATTGCGTGCTGTCAGAAATGAAGATGCTATCGGGGAGAAGGGATATTGAAGCAGAGATCTTCCTTGTTTTGTGCGAGCTTGTTTGTTGTTGTGGCAGCTGTTCAGAACATAGATAGAGATACTGTAAACCCACACAGATTAGTGGTTCACTGATGTTGGTTTTGAAAGTCTTTTTCGCAGATATGACAAATGCTATGTTAGGACTTTCCTCCGCTGTTTATAAGATGCTTTCATTCTCTGTGATTAGTTATCTACACAGTAACTGAGACTTCCCCTTGGGTCGTTAGTCATTCTACAATGCACATTAACTCTAACTGTGTATGGAAGGAGAGACTTTGACTGATAACAGCATCAGTATAAGGGTCCCTCAACTTGGGAAATTGTGCATGTATGTGTGGAAGAGATATTTATTACATTTCAAGTTATGACTAATGAGTAACCAGATGGTCACCTTGATCACGTTTATGCAAAAACCCTATAAATCCAATATTGGTCACTTTGGCCAACCCTGGGTCACACTAGAGTTGGGTGAACCGGAGCTTGCCAATACATTCGCAGTGTGCTGCGCCACTGTTCCAACAAACACCAACTCTGGTGTGTAACCGTCTGGCTGAGTTAAATGTGAAAATATTCTGACTCTACAGCGGTTTTTCCTCTTACTCGTTTTTCAGCTCAGTGTGTGCACTGTGGCACTGAATGAGAGGTTGTCACTGAGCTGTGGCTCTCTACTCTTCAGAAGCAGATAGGTAAAAAAGCACAATAAAATGACAAAAATTGTCCAGAACCAACACAACCATCGATGGACTCCAGTTGCCCAACCCTAGGTCACATATACAGGAAACAGCCTGTTCATATACATAGATGAACAAAATGGAAAATCTGAATTTTGTATATTTCTCACCTGATCATGACTGAATATACAGATGTGAAGCCAGTTTCAAATAAGATGATCTACTGGGTCTTGGATAGTACCTTAAAAGCTTTAAAAGGACATGGTTTTCTTGTATGTAAAGGGTTCATTTGATGAGGCAGGGCAGAGAGAGGGGATCACCTGCAGCCAATGGTCTTGAGCCAGACTCAAACCAGGACTGCTGCATAAGAACTCCTTGACACGTGGTACTCGCTCGGTGAGCCACTGGGCAGCCTTTAAACTGCAGTTGGTTTAATCATTTTGAGAATGGCTTTTATCTGCGTTTTCAAATTAATCTCAAGTGGTAACCTTGTATCTTTTGATAGTTACTCTGCTCTTACCTCTCATTGAAGGACTGTGTGTGTGTGTGTGTGTGTGTGTGTGTGGGCTGTGCGTATGATCAGTATATTTATGGATTAAAGTGCTATTATTTCATTTACCCGGTGGCAAAATCATGACAGTGGAAATCTCAGCAACTGTTGAGGACTGACAGTATAATTCTATAAAGATGCTGTCAGTAGAACATACCCATTAGTATAGCATCGTGAAAATATGTGCAATGCCACATATCTTTACTACACTTGTTTAGTACACTACACAAGTTTAGATTCCCAGTCAACCCTGAAAAATGAGTAGAAAAAAATGAGGGGGGAAACATGAAGGGAGGAGAAAATTCTACTGCACTAATAGAGACGTATTCATTATTGGATATGGGTAATGTAAGTTTGTGGTAAGTACCTAATCAACAAAACGGGGGTTACATTCTTTTGCACCTTTGTGACAAGTGGTCAAAGCTTTTGTGTCACCAGCACTTGGACGCCTACACCCCAAAAAAACACATTGTGACTGTTGAGCTGATTCCAAATATGATGTGGGGCATGACCAAGTTGGACCAGATCTGTCCGAGTCCGAGTCAGTTGGTTTTGACAATCAGCAGATGAAATCATATAGTGTATGAAATGTAAAAAATTTAATCCAAAATCTTGTAACTACTTCTTCTATGAAACAAGTTGTGTTGAGGCTGCCCCCATAAACATAGAACATCACAGTGCTGAGAATTTTCACAAGAAAACAATACACAATTCAAAATAGAGTACAGACTTAGACTTAGATCAGATACTGCTGTATGGAATGAAGCTCTGAAGCCAAACTAATTCTGTTCTAAAACTAATTATATTTGCATTAAACAGTAGATTCTTACTTTACTTGGTACAACACAGGAAATGACTTAAACTGCCTACCAATCTACATATTCACTAATCTTTTCGCTGTTCAACACATCCTAGATCCCTTGGTTCATCTGACCCCTGACCACCACTGTGATGTAACTTCCGTTCTGTTTGCTATTTTCCGTGATGTGATATCCTGTTTCTATATTTTTCTTTGACCACAGGAAGCAGAGCGAGCTTTGTTGCATCCCAAGGGGCATTCTTCAATCAGAACCATCTCCAGGCTCTGCCCAAGTCACATTTTCTCATTCCCTTTCTCCTTTTTCACCCTCTGTCTCTCTACTATGTCTCTCATAATGCATGCACTGTTAGAGACGATAGACCTTGCCCTCATTCTCTAACAACCATACATTCTCCAGCTGGCCCTATAGCTGCTCTGCAAACATCTTTTATCAGTTATAGTTTAGCTTTGGCACATTTTACAGCCATCCCTCTTCATCTTTCACAATACTCATGGAAATTTGTATCCAGCAGGTGTGATTGAGTGGGAGGCAGTTATTTTTTTATCATCGGTCATCAGTTTTATGGAAAATTCACTTGGAACGAACAAAGCATAACCAAAACAGGCAGAAGTTGGTGTATTAAGAATTTTAAGTTTTAGTTGCTTTATTTGTTTTTCGTGATTCTGCCTTGAGCACAACATACAAAAACCATTTGTATCCACACCAATTGTCCATTCATAACTGTAACTAAGACAAGGCAGATCTGTTAGACTTGATGGGCAACAGTGACTTAAAGGTCCAGTGTATAGGATGTAGTGGCATCTAATGGTGTAGTTGTAGATTGTAACTCCCTCAATTCACCCTCCCCTTCCAAGTGCAATAGAGAAACTACAGTGGCCATGAAACTCCCGAAAATGCAAATGGTGCTATCTAGTTTCAGTGTTTGGTTAGTCCAGTCCGGACATGGCGGACTCTGTAGAAGAGGACCCACTCCTTCTGCATCTGTAGATTAAAACAGCTCATTCTAAGGTAACGGAAACACAACAATTATTATTTTAAGGTGAAGATAAGGTGAAAACATATGCATATTCAATTTCTGCCAATAGATATTTTTAAGGGGACAAAAAGAACTGAAAAGTGCTGCACTGAAACATTCGATC
>NW_023339807.1:3762689-3792640 GCF_004916995.1 Morone saxatilis
ACCCACTCCTTCTGTAGATAAAAAGGCTCATTCTTAGGTAATGATTAGACATGAATGAAAATATAGCTATGCATATTATTTTCTATTTCTGCCAGTAGATCCTCCTAAATGTTACACACTGGACCTTTTAAAGGGGCAAGGCTTAGCAAATGGTCAGTTGTGTAAATTTTAGCAGTAGTCAGACTATACATCCTATATACCAAAACTGTTGAAGCTAGCAGTCTATAACAGACAGACAGACATCTATTGTGTTTCCTCCTTTTGTCAGCCATGAGTTAGTCATCCAACCAATTAACCAGGTCCAATGAGCCAGTGCCAGCCAGTGCCAGGCAGACAGAGAGCTCCCACCAGGGCACCACAGACAGGGAGCCAAACAAATTAGACATGACCTCAGAGTACAAGGCAGGGATCCTTTTGTGCTGGACAAATAGGAAGTGAAGAAGAGAGATTCCACACAGGCATGCAACCAGAGCCGATTCTCATAACAGTCCACCAAAATAGTTGTCAAATCTGACTCAGCTGAGAGTTGCTTAATCCACTGTTATCTGGAATATTTACACATTTATATATCTGATGCTAAGAAGCAAGCCAGAATAAACATTAAGAGGTTATGTAATTCTTATTTAATACCACTACCATGGATAATAACAGAGTTGTACAGGCACAGTGGCCACAGATCTCTGCACTGTGGCTTTATAGATGAAATTACATAACCCTTAAGTTGATTATGAAATTGACTTGAGGAAGTGTGTCATCTTGTGCTTCTCACTGGTTCACTCTTTTTCTCCCGAATCAATAGCCACAATGTGTGGTTGCCGCCTCCTCCTCCTCCTCCTCCCCCTCCTCCTCCTCCCCCTATCAGGTCTGTTACCATAGCAACCTAATGAAAGCTAAGGAGGCCATTTAAAAGTATAAGGGCTGAGAATATCAACTGTGGGCAGCTTCAGGCTAACCAGCTAGCAACCCCAATCAATCCAACTAGACTTCAAACCCTGTTTGTCTGCTGCCTCTGGTTTGGGGTTGATTTGATGGGACAGAGCTTGCACAAAGTATGGTCAGCTTTATTACTAAAGAGAAGGGAAGAATCAGAATAAGTCAGATCCTAGAAAAGTTGGCTCAAGTCCAAGTAGTACAAACTGATCTGCCCCACTCTTGGGTCACCCTCTATCCAGCTACTGCCTGGCTGCCTGCCAGTGCCTGTCTCTGTGTTTTCCCACCTTGCCTCCCAGTGCCAGCGCATTGTCAGGAAGCTTAAGGGGAAAGGTTTCTTCTTTTTCTAGAACCAATGCACATTGCAGACTGATTCTGGCTTAATGTTTTGATGGGTAAAAGCCCTTATTGTGGTTCAGTAAGACGCTCTTGGAATTATGCGCTCCCCTGGGAAAAAAAGCCAACAGGTACATTAGTGGTTCCACAAACGGTGTGGCTTGAGTGATGAATTATTATTAAATGGCTTGAATTGTCTTCAGGTTTTCCTGCCGGGACAGGAAAAGAGAGAATAGAGGCATGACTCTTAGGGCCCAGTAGGATGTAGGCAGACACAGTCATCATCCATTCATCAGCATTTTCTTTCTTATTTTAATCTCTATTTTTGAGTGTGTCTTTGTGTCCTTCTCTGTCTCACCTCCCCACTCCCCTCTCTGTTGTTCCTGTTGTCCATTGTTCTGGAGACTCAAGCTGCTGCCCTGCACTTAGAAAAACCAAGTGTACAGATGTTTCTAACAAAAGAAAAAAAGATACCCCCACCCCACCACCTCCTTCCCTTTTCCTGGGAAACTTTCTCTGACTTTTCTTTCTGATTTACTCTCCCCAAACCAAAACTATTTCTTTATGGTTGTGCATCACAGTCCCTTTGTGTGGTTAGCACTCATATTATTTGGAGAATTCATCCCAAACCACTTTGGTTTTCCATTGCAAATTTAGCATCACCACTTCTTCCGTTAAGAACTATTTGCATTGAGAAGAGTGATGAGCCAAGTAAAGATTAATTACTGTTTAATAAGTGCCATATGTATGCATGTATTGATTCTAAACATTTTGATGCTGGGGCACAACTAGACAAAACATAAGTGTACCAAATTATAAATTAGCACCCTGTTATATAGAGTACTCCAGGAAGTGAACGGGAGGTTTCCAAAGTGAAGTGCTCTACTTATACTCAATTCAAAACCTTGTTGCAATATAGTAAATCACATTTAGTCTGCCATTGACTTGCTACACTTATAAGCAAAGTCACAAGTGCTTTTTTTAACACTGGTTCAGCATACTGTACTCTGTGTATGATTTGTTGGTGTGTGTGTGAGAAACAGAGAAAGAACCCTGTGCCACAGTTTGAGCAGAGCAGAGCACAGCTGGAATTAACAAGGCTTTGCTCAGGGCTCTTTGAATCCAGCTAACACCGAGTTATTTCCTCTAAGCTGTGTTAGCTTGGTGGGATACATGGGGTTAAGTCATTGACAGGAACCCGTGTACAGCCACCATAGAGGGCCCACCTCTATATACTTGCTGCTTTGCTATGCTCCAGTGTCAAGAGGAATTGTTTGAAACATCCTTCAGTGTTACTGGAGGTTACAAGAGGCAAGTAGGGAGACTGTTATTACTACCAGTGGACCAGTGAGCACTTTGTTAAGCCTGATACATGAATGAATGATTGAGAAATGGGCTCTGATTGAATACAGCTATGTCCCAGTAAAGAGGCTGGATCTTCCAGAGGATTCAATTTTTCACTTGGAAGTGATCAAAGGGTCAGAATGAGTCAAAAGAGGGAGACTGAGTTTATTCCTCATGATGGAAGAAAACACTTTATCAGGCTTTTATCAGTTTTATGGAAAATTCACTTGGAATGAACAAAGCACAACCAAAACAGGCAGCAGTTGGTGTATTCAAAATTTAAAGTGATAGAAAAGTTTTTTAGTTGCTATCTGTTTTCATCATTCTGCCTCAAGCATGAGATTGATGTTTACTTTGCATTTCTCTCACTAAACCGTTTGCATCCACACCAGTTGTCCAGTCATAACTGTAACTAGACATGGTCAGACTTAAAGGGATGTGTATGGTGCTGTAGTAAGAGTGATATTCTGTATATAAAGAGAGAGTATGGACGGTGGATTATTTTTTAACCCTCTCCAAAACCCAAAATACTAACGACAGATAATACAAATATACTGGCTAATGGTAGATAATATCCACATAATTTTTTCAGTAATTGTAAGGAAGCTGCACTTCTCAGCCACATTTTACGGAGCCTTTGAACAGTTCTCACGACAGGTTTGGTCTGAAAAGTTCAAAGGATTCAGACTAAATCGGAAGACAGCTGTTGTTCTGAAGTTGTTATAGAGCTGAGAGTGTTGGAGATCTCTTCCAGTATTTTCCTTTTCTTAGTTTTCACTTGATTGTTTAAACTTAAACCCCAACAACTCAGACAACCACAGAATCCTTCTACTAGTCTTGTCCATCTGACATTCCTTCTCCACAGGAATCTGCTGCAGCTGGACCTTAAGCTCTTTTCAGCCTCTGCAACAGCTGGTGCTACAGGTTTGGGAAAGGGGGGTGGCTGAGGCTAAGGGGGGCATTATAGGACTAGTTCATTCATTAGTTGTGTTCTTACTGATTTTTTTCATCTGTAATCTTTTGTGCAGTTTATTTTAGGACGGCTGTTGATCTGCTGCTGCTTCTCAGTGAAAGAGAGCAGCGTGGTTCATTTTAGTTGAACTATTGGAAAATCTATAACCTTCAGGGGGCCCTAGGGACCTGGGTTTAAATGCACAGTATGTTATTTCTGAAGCCAGAGGTCTCTCACATCTAAACAATAGCCAAAGTAAATAAAGAGAATATGACAGCACTTTTTAATTCAATCATTGCATTCAGAAGTGAAGTGACACAGACATGTGAATAGGTGTTTCTTCTTTTCTTTTTTCGGAAACATACTGGTGCACATGATTGTCCACCTCTTTTATTCAGTATCTTATAACACCTTAGTATAATTACTGTAAACAAAATAATATTAGAATATTACATATAGATTAATAAGTATTCTGTTTATTGCCAGAGATATTGTTGTTAAAGTCAAGCATCCTGTTGCCAATAGTCTAGTTTAGCTGTGGTTAATATACTAATGATTGTAATTTATCCAGCTGAAAAGAATGGTCTGGAGTAGTTGCTTCAAACAAAGGACGTATGCAGAGTAGACTGCTGTAATGTTTGACCATTTTGGATCTAAATTAGTATTGTTTGACTCCCTGCTGCATAAAGCATTTTTAATACCTTTTGAATTTATACAACTGTTGATCACAGTTGGCTTCTTGCTACTCACCTCACATAACTGCACTCACACAACCATCTATACACCTACACACACATAGACACACACATCCCGCAGCCATGGTTTTTGTGTATTGGACTGAGTGGTGTGTGTACCCATGCATATGTGTATGCAGCGCACTCAGCCAGACAGCTCATCAATGGCTGTGAGATTTTGCTGAATGTTACTATGGTAACTGCAGTGAAATTGCTTCATAAGAGTGTGAATAGTTCATGTGTAGGATGAAATAAAACAGAGGATGAAGAATATGGAAATAAGGTACGGGCAAGGGGGAAGAAAAAGACGGGGAGTTTATGAATGGAATAGTAAAAAGAAGTAAAAGTGAGAAAAGAGGAATTGTAATGGAGAGATTAAAAAACAAGGTGTATGTATTATACAGGTACATATTGTCTCTTTATGTTTGTATCCTCTCCTCTGCCTATCACACTGCTTCAGTCTCTACCTCTCTCCTATCAGTGTATGAGAGCCGTCTCATAAATGTATTCATACAGCATTAACACAATCACGGACTTCACAGCCTTTCATCGTAGAGAGGCTTTGTGTTTTACATAGAAATTGTTTTATCCACAGAGGAAGTGGTCGGAAAATATCCGCCGCTTGACTGGTGAGTGTGTGTGTGTGTGTGTGTGAGAGAGAGAGATAAGTGGGTAGGTTGTTATAATCTGAATGTGAATTGGAGCCTTGGAACCAGGTCTGCCCAGGTTCTATTTGAATCTGAATCGCACCCCACTACTGTCCGCACGCTCGATTTGAATCATAATTCATTTGGTTGGAGTGATTTGAGGCGGAGTCCAAATGGTTCTGCAGCTGGCTTCAAGAAAGGAAGTGTAAGTGGATGAGAGACAGGAGCAGTGTAAAGTTTCCAGCCAAATTGTTCTCATCTTTTCTGAACTGCAGCAAGAAACTGATGTCCAATTGTTTTTAAATAACCTTATTTAGTCACATAAGTAGCTTTTGTAGAACGTATGGGTCAGACAGTGAAGCGCTGCAGCACTTCTTGTAGCTGTCACATCACAAAGATGTGAACATGGTAAGCAGCTGATTATTGTCAGTGTGTTAGCATGCAGATGTTGCATTTAGCTCAGTGCACCGCTATGCTCGATTGCAGCCTCTCAAAGCCGCTAGTCCCTTAGGCCGTATACAGACCGTATAGTCTATATATAGTCAGTTTCAACTTTTTCCCCACAAGTCGCTGCATTTTTGTTTGTTTGTTTTTCAGCATCCATTACAGCCGAACCACCACTCAAAATGAATAGGAGGACTGTCTTTTTTGCTGCAGCACCAGATTTGCCAGAATCTGCCCTTTGTCTTGTTTCATTTTGTTTTTTGTTCCCTTATTATATTGTCTGCGACAGAAAATGTTCATTAATATTATGCACCCAATTAGTACTGCAAATGGCTGTCATCAATTCCCTTTGAGCAGCTGGGCATTTTTAATGTTAAGCAGTTGCAGGAGGTTGACGCCTTAAGATTTCTATCTGTTAGATAAATGGTAAGAAAAGGAACGGAGCAACAGTATCTCCTCCTGCAAAGGAGCTAACAATTGTGGATCAAACTGATTGATGTAGTGGTCAAAGTGGCTGTGGGAAGAAACCAAATTGAATTTGTGACACAGTTATTATCCCATCTAAGCACATCTGGCCTGTTGATGTGGAAAGTGAGCAGAGACTGTCAGATTGCCTGTTTTTGGAAAATGTTGAAAATGTTTAGGTATACCACCCCCAGCCCAACTGTGATAAAGCAGCTTTCCAGCACTATCCAACATTCTGAACAGCACGCATGTAGCAGCCTTGAGAGACACAAAAACGTTTTCTGTCACTCACCAGAGCCTACTCGTTTAAATGTCAGCTGCTGTCAATCTGAAATATACAGTACAGTACATACACAAGCTCTTGTTCTCATTTCAACACATACACACACTTATCTTTTTATCTCTGTCCATGTTTCAGCCTGTCTTTGACTACATGTATCTCCTTACCAGCTAACTCTAAACATAAAGCAAACCCAATTTCATTTAAATCTGAAATTTAAACCCAAACTGAACTCTAAAGTAGCTCATTTACTTCCTTAGGTCTAATATTCACACTAGTTCTTAGAAGAAGAGATAACAGCACACAGACACACACAAATACAGACGAGCAGCCGAAAACAAATCAGCTCAGTTGGCTGAGCATCAGAGTGGTTTCATCACTACGGCTGTGTGTGTGTATATATATGTATCATAGCAGGTGACAGGGCACAGTGGGTCAGTAATTAAGGCTTTGTGAGTATATGTGTGTGTGTGTGTGTGTGTGTTACAGCAGTGGACAGGGTCACGGCTGTGGATTCCATTAGTGAAGAGCCTTGAGAAGTGTGATCACTCTGAGGGTCAGTTGCTGTAGCAGCACCTTAAACAGTAGTCAGTGCAGTAATTGGCGTAAAGTCAAAGTTTTCTCAACCAAACCTTCAGTTGTGCATTATAGGATAGAGGAAAATAAAAGCATCATGACTCTACTTGTGCCAAAAACAAACTCATCCAAAGGTTTTGTTTTTGTTTTTTTACTTAAATTTTAAAGTTTAAAAAAAGCCTGGCACATATACTTTTTGATGGTCTTTCATTTATTGTTAAAGGCCTTAAACTTCTTTTGTTCGTGCCTTGCAATTGGTAAAAGAAGACTAAACAGAAAGTGTAGAAACAGGATGCACTTGAGAGAACATGAATAAAAACCTCTGAAAGTAATGACTAATTAAATTTCATGTCTGTATGGCATTCAAAAATTGCAGCAAAGGGCTTGGTGTAGAGACTAGGACTCATTGTTTCTTATTCTAAACTAAAGCTTTTTTATCCACATTTTGGTTTGCAAGTGCCATGTTAGCTGCATGGCTCTGTGGGTGGCAGTCAGTCCACCACTTCACAACAGTCTTTGCAAACTAAAAGTGTTCCTAATCAATTCATTTATTTACCAAATACCTGCAAGGCATTCCCATCAGCCTCAGCTGTACTTTGTATTCAGAGCTAATTAGCAAATGTTAACATGCTAACATGCTAAAGTAAAAATGGTGATTTCTTAGTGTTGTAACAGTAATTAACCTTGATTTGTGTCCTTGAATTTGAGGGATGTCCTTGAAAAGTCCATGAATTAACTGTTTAAGAGGGTTTGGGATTGGTTTTCCCTTCGGTTACTCTTGAGTCCAGGCTCCAGGTTATCTTGTCTTTATTGATATATGTGCAGCCTGTTAAATGTTTCTGTTTACTTCTGTGTTATCTATCCTTCCCACAGTTTCCGTATGCTGCTGTTTAAATGTTAAGCAGTTTTTCTTGCTGTACCCGATGTGGCTGTTCAACCAAAAGTCTGCGATAGAAGTAAACAAAGGACAGTGTCCCCACAAAATCCTTCTTCCATTCATTCATGTGCCTCTCAAATGATTGCGATCCTTGGTTATGACTGTGTCTCAACCAGACATCAGAGCCATTTCCACTGTCATGTTTCCCAAAGAGAAGTAGAAGCTGTTCTGTAACAGCCTGGCTGCTTATTTCACTGTGTTTTAGGGCACGGCTGGAGCTCAGGCTTTTGCATCAGGCTCTGAGAGTTGATAACTTAACACTCTGATAAGTTATCGCTTTTCAAGTATACTTGAGTACATTGTGGAATTTTTGCTTAGTGGTAGCCTTGGTTGAACCTTGAATGCAGGAGATCTGTTTTTTTTTTTTTAGTATCTGCCATGATATGACTTGATGTTAGTAGATTAAAAGTCTGAGGTCGCACTTTTTGTTCTCATTTTTCTCAATGTGTGACTGTAGTAGTCAACTGTAGATGACCTGTTCCCAGGGATTTGAAAAATAAACTTTTAGCAGTTGTTTGTCATTTCATATGGTTTCCTATAGCACAGTTGTATTCAAGGACCTTGCTAGGTGGTTTTGAGTATAGAAGTGAGTCATTTCCTGAGAGTTTTCAGAGTGAAGGCCAAGGTGAGGCTGACAGGGCACTGCACAGGGCTGAATATCTGCTGGACATAAATACATACAGTGCAATCTAAACACATACAGGATTAAGTATGTTAGGGAAATTACTGCATGTTTGGTTCTTATAACTGTGTTTTGGTTGCATAAAGGCTTATGATGAACACACATAATAAAATATGAGCCTGCAGAGAGCATGGTTACTGTATTGAGAGAACAATCTC
The DNA here is from genome assembly GCF_004916995.1 of Morone saxatilis. NCBI lineage: Eukaryota > Metazoa > Chordata > Actinopteri > Moronidae > Morone > Morone saxatilis. The sequence goes on from NW_023339807.1 coordinate 3,771,175, forward strand.
ACAGAGACCAGGAGCAGGCACTTCCTGTTTGTTTCACCAAAAGGCAGATAACACTGACTCTACTGTGGCTCTTGTCACTTTTTGCCCTGCTGTCACTATATCCCAGTCATACTCTGACTCTGTCTGTCTGCCGATGTATCTGCTACCTCTTTTGTCTCTAGAGAGATAATATCTATGTAGCCAATATTAAATAAACAAATAAGATATTCTGATGGATATTAACAGTCACTGGGGGAATTTTTGACATTTTGAAACAAAAAACTTCACAAAAATTGTGAAATTGAACACTTTGGGTCTTCATAAACATCAGGCATTACTTGTTACTTATGGAATCATAGACTTGAAAAGAGGATATGATTGTAATATTGTAAGGATTTGATTAAACTGCTCAACAATTTCTGTGTTTTAATGCATGAAGAGTGTCTGTCATAAACTAACTGGAACACTGGAAAACATTTAATTGTTAACCCGATTTAACGTCTATTCATTGGGGTGTTTTATGAACTTAATGTCTAGGTCAACCAATAATTTCTCAGCTCCGAGGCACCAATAATTCAACATGGCAAACAGACATCTTTATGAGCACCATGACCTTTATTGTCAGAGAGTAATATAATGTGCTTTTATTCTGGCTCAACTGCATCTAGATGATGAGTAATCATTGTTACTATTTTGAGTGAATTTTATATTATATTTTATATTTAAATCGACTGCAAACAGGGATTTTAAGACTTCATCCTGTTCATAAAGAGCTATACTACGAACACTGATGCACCAGTTCCAGGAAGAGAATTAAGAAATTGTTTCTCAAGAGGTTATGAATTTTAATGATGTTTGTTGAGTGGCTCAGCTTCAATATAATTTGACTGCACCACCTTTTCCTTCCAGTACAGCTAAGCTGACGTTAGTGTGTGTCTAGAGATTTTATAGACTAATTAAACCCATGTTGGGCATATGGCGCTGTGTGTACCCAGAGTACACAGCGCTGTTTTCCATGGAAAGTTCCAATAGTTTGTTAAAAAGGAGGTGATTTCAGTCCTGATAAACGTAAAGTCTGCAAAGAAGGGTTGCTTACATTTTTGGTTCATACCTTGGTAAAGCAGCTTGAGGACACAACAGCTGCATCCTTGGCTTCATCTGGTGGTTATGTTGCTGATTCATACACAGGATTCAGGCCTTGGAAAGTGGCCTTGCAAGTAGTCATAAACTAACTGTGATTATGTCTATGAGCAACAGCTGTCCTTCAGCTGGGACCCAAGAAATCAATAGAATTGCACTTTAAATTGCCTGTTGTTTATCCCACCCTAAAACCAAACCTTTTCATCTCCCTCTCTCTCCCAGCTGTGAGCCGAGTGATTGACAGGGCCGACAGACATGGGGAAGCAGAACAGCAAGCTCCGTCCTGAGGTGATGCAGGACCTCCTGGAGAGCACCGACTTCACCGAGCATGAGATCCAGGAGTGGTACAAGGGCTTCCTGAGGGACTGCCCCAGCGGGAACCTCTCCATGGAGGAGTTCAAGAAGATCTATGGTAACTTCTTTCCCTACGGAGACGCGTCAAAGTTTGCCGAGCACGTCTTCCGCACGTTTGATGCCAATGGCGACGGGACAATAGACTTCCGGGAGTTTATCATCGCACTAAGTGTGACGTCACGTGGCAAGCTGGAGCAGAAGCTTAAATGGGCCTTCAGTATGTACGACCTGGATGGAAACGGGTACATCAGTAAAGCTGAGATGCTGGAGATTGTTCAGGTGAGTGTGCATGGAGGCAGATGGACACGTTGTATATAAACACTGCATATTGAACAGACTACAGATAACAAAAGATCCCAGTGTCTGAAATACAGAAACATGCAGGACAGAAAATGACACAGGAAAAAAGTTTCTTTCACATGGTAGCCTCAAGTGTTGTCTGTGAATGTGAGGCAGTCAGTTGAATTAATATCTATCAGGTGACGCATAGACATGTGCACACTCACACACACAACACTGGCTGTAACATTAGCCAGGGTAGTATTGTATTAACAGCACTGCCACTGTATCCATAACACACTCTTTATGAGACTAGGGAAAACAGTGCTGGCATTTTAAGAACAGGAGGACATACAGCTCTGCTCCATGGAGCTGGATGTGCCTCTAACACAGGATCTCTGAGAGATATATACCTCAGGACCTCATTTACTGCCTCCATTGAAATGTCAGTGTACTTAAAAGATGCATTAAGATATAAAGATTCATTGGAAACGTTTATCGTCCTGCCAATAAAAGCAGTTTTGGAAACATTCAGGAATGTATTAGCTTTACTCCTTAAATGTTGCTTTTACTCTTATCTAGAAGGGAAAAGGATCAATTTTCCGTTTTAAGTTCCACAAATGGAAATAGAGATTAGTATACAGTAGGTGTTTTAGCAGACATGTAGTAGGCTCTGTATTCTCCTCTGTTTAAACTTCTTAAAGGGTTGGCTTGTAGTGTGTATTAAGACCGTATTAAGTCTTGTACTGTCGTGTTTATGTGTGCATGTTTTATCTAGTACAAGCATTAGCATATTTTGTAAAGCCTTTTTGGTTTCTTTATTATAGCTGCCAAAACAGCCTAATGCTGGAAAGATGAGGAAGGACGTTTATATTAAATCCCTGAAAGTGTTAAAAGCCCTGCATGCTAACCTGTTGTTATTCATTAAAGTAATGAAGGTAAATGTCAATGCCCAGCGGGCTATGTGGACTTTCAAACATTCGGAAAAAAGATTAAACCTGACACAAGCAATTTGAGAAAAAGCCCTGGTCATTTTGAAAAGAGAGGTTTAGTTCAGTTGTACAGTCTATACTGTAGGTTTACAGTACAGAAGCTGGCTCACCTTTAGAAAAGAAAATGACAAGGGGAAAGGGGGGGTGGCACGGATGGCATTTCCTGCACACAAGCTTCTCATGTAAACGGACTATTAGAGCTGCACACACATATACTATATATATCGGTGTGTGTGTTTGTGTGTAACACTTCTCCCTCACTTTTTTTTCTTACTTCCTCCACATTTGTGCAACAGCAGCTAGTTGATCCCACTTCAGTTTCACCTAGTTTCACCTCTCCTTGAGCAGACTTCTTAATTTTAGAGACAGTGTTTCTCTTTAATGTATGTACAGTGAGCTGTAATTTTCTTTTGCCAATCGGCCCTGTGCAGCATGGTTACCGTGAGGCCAAGAAACAAGGAGTAAGACAGGCGAACTACAATGTTATTTTTCATAAATAAATTGATATGTTACATTTAATTCCCAGTTCATTCAAAGGCACGAGGATTAATCATTTGTTGTATACAGTGTTTCACAAAGTATGAAAGTTTCACCGAACACAGTAACTGCATTATTCTGGGGTATTTTTCAGTTACTGTATTTTTAAAATATTTACATCAGAAAAATCTGTTTCTTATCTTTGCAGGTAAAACACATACTTTAGACTGAGGTAATGTAACCAATAACACAATATACTGTGTTTTTTACTAAAATATAACAAAATAATGTGTCTTTGTGTCGAGTACAATCTTAATCGAAACCGATGACAGTCAAAACAAAAAGCCCCAAAGTCAGTTATGTGCATTAAAACAATTAATGAAAGTATCCACATCATCCTACTGATGACTAATCTATTAGCATTTGTCATAATGTGGCAACAATTGAAATGCACTGAAATGCATCATATCTAATTAAAATATAGCACTTACTGCTCATTTAAATGTGTGCATGCAACTCTGCCCTGGTCAGTGCGTCTGCCTTTGTCTTCTGTCAATATTGCACAGCTTAATGTATCATAGCTCATGGGCTGCTTTGTTTTGTACTCCTCTACCTATTATTGTTTGCACATTTGTGATTTTCTGCTCTTTCCCACAATAGCACCACAGAGCTTTGATTTGTATTTTAATATTCAGAATCTTTGTTTCTCTAAGCATCTGAATCGCTAATGGTACAAGTACAGTAGCTATAGAGTCGAGGCTAATCTAGCCAACTTCTCTGATTCATGTCCAAGGCAGCCACAGCCCTTCCTAGGATATATAAATCTATAATGCCTCACATGTGCCCACATATCATTGCTTCAAGGTTAAATTAGCCTCCCTACCTCTAGACCGCAGTGATTCAGACCTGTCACTTCTTTTTACATCCTGACGACGTAAACCCTCTGCACACTTTCCATTAAAAGGTGGTGCTGTTCCCAAGGACAAAAAAATAGAAAGCGGTGACTCAGATGTTCATGTCTGGCTGTCTGCAGGGCATATCAATTAAGGTGAATAAGAGAACAGGAGTGTAGAAAAGTTGATAGTTTTGCCACAATGAGGGAATGAATCTGCAGCATGTCTGTGATTATTTAGCTAATTAGTTTGTGTGTATGTGGCAGATGTTAATTAGCTGCAGTCTGTTAAGGGCTCAGAAATGTTGACCACTTCCACCATGAATGCAAAACGCAGTACTGTAGCTCTAACTCAAATCTGATTGTAGATTTTGAAGTGTAGAAGCAGGAGCTCTGTGTTTTACTTTATTAGATTAGACAGTGCCATTTCTTATTGCTGAAGTGCAGTTTTAGAAAGAGCCCAGGGCCATCTCAATCTCTCTATGTCTGTCTCAGATAGAGGAGCATTTATACAAACACACACAGTATTCATCTATCTTCATGCCTATCTGCTCCCTCTCTGCAATTGGCTGTTTGACTCTCCTGGTTCAAAGCCACCCGCCTCTGCAGAGAGAAAGCGGGCTTAAGAGAAAAGCTTTCAGGTAGCGCTGACTTCTGCAAGTAACTGCTGAAGTTAAAATGATGCCTGAGCTCAAAGTCTTTGAGTAAAGTCTGCAGCTTAGTGTGATCATAGTATCTGCTTTCAGTGGTATCAGAGGGCAGATTGGCAGGTGGATCTCATAAAGCTAAATCCATCTGGGTAGGAGTCGTGATGGTAGCAGGCTAAGCCCCGACGTCCTTCCTCAGCCTAAAGGCAACATATTGTTCACAAGCTTCAGTGTTGCTGCTCACCATCATGAGGTTGCCGTTGGTTTTCAGACAGCTCTTGAATAGATTGCTATGAAATTTAGGGCACACATTCATATCCCACTTAGGAGGAATTGTAATAACTTCGATGATCCCCTCAATTCATCTAGCGCCATATTCTATATATATTCATATTGAGATTGCAATCCAACAGTAACTACAACCCCAAGTTATTATCATTCCAAAATATGAGCTACGATGTTAAATGTAAAGAAATCAGCTGTAATGTGACTGTGTCATCTGTCTTTTGTTTGTATTTCTTACATTTGTTTTGCGATTCTCAGCTTTTCTTTGCGTAATGGTAAATGGACAAATGTTCTAGGTGTGTGGATTCTGTGTGGTGTGGCTCTGCTGAGGGGCTCTATGGAGAACCTTCTGGTTAAGATGTCTACAGTACTCAGAGTTATTGGCATTCATTGTGATTGAACACTAGCAAGTGTGTTAGCTAAATCCAGGCCAGCCAGCTAAAACTGGAAACACACTACATGTTTTCAGGTCGTTTTGGTGAAGATCCTCGAGTCCACTGAATCTCCTAATTTGCAGAGCCATTAGCATAGCTGTAGATTCGGTTTATGGTTGCTGCATCCATTTGGCTGTCAGGGTCTGCATGACACATCTGATAATCTGCCAATGCAACCACCAGCCAAAATTGGTCACCACATGATTCGACTGCACACTGCAAAAGCAAACACTTGGTTCACTGTACTGTAGTTCCCATCTATAGTCCTATTATTGTTGAGCGGTCGTACAAGCCATTTTCTGCATTGTATTTGGCTAAACAATAAGTAAAAGGCAAACAAACCAGGAGCCATCTTGTTTTCTAGTGCACATATTTGGAGTGCATCTCTAGTAAAGTATGAACAAATCTTTAATCTCTTTCATACTCCCATCTATACAGCCTTAATTGTGTCATATAAATCTTTGAATTATAATTTAACAGCAAGTTAAGCCCAATTTAGACTCTGCCTCTGTAAGTGACACTGTCTACCACACCATGTTTTTGTGGCCAACACTTGCAAATGCTTCCCCTAAAGAACCCTGTCAATCCCCCCACAGTGGTCTCATGCTTTTTGTTCACACTCGCCTCCATTTGCCGCAGTGACAGAGAGTTGCGGCACACTGCAGCTAGCTAATGGTCTCTCCTGCAGAGAGTGTGTAAATGCTGGTGATGCTCATAATTAGACTGGCTGTGGAAGTAATTGAATGAGAAGTATCGCAGCCAGTCTGACTCATCTTCCTCAGATAATAGCAAAATCTGAACGCAGGGAGAATCAGGTCTTATCCACTCATCAATAGTTGATATCTAACCTCTGTCTACCTTTCATCTGTAACACGGCGCTATCAGCCGGCACAGAGGGAAGTTCATTGTCTCGATTGGCTAAAGGAGGAGGGAGAGAGTATTCACAGTAGTAATTTAGTGAGATTGAACAGAATAGCAGGCTAGATGAATGGATCACGGCTGATAAAGTTGCCATGGGAAACGTATTCATCTTTGGTGTGAGGGTGAGGCAGGATGCTGTGTGTGTTTATTACTGCAGGACGTCTCAAACGGTCCTCAGCTGGCTCTGTCGGTAACTAAGTCTCAACAAGTGGACGACTTGCCTTATTCTTCCCCTTTCCATCTCGTGGAGAGGTCTGTCTCTCTCTGTATTATCTGATGTGGTTATAAGGTGTGAAGGGAAGGCAGTTACATATGTGATGACTTTCCTTCTCACTCTCATTCATAAGTGGCCAGGTAATAGTCCACAGCTGTGGCTTAGTAGCCATGTACTCCCCCCCCCCCCCNNCCCCATCTCTCTCCTTGTCCTCACTTAACTGTGGCTCAGGCTGTTTCCGGCTCCACGGGAGGCGATGTTGTGTTCTTGTCTGGAAGCTCCCTGCTGGAAGGGTATGAAAGAACTGTCTTTTTTCTTCTTGTGGCATTCAGGTTGTAGAATGGGTACTGCGTAGACCTCTGAGGCTTGGCGGAGGCTGTCTAAAATATAAAAATACGTATGTGTGTTACAGACAAATAAAGAAAAGTCGGCAGAGAAGAAAAAAAACAATGTCCAGGTAGTTTTAATTGTTAAGGTTGTGAGAGAAATATAGAGAATTCAGAGAGGATATACCAGCTGACAGGGTGTCATGTTTGGGAGGAAAAAACAAAAGATAGAAAGACAGCCAATTAAGACAAAGATTGTGGTCTGTGGATACTGGAGAGGAAAGGAGCAAACTTAAATAACACTGGCTTTACTTGTGATGCAGGAGACTTACTCTGCCCACCTCAGATGTGTTATCTAAAGACTGGCTGTGTTAAAGGATACGACTTTTGTCAGCAAATCCCTGGAAAAGACCAATGTACCCTGTCTGTCGTCTTACTGACGACAATCAATCTTTATAAGGGTCACAAATACATGATAGTCTTTTTTTTTGCCATGTCCTAAAATGGCACTGTAGGTTTGAGGAAGTAGTGCATTTGTTGGTGACTATTTTCAGCTTTTAATGCATGAATACTCCTGAGTCAAGATTCTTTTCTTTGTGTATTTACTCTCCTATATTCAAGAAATACATCATTTTATTTTTTAGGTGTCCACTCATGCATTTGCGTTTTCAATTGTAGGTGATATGTATGAACAGACTGAGAAAGAGAATAGTCAATTATCTGAAATCTTTGAAAGTCATATTTTAACATTTACCATTCTGCTTAACATATCCATTAGCTCTGCTCATCCAGTGTGATTGTACAAATGAGCTTAGGATGCTGACCATCTTTTTTCTCTTATTTGCACGAAGCAAGTACAAGATCCAAAACTGGTGCACACTGACCAGCACAGGATGAAGCCACGTCAGGTGGCACATCCTGAACGTCCTCAGCTCCGCTGTGATTACTGCAGAAAGATGGGTCAGGACCTGCTGCTGCTTCTTTGTCTGGCTTCCATTCATCATCACTGTCACTGTCGGCATTCTCACTTGAGTCACATGATATCCACCCCACTACCCTGTGTCTGTCACACGCAGCTCTCAAGCTCCACTAAATACAATGATCAAAATGCTCCACACTGCAATTATTGTAACATAAACCAACAGCCATCATGGTTGTCATGGTTTGTAATTGCATGAAAAATTCTTTATAAAAGAAGATAATGCATTACAAGCTGCACCAATGGTATGAAATGTTATACACTTATTAGTCCTAAGTGGGGGTGGTCTCCTCTCCAAGAATCGGTCATTGTCTGTACTCACTTTCACTTTTCCCATCAGAGTCAATAGACTCCGGACCTGTCACTGGCCTCCTAAAGAGAGACACAAATATAGGAAATGACTCTTCAGTGAACCATCTCCTTTCCAAACTGTCTCTGATTGCACTCACAATAGACCTTTTTCACAGCAGCTATTTGAACATGAGAAAAGGTCTGTTGCTTGCCACTAGGTTGCTAGCTATAGTGTTGAGAATTAGTGTCCACTGTAGAGGCTGTTGTGTAGCTTTAACAAAGAAACCCATGCATATACATGAAAGTGGCTTTTCAGTAGTTGTCCACTGTCACTATAGTGCCGTTTACACACAATGGTGTATGGTGGTGCTCTAGTGAGTATTTGTGACAGCAGGACAGTGTGTGTGGGACTGACTCAAAATAAACTTGAGTGTGTGTGTACTGGGTAACCAAGGCGGTGACATGTGGCTCATTGATGTGTTTTTAATGGCAGAGGAAATCTTTGGCTCTTGCTGTGTTCATAGTACTGTGTGTAGTCGGGAATATTGAGAGCGCTATAAGCTCCAGATCGTTTCACTTCTTATTGGTTGCTTGTAATTTTGGGATTTAGACATTTAAGCTTATTCCACTGCGTTGCACTGGATTAGACCGACGTCTAAATCCCCAACATGTAATATTGGCTAAATGTCCTAAACACTCGCAGCGGTTTGGTGGATTTCGATTAATAACAGACCCAGCTCCAAACTGAAATGAGGACTGATATTAACCATGGCTGCTGTTTGTTCCTCAGCTCCACTGTGACCCAGGAGCTGAGCCGCCCTGCTGTACTGTGTATTAGGAGGCATAACCAGCACCTATTTAAAGCTCCCGCTGCACTGTAATCACAATCAGCCCTCCTCTGTTCACATGTCAGCTCCCATTCCCCTCAAATCCGCCTCCTTATTAGAGACAGAGAGAGTGGGCTGTGATTTCACTGTTTACTGCCAAACAGCCTGCAATGCAACAGAGAGCAAAGGAGACACAACACTGATAAATAGTCTGTGCGGGATAGTGTATGTGCGTATGTTTGTCTCCACCCCTCCCTACGTAAACCTTGAAAATGTAATCACAGAGGCAGTGCAACAAGTTGACATATTGGAATAAATTCTCGTCTGACTGGGTGTAAGCACTGTGAATATGTACTGACTCACCCGTGTGTTTGTCTTTGTGAGACAGCAGAATAAATGTTACTTATATCAGTAAATTAAATATGACAGCTGCATGTTACATAAGATCCTATGTGTGGCCAACTCCTGTGTGTCGCCTCTCTGGGTCTGTCAAGTCATTCTGCTCTCGGTGTCTTAGGGTGCGTTGAATATGCAGGCACACAAGGTTTGCAAATGAATACTTTGTTGCATTTCTTAACTAGCTTGAATGAAGCAGCAGCGACTGAGGAGAAGAGCACTGCAGATGATTTCCTAAGCATTCAGCTTAGGAAAGAATAGCAGAAATACATAAATATTCATCATGTGTGTGTGCATCATGTATATAGATAATAAGCTAGCTTCTACATTTACCTGCAGCTATAGGACTACTAGTGGACATAACCTATACAATAACAACAATAGTATACTATAATTATCAACAATATAAAGTCACAGTGGGCAGAAGGCTCAGTTTTTAGTGATCCCAGACCTCCTTACATACAAATGATCCACACAGTCAGGAAGTCTGATTGAGATTAAGATCTATTTTCCAAGAGAGGCCTGAGAACAAGAAAGATTCACAAGAACACAATCAGCAAACAGAAACAGCACAAAGATGATAAGGTCTCAGAATTGTTATTAGTAGAAACCGTTGGATCGGTGCATCCTTAGTCTGGATTTCCTTATGATCGCCTGATCTTATAAAATAAAACTCTTTATGCAACCACTTCCTTGAGATGCATCATCTCTTTCACATGACAGATCCCTTTCCACAGTTTCATTTTTCATGAAGTATTTACAAAAGAAGTCTTGCAAGTCATTATAGTCAGGAGACAGTGAAGCCCCGAAAACATGGAGTAATTTGCTTGAACATGAATTATTCATTAATAAATGTGCAACAATAAAATGTTAACGTTTGGAAAAAGCAGAATTGTATTCTCTATTGAAAGTTTAATGCTCTTAAATTGAGCTCATCTGCTCCATCACACTGACTGTGGCCTGCCAACATACAAACAACCCCCTCATCACATTTTTATTCAAATTGTGCTAAATCCTGATTGGTGCACAGGAGTACATGACGTCACCTTTTTTCGACTGTAAAACTTGTAAGAAGAGCACAGATTAAAAAAAAACAATACAAATACAAACAAATAGTGTGATCATTTAGGACTCCAGTAAGAAGTTGATTGAAAAAATTTATTTTTGTGGTCCTTCAAGAACGATCCATATAGATGATCTTGTATGTTAGCTGTTAAACAGGAGACATACAGGGGAAGACAAAAAGTTGACTGACAATGGCTTTAAAGATAAGCATTAAAAAATAAAAGAATGGTAAACCTTCAGTTCAGGGAAGAATGGCAGGAATGGCTCTGAGATGACCTGACTCATGTCCCTTTGCAGGCAATCTATAAGATGGTATCCTCGGTGATGAAGATGCCTGAGGACGAGTCGACACCTGAGAAGAGGACAGAGAAGATCTTCAGGCAGATGGACACCAACAGAGACGGTAGGCTGACCTCATCTACTGCTTTGTGAAAGTGGGGGCAGTTTCACATAGGTTTAACAGCAGCTTGGTAGAGAAAATGGTAAATGGACTTTGGAACATCTTGTTGGTTATTTTTGACCGGGCTAATTCTGCTGGTAGGAAGAAAAACACCAGGTATTTGAAGATATTCACGATTTATAAAACTTGTGACCTGACTTGACATACAAAGCCTTTTAAATGTCCTTTTGCTACTCTACAAAGATAGCTAACAAATCAAAAGGATCTAATAAAATGTGTTTATTTACTAGCTGATTGGTTGACTTCAGAGAAATTGGACCCAACAGACATTTCAATTGCAAATGTATTTAACAGCTTGTCACTGCCACCTGGTTAGCTTGCCGGCAGCTGTTATCATTGTACAAACTAGGCTGGTTTTCCACTACAGAGGCACTTGCAGAGCCCTCCAGCCTGAAGCAGCAGTTCTTTGACAGCAGAATTTGCACCCGAGCTGCGTTTCTAGTCATACAGCACAATCACTCGAGTGGTAAACCCGAGCACAGGAGACCCAGAGACAAGATAGGAGCAACAGGGAGAGGTGGACAGTGAGGAACTAGTCAGTAGTGTGTGGGTCGGAGGAGGAGAAGATGTAGCGAAAGAGGAGTGGGTTGGACAAGAGAGGAGGAGGACGAACTGGGAGAAAATTGACAGCAGGACAAAGTGAGAGAGAGTGCACTGACCTGGATGTGGAAATGTGTTGTCTTTCTCTTGCTTCTTCTAATGAGAATCACGAGTAGAGAGGCACCCTGAGTCTGTCTGTAAGGAAGGTGGACAGGAGAAAGAACTGTCTCAACACTGCCACCTGTTGGTGAGAAGTAGCATGCACTGATTAGGTCGCAAGGCTCTAAAGTGAGAACATTTACAAATAATCTTAAGATTCACCCTGAAATGTGTGTTTTGTTGTCATCTCATTAAAATTCTTTCAAAATCTTGATTGAACCCAATCACAAAAACCTGCCATTTCCCACATCCAGAATGACTCTTCAGTAAACAGGTACACAAACTGGTACACTTATCACTGAGTTTCTACATCACACTGTACAAGTTGATACTGGACCAGGACTGACTTCCAAACTATTTGTGATGTCACAAATCATGCTTTAGGCCCCGCCCCTTAAAATCAGATGTTCAATGAGCACAGAGAAACGTTCCACTTTCAGCAGATGACTGTGAAAACATACAGCATTCAAACAGCACACTGTAGGAACAAGAAGAAACACTGGTTTCTGGCTGGAGGAGGACTTCTCTTTTCAAGAGAATTAATTATTTTTCCACAAGCCCCCCCCCTACTGTCCATGTAAAGAAACACAAATTACAAAAACATAATTTCTCTTCTAATGTTTTTGCTTGTGTTGTATGTGTTTCAGGTAAGCTGTCTCTGGAAGAGTTCATCAAAGGAGCGAAGAGTGACCCCTCCATCGTCCGCCTGTTGCAGTGCGACCCCAGCAGTGCCGGACAGTTCTAAACCTGAGGCATCAACACAACCTGTAAGGCTTGCATTCAGCATCTCCTCCTGCATTACGACTCACAGTGAAAGATTGAGTTCACCTAACTTTTTGAAAACTGCAAAGTGTAGCGAGTTCAGCAAGGTGAGAGTTAGTGAAGGTGCCATCAGTAGGAAGTCAGAGGTTCAGGAACAGTCGTCCAGTGAAGATGCCTGCTGGAGGGAAGCTGTTCAAAGCCTGCGTGCACTGTGCAGGACGTGGGATGGGTTATCCACGGTGTCACTGGCACAGTGGCTATTTGTATTTCATGGACTGACATTAGAGACTTTGTAGGAGGTGGCCTGGTATTTTGGAGCAGTTGAAGGTGTTCTGAAGAAGCTTTTTATTTCTAAAGCCCCCGTTCATGTGGGCACCTCATCGTGTGCTTGTAAAAATATTGTACCATATAACATTGCGAGGGACATCCATTTTTAATGTTTCAAAAATGTCTCTTAGTGTTCCGAAGTGATTCACTGTAGCTCCAGTTTGCTGGAGAATGAGAGGGGAGCACTGTTTGAGGTCAGGCACATCCTTGAAGTTTATTAGCAGCTGTGCTCGCTGCCGTTCAGCAACTACTTTGCATTTAGAAATACCCAGACAATTGGTAGGCATCATCTGGTATTACAAGCTTTTAGAGGTTGTATTTTCTCTCCTGGATAAAGTTGAATGTGTGTGTCCCTTTTTTTAAAGTAGGATTTCCTCTACTGCATCACTATACATAGCATAGTTTTATATTGCCCAGTCAGTTGGAACACATTTAACAATACATGTTGATAGTTTTATTGTTTTAGCTATAAACTAATGAATATTCAAATATGTTACATCCTGTAGTTTGTGTTTGTAGAAATACAAAAATAATGAGCAGTGTCTGCCTTTGTTTTTTTAAATGATCTTGGACTTTGGTGATGTATTTTGATCGGATACCTTCACAAACATGTAAAGACTTTGTCGCACTTGACATGTCTTCTGTAACGTACTTGCAAACCATGAAATACTGATGTATGATTATGATGCCCAGCATGTTAAAACTTGCTGCCACAGTTAGGCTGCAACTAATGGTTATTTTCATTCATCAATTAATCGTTTCCAGATTAATTGATTGACTGTGAACTGTAAAAGAAATGGTGAACAATGTTGATCACATTTTCTCCAAGTCCAAGGTGAAGTCCTTTAAACGTCTTGTTTTGTCCACACAACTATTCATCAATTATCAAAATAGTTGGCAAATTAATTGATTAGTTGACAGTTAATCAATTCATGGATCTATTGTTGCAGCTCGAGTCACAAGAGTGCTAATCTGACTCCTCTGTCTCCTTGCAGTGCTTCTTTGGGTGACTCGAAATGCCCTAAACTCTCCACTAAGGAGCAGACTGATGATGAAGAATGACAAGCTGATGACGATGAAGAAGACAGGCCTTCAATATGCACTGAGGACTTCAAAGACGGGCACAGGAGCCACATTCTCCAGTTAACCCCCCACCCCAGAGCTTTTTATCTTAAACCCTCCAAACCCCAACAGAGACTGAACCTGAAGACTTTTCCAAAACCTCAACAGGTTTATCAAACCCCCACTGATTGTAGTTGACCAGGATCCCTCAGTTCTCCTATAAGCATGTCAGAGTATAAAGAAGGTCTGCAGTAGGTTGTGTATATACAGTATAAACTGGAGTCTCTGTATCAGTGTCTTTTCTTGGCCATTCAAGGCTCCAGCCGGGGCGACACAGAGCCACTCTAATGTGTATCATAGACAGAGTGTGTGCATGAGACAAGAGAGAGAGATGGTGTTGAATAACAGGACACTGTAAGTAAGATTATTTAATCTGCAGAAAGGACTTGTGAAGTTTGTCCTTCACTCAGAGCGAGTAAGTACTTTTAGTTTCCTCTTTTCTACTGTGAGAATGTGTACGTGTGTGTTTGTGTATTTTGCAAACTCGATAGACTTTGTTTCATATTTTGTGCCGGGACAGAATTACATGAACGTGTAATGTTATGCTACTATGCATATGCGCCCGGATCAGTAGTTTGATTTTGTGAAGTCTCACTGATGTAACAAAGGATGAAACGCATCCCTTTATCCATCATCTGTTCCAGTGGTTTTTCATATCAGTAAGACAGAGGACTTTGAGAGTGGCGGTGTGTTACTGCTCTCTAGCTTAAGGAAAATAGAATACTAGTCTTTACAGTATTTGAGTACAGTGTAGATAAATTCAAGTGCACCTAAATTTGTAAATCAAATTCAGAATTGCTCAGTTGATAACAAATGTTGTGAAATAATGAAAAAAAATGTTTGTTTATTTAAGCTGATGTCAAGCATGCAAACCAGTTCCTTTTTTTGACACGTGAAGACAAAGACACACCTCTTCACGTTCACTTTTGGATGTTTTTAAATGCTGCATGTTGAATCATTCGTTGGGTACAGGGGTGCATAGACTAAATAACACATATGCATGTGACTTTATGCGCATGTGTGTGTTTTTACGTATGTTTATGGAGATCAGCGGCTGAACCAGGCTCTGCTCGCTTCTGTACATTAGTATTGTCATCGTTAGTGCTACCAGTATTTAGTGTTATTGACAGCGTATGGACTGCCAAAGCTGACACATGTAATGGCTGTAATGAATAACTTGATGGAGGGAAACAAAGAGGAGCTTTAGGAAGACCACCATGCACAATAACCAGTACACATAAGGACACACTGTTTAATGGGGATTCTGGGTAGTCAGAGCTGAGAGCTTTTTTTTCCTGTTTCAGTTGAGCTTAATAATTAAATTGTATCTGCAGCAGGAACACGCATACACAGAGAAGACTCAAATCTTTAGCAACAGTCCAAGTACACTCACAATGGATAGCATAGCACTGACACAATTTACAGTATTACATGAAACGAATAAAGAAGAAGATAGGGAAATTCATTCTGCATGCTATTCAGCGTCACACTGACACCAACTCTCCCTTTAAATTTAAACGGAATGACTCCACTGACATTTTTTGGACTCATCCCCGCTCCCTCTGAAGAACAGAGATAAAAAGCTCTCCTTGACAGTTCAACCAGGACCAGTGTGACACCCCCCACCACACCACACCACACCCCCCCTGAATGTACCTGAGCCCTCCCCGGGGCCAAGCGAAGAAGCCGTTTCAGTTATTGCGTTGTTTTCCAATTAGAAAAGCTTTGAATGTTTTACTAAATAACTGCTGTTTTTTGTGAAAAAAAAAAAAAGATGCAGACAAACAAAGCGAGAATCACAACTACTGCAATGATACTGTCACAATGTGTTGCTTTTATTGTATTTTTATGATTTATTTTTTTCCTTTTTTAAAAAAAAAGCTGAGTCAGGTGTAACATTTCTGTTAATACACAAAATAGCATCTTGTGGTCAAGTGCCAAATAAAAACAAAAAACAGTATTGTATAAATTTATACTGTACAATTGTTATCTGTTGAACAAAATGTTTGTAATTGTTGCATTTTGTAGGTTTTGTATGGTATCCTGTATTTAGTGACTGCAGTTTTTGAACACAGGATTCTGTTTTTTTGGTCAACTTTAAAAGGCAAGAATTAAATTTACAATTTATTGTGTGCAAGCATTTCTGTGGTGTCTGCTTAATTGTATCTGTGTGTGTGTGTGTGTGTTGAATCATAATAACAAGAAGTAGCAGTCAAGAATATTATAGAGAGTTGTTTTTTTGCCTTTATTGGACTTCCCCGGCACATGGGGTGCCAGCTGCACCAGGTGAGCCAGCAGGACGCCCCATATTAAGATTAGGAACAGTGTCGTTTTTACACAGTTTATAATTAAAGCTACTGTAAAGGTATGTAGGTAAAGTTGTCATAAGTGAAAGTAGTTGGAAATGTTTTACACAGGAACCATCCTGTTGAATGGTCCTTTGTGTTAGAGTATAGCTAGAGAAGCATATTATAAATCATAATTAGGTAGGCTGTACTGTAAATGTAAATATGTACCGCGGCATGCTAGCAGCTCTTTGAGGCTGTACTTGCTGCTAAATTCTAATGTCAGCATGCAAACATGGTAACATGCCATCAGGTCATCAGTTTAGCATGTTCACATGTAAAAGTTTGCTTATTAGCACTAAACATAAAATACAGCTGAAGCTGAGATGAATCTCTACAGTACTGCATGGAAGGTTTAACAGTGGAATCGTGATTACAGAAAGGAACACAGTGAAATAACGTGTTGGAAAGCTGAACATTTCTTCAATGATATCTATATCAGGAGTAACAGGATATAGAAACGCTGAGCCATCTCCCCAAACCAGATCATTCAGTACAATGTCACTTTTTCTAATGACTTTATTAAGAGTTAATACATTCAGTGATGCTTTACAGACCAGGGCTGGTATTTATAAAACATCTAAGAAATGGTCTTAATGGTCCTAAACTTCAACTTATGAACAATTAGGAGGACTTAATGGCTTTGTATTTGGGAGGTGAAAGTAGTTTCAGTATAGTTGAGACTACTTTTAACTATACAAAATAATTCCTAAGTGCTGATTGCCGTGTCTCTTAAGTGTTGTAAATAAGAACTACAATTATGTCTACCCACAATGCCCTCCCTCAAGCACTCAATAGCCAGTAGGAAGCCTCCAGAAGTGACTTCATTCAGAGTTACTTTCATTTGTCATGTCCATATTTTGTTCTCTCAGTTAAGCTCAGTTAATATATGTGCATAGTTAATGTGCTCCTTACAGAAAAGGGCCCATTTCTTACTAAACTTACTAAGCATTTATTAATGGACCAACTAGAATGGATGGCAACCAAACAAAGGGATTTTTCATAACCTGGAAAGAGAAAAATGTGTTCTTATTAATTGGCTTATAACTAATCTGTAAAGCATCAAGAACTGACAACAAACTGCTGCTAAAAGTAAAAAGAAAACCAGGAGACACAAGTGCCTACATATAAAACTATATTTATTGACTCATTTAAAAGACTGTACATCATGGTGCATGACACAAATGAAGGGTACAGGGGCTGTCAGTGAATCAGGTGTAAACACAGTCAGCGAGTAGGGCCAGAGCGATCAGGCTCTTAAGCTCTGATGGATTGTGTAAATGGATGGACTGGTAGGGCCTAACTAATGTCATAAATACTAATGACTGCAGTCTCTTCAGTGAGCGCAAAAGCAATAAACACATGCACGGAGGAAGCAAAACAATTTAACAGCATCCTGGAGACTCGCGGTCTTGTTCCATAATGGTGCCTCGTGTAATTATAGATCCGGAGACACCAGCGTGTAATCACAACCCGGGATAACTGTTATTTCACTGGCAGCGATTGGAAACACTTAGCACGCAGGAAAAAACATGACCGATCAATAAAAAAAAAAGACAACCAAGAAAGATTTGTGACTTTGAATGGTGATATAAGAACTGTCAAGAACATCTAAAAATAATTACACACATACAAAACAATAAGCCGTTGCCTTGAACAGTTGAGTGCCAGCAAAAGTCTTTTCAAACATCTTATCAAGTCATTTAAAAGCTTCCACCACTAGAAGAGGCAACAGGAAGGATGGCAGAAGCACAGAGGAAGCCAACAGCAGTCCTCGCTGTTAATCCAATAAAACTACTGTATACTGTACCGTCTTCTTCCTGTGAAACCCACAGCAGGCGGACTGGATGCCTTGTGGTGACGTGGACAAAGAATTGAATCAGCTACTCAAGGCTTTTGCATAGGTTGTTGAAATATCAAAAGTTTCCCCCCCCGAAACCACAAATGTGGGCACTTCCATAAGTTATCAAAGTTAAGCCTGCGTTCCTAATGCAAGAAATCCTCCTGCAGCATGTTGTCTGGTTAGTAAACAGGTACTGCAGCAGGTCAGGTGCATGTGGATTAGTTTAGCCAATGATCCATGTAGGGCAGCAGACCCTGCTGAGACTGTGTAGCCTTCCTCGAGGGACACATTTGGGCGGCGTCATCTGCTAAAGCTCCACCCACCAGCGGTCACCTCTGCCTGACAATACGGTGACCAGCGAATACAGTGCTGTGGCCAGCAACCATCAGATCTCTGACAGAGTGACACGCAAGGAGTCCGCTGAGCTCTCGATAGCCAGGATGAAGGTGTCCTCGTTGGAGTAGTGCTGGACGATGTTGTCATCCATGTTAACCAGAACCCTGAGGAAGATGAAACCGGTTAATTTAAAGTCCCCCTCCAGTCCAAAATCAGTGTTTCTGTTTCCTACAGTGTGATGTTTTAATGATGTATGTGCAGAGTTTGACACCAGAGGGATGTTTTCACATTCCTCTGCTGAAAGTGGAAAGTTTCAATTTCAACAATCCTGGTCCAGTATGCAACCCAACTTATTGTACAGTGTGGACCATGTAGAAACTTGAAGCCACAGGTGCAACAATCCACTGAAGAATGGACCTCTTCACAGTCAAGATAGGGAGAATCTTGTGTCCAGCCAGTGAAAACTTAGGGAAATGAACATCGTTTTAAATGACGCGAGAAGAGAGGAGTTAATTTTAGAACTTTTAAGGTTTTAATGTGGAACATTTAAACTTTTTTTGTGGACACACAGTTAATCAACGTTGTATGTATGATGTTCTTAAACACAGGTGTCTGTTCTGATCGTAATGGGGGGTCGCGGATAGTATGGTGAATGAATGAGAGCTCAATCGAAGTCGTATCAGTAGGAGATGTCATGTATGGGGGTCACGGTTTCTTCATATACCGCGGTGTTGCGATTCAGTGTAAACGAGCTGCTGAGTTGGAGGTTTGGTATATTGACAAGATGTATAAGAAGATGATCGCTTGTACATTAGTGTTCTCGGTTTCTGGTCCGCTATCTTGCTCTGTCCTTGTTGCGCTTTCTAGGTTGTGGTCTGTGATAGTATGTTAGCATGAATAGAGTGAGGGTACGTTTGAGTTTAAAGATGTTTGAAGAGAATTTTGTTTGTCTGTGCTATCGTTACAATTCTTGTTCTGAAGGCAAGCGGCATTGATTGTCTTTTTATAGTGTGTTAATTATTTTTTAGTGATAGTGTACTTCTTCCAATTTCTGACAGTTAACTGATAAGTAGTGTTTGTAAGTTTATTGACCATGTCTAATGTCACAATCTGGTTGTCTTTTATCTTTTTAATGTAAGCGTGTCATTGTTTTTGGCTCAATTACTGCGTGGTAATGTTTCCATCGCTCGCTGCCAGTGAGGGAATTTTGACAGTGGATATGGCCGGTTGGGTGTTGAGTTACTCTCGTTGTCTGAGATTTCCTGTATTCTTCTGTAGTCTTACACGAGTATCTGTGTGGCACATTATGGCCTCTGTATAGATCCCGGTCTGCGAAGTCTCCAGGATGCTGTGGTATATGGTGGTTTGCTGTTGTCTCTCGTTTGTGCATGTGTATTGTAATTGCATTTTTCGCCTAGAGAGACGGTCTAAGTCTATTTTGGTATTTTTATAACAATTAGTCGTGCCTTACTAGTCACAGTCACATTTTTCTATTAATCTTCATTCAGAGGCTTTATAAGAGCAGCGTATACCGCTTCGTGCGCGACTACTCCGCTGAACTGTGTTTACGTGATTGTCCAACATGAATACAGCCCTCGGATACCCTTCATTTTGTGTCATATTGCAGGAATGATGTTTTTTTTTATCTAGTCGTTTTTAAATGAGTACTCAGAGTATTGAATAGTAAATGTGATAGTTGTTTGGTTTATTTTAGCACTTGTGTCTCCTGTTGGTACTTTGGTTACTGGTTTTAAGGACGCGGTTGGTGTAGTCGTTGCTTGGTTGAGATGATTAGAGAATGAGGTTTATCAAGAGCCAAGTGTGATATAAAGAAATAGAGATTGTGAAGATACAGCGATTTTCTCTTGCAGTTAGTGGAAACACAACCTCGCTATATGTCATTGGTAATGCCTGGTCGAGAATTGGTTATTTGTGGGTCAAGATTTTAGTGGTTGAAATGCTTAAAGTAAGGGGATTTAGTAAGAAATGGCAGCTTTTCTTTCTGTATATGTATTGTCGCCGTCCGATTCACGTGTGACGGATTCATAGGCATCTTAGTAGTTTGATTTTTAGATCTGAAGGTCTTAACTGAAGTGATGAGTTCAAAATTGTTTTTGTTATATGGAACATGACAAAATCATGAAAGTAACTCTGGAATGAGGTGGTATCAATACTATCTGCTGACGGTGCGAATTTCTGACTGTTTATGCTCCGAGCGTTGAATTGAGTTGCTTTGCGTAGAATATGGTGGATTGAGCGCTGATGTTGCGGTGCCACCGTGATAAGACTAGGTGAAGTATTATGTGATATTGCTTTATTGTACAATCATCTTTCGAGAAGAGTAGTTCTCATAGGCTTATTCAGGCTTCTAGAGGTACGTTGCTTTTTCTTTAGATTTTCCTGGTATAGTTAGAAGATAGTAACGCATCTATCTCGTACTGTATGTCTTGTATAGTAACTTTCTTCGCTCCTAGATATGAAATACTAAAAGCGCATGATTGTAGAGTGCTTTGTTATTGTGTCTGATGTATATGTAGTAAGTTAGATAGTTTAGAGAACGCTGAATTTATGCTTTATTTCTGACTTGTAAGTGTGTTTGTAGGTATGTTACCAAGCCTACTGCGTTTGTAGATATCGCCATCATGTAAATTAGTATGTGGGTGTGATACTCTAATTAAATCTTATTATAAAATGTTAATTTGGAGGTAGTTTTTTACGTGTTAGTTGTTAGAGTTGGTGTTGGGTGTGAATGGTTCTCATCGTGGTTATTTGGTCGATAGATAGTGGCAGATTGTAATGTATTTGATTATAGAGGTGGCTGAATTGTTATCTGCTGGTATTTTTAATGAACTAGGTCTGAGTGATGGTAATTATTAGATGATGTTTGAACTTGAGAACGGAGGGGATGAATGTTTCCATCTTTTCCAACACGTTATGTTTCACTGTGTGTGTTCACTTTCTACTTTGTAAATCACGATTTAGCCGAACTTGTTCTTATTACACATCCCCTTCATGCTATCGTATGTGTATAGAGATCATCTCAGGCTTCAGGGTTTTTTTTAGTGTCATAATAT
>NW_023339807.1:3792740-3817513 GCF_004916995.1 Morone saxatilis
ATCAACTTGTACAGTGTGATGTAGAAACTTGAAGCCACCAGTGCACATCCACTGAGAATGGACTTTACAGTGAAGTAGGAGACATCTTGTGTCCAGCAGGAAAACTTTAGAAATGAACATTCGTTTTAATGACGCAGAAGGAGGAGTTTTTAGAACTTTTTAAGGGTTTTAATGTGGACATTAAACTTTTTTGTGGACACACATTAATCAAGTTCTATTTGTATGATGTCTTAATACATGTCTGGAGATCTCCAGTGAACAAAAGCTCCCTCACAGGACGGCTCTGTGGATGACAATGTCGTAGGTCAGTCTGCCACTTTGGCCAAGACTGAAATGTTCCAACAACTATTGGATGGATTGCCATGAAATATTTTGGAAACATTTATGTTCCCTCGAGGATGAATCCTAATGATGATCCTCAGACTTTTCATCTTGCGCCACCAGAGGGTCAAAGTTTTCACATATCCAGTAAAATATCTCAACATCTACTGGATGGATTGGCACGAAACTTTGCACAAACATTTATGCTTTCAAGATGATATATCCTACTGGCTTCGGTGACCGCCTCACCTTCCCTCTAGTGTGGCTTTGTGAGGTTGACATTCATGGTTTTGGGTTAAATATCTCAACAATTGTTGGGTGGATTGTCATGTCTCCCTCAAGCCGATTTGAAATCAGGGTTCAGGTTACGTGGGAGCCAGTGGGATCTGAGTTCTCATATGATACATTACCACAACCATTATTCTAATGACAAATAATGCATTTTTCAATGTAATGAGTAACATTACAGTAACTACTATTCCATTGGACTTTGCATTGACTGCTTGCTTTGTATTGGATTTAAAACTGGTAAAACGATGCCTTCTCCCATTAGTGGAGCGCTACATAGTGCACCTACACTCACATGATAACAAAAACGGCAGAGTTTCGTCCTCCTTTTAAGTGATGAGTCTGGGTTGTCATATATTGAGACCTTGTTGCAGTATGGCAGGGCCGGTTCTGGTTGTTGCCATCTACCTGATACAACTGTTGCAAGTAGTGGGCTGCTGTGTGTGTGTCTGTGTGAAAGTGTTAGACAATGTAATGAGCCCTAACCCCCACAAAACTCAGATTATAAACAGATAAAAGCTTAACTTTCATCTGCTTTGGTTAATCACTAAGGACATCCACATCAGCTGGACTTTGGGTTTAGCACTAATTAGCAAATGTTAACATGCTAACAAGCTGAACTAAAATGGTGAACATGGTGAACATTTTACCTTATAAACATCAGCATGATAGGTACAGCCTCACAGACTCTTTGACTCACTCACCCTTTTTTGCTTTTTTGGTAAACTTTGGCCATCTTGTTGACAGGCACTGCATATTTCTCTGAGATCTGTGAAACACAGCGAGGAAACATGTTGAAGCACCCCGAGGCCCTAGCTCAGTGTCATCATTATATAAACAGAATTGTGTTAACGATCTGGGATTGCCTAATCCTGTTTAGCACAATGGATGCAATGTGTTGGTTTCATTATTTCAGCCTAAAGCAGCTAAAACGATACTTCATTAGTACTCACTGCCTCCATCAGCGCTTTGAGGGTTGGGGTGTGCAGCATTAAGGCATCAAACACTTCATCGCACTCCTTCCTCACATACAGCAGAACTGATGATGCATGGAATAGAGAAGGCATAAGACCATCAGCCATTCAGTCAAGGGATAAGGTAGACGATGTAAAACTAGTGATATTTACAAACCTTTCCTTTCCAGTTCCACTTTGGACTTCTTGGGCTGAGGTGGACAGACGTCTTCCTCAGCAGCACATGACATCCTCTTCACCAGAACACTCCTGACACACACACACACACACACACACACAGTCATCATTTAAAGGGAATACTACTGGACCTGTAATTTGAATGTCTCATTTCTCTAGACAACAGATTAAATAACAGTAAAAACAACAGTATGATACTCACCCATCTCTGTTGACCTCCTCTGTGTTGAAAGCAAACACCTGCAAACGGAGTAAAAAAAAAGGTAACATGAGGCGCACGGCAAGACTGTACACTGACTGGACATTTCCTACGTGTGTGTACGTTAGAGCAACAGACAGACGAGGGTCCCTCACCTGTCCCGCTCTCTGCAGGTTTCCAAAGTGGACATCAGGAATGAAGAGAACCGGCTGGGAGTCCAGGTCTATCATGCTTTTTAACAGCGTGTTATCAGCCCTCTTAACGGGAGAGGTCAGCCCCGAGCTGCCATTTTTCCCTAATCCAGAGAGAGATTGAGCATCTGTTGCCAGGCAACCACTCCAAGTACAGATTTGATAAGGTTTGATTACATTTGCCTGGCTTTTTAGTCTCCTATTCAATTTTATGGTTTCCTGAAAAGTGCTTTCTAACCTTGTTTCAGTGGATTTGAATACAAACTCACCAATATCATTTCTGTACATAACATTAAAACTAATACATATCATTCATTTCAATATTTAGCCAAAGACGGAGGAAAAAGTGCTTTTACCTTTCATCCTCTTCCTGAGCTGCTTCTTCTCCTCATCACGAAGCTTCCTCTCAGCGCCCTGCAGAAAAGGAAAGGCAGAATATGCTCAAAGAGAGTAAAAGTAAAGAAAGACATTTTTCATCTTCCATCCCGAAATGATCCACTCACTGCTGACCAGATCGCGCCAGCAGGCCGTCCTCACCTTGTCGCAGAAGACCTTGATCTGAGCGAAGGCCCTGTGGATGGGCCTGCTGCTGCAGCTGTTGTAGCTGTAGGTGTCAATCTGGATTGTCAGAGGCATCCCCTTCACGCCCTTCTGCGAGGAGAAGTCTGTGCTCAGGCAGTTCACAGAGATAAAGACCTGGGAAACAGACAAAATAAGACAGAGGACAGGCTTATTTTCTAGAGTTCTGTGACCTGAAACAAGCAGTGAGAGAGAGGATTATCAAATAGAAAGAAGATTGCAGAGCAGCTTAACTCACTTGAACAAACAGAAACTATGATTTGATTCAAAAAGTGAATCCTTCACATTGAGTCAGCTGTACCACCTGAACATTATGTGAGTGCATAGAAACTAATCAGGACACCAGCAGAGGTCTAAAGCTAGCTATAATTAACGGATTAATGGTTAAAATAGAAAGGTAAAATTCATACTTAGCTAAACCGATACATTGTTTTTTCTTGTAATTCAAATTTTGATTACATGAAAAGAAAGAAGAAAAAAAAAGACCAAATACAGACAACAACAACACAAATGCACAGCACCAGAAACAGTTCGCCACATGTTACAGAGAAGAAAATCTACATATATTTAGATTCACCACTGCCGATTGTTGTCATTGATCATGCTGTCGGTTAAACGAACAGCTGTTTAGTCCATAAAACGATGAAACAATGTTGACTGCTGCCCAGGCCCAAGCTAACATCCTCAACCCTTCCTTCTCTCCACAACCCAGAGACATTCATCCAGCCCACTGTCACAGAGGAACAAAGAACCCAGAAAACATTCACAATAGAGAAAACAAATCAGAGCACATCAGAGCAGACATCTTCTCAACAAACAAACAAACAAACAAAACAATCCAACCATCAAGAAGCAACAATTACTCAACCAACTGTGCTCTAAATAGAACATGCTTGTTTTGGAAATGATTGCATTGCATCATCCATCAATCAATACATTGTAAGGGCTTCATATATCTAACTGTCAAATGAAAAGTTGAAAACAAAGAAAGATAAAATAGTTCAAAGTAATGATAAAAGTAATAGAAAAGTGATGGGTATTAAACTCTAACTTTATTATACATAAATAGTCGAAATAGCTAAACATAATGAAATAGTCCAGATTCTGCCACTTTAGGTTGTAGTGGTCCAAATGCAACCTCGAACAGGCTGGCCTAAACTCTGGCAGTTATAGATTTCTATCATTTATAAAGTCAGATAACATCCAGTTTAAAATAAATTCAAGTGAACTCATTTGGAACATGACGTGTGGTGTCAGGGTACCTGCCATTATCTGCCAGGGCTGTTGGGAGCCACTTTCACAAAGGAATCTTTGAATATGAAGAAGGACATTTTATAACCCAATTGCAAAAAAAAATGTTATTTACACAGTTGACTCAGAGTTTACAGTGATGGTGAATGAGTTCTATTTCCTTCTGTCTTATCTGAAGTCGTTAATCCTCTCAGTAGTTTTCTGTAGGTGGATGCTTCACATTCACTCTCAACAGAGAGAGGTCAGACCTTCAGTTCTGAGGTCAAACGGGCTTTGAGGGATGTGCTACGAGCTTCCGCCCTAGCAGAAACTAGAAAATGCATCGCGTTCATTCACTTTTTGTAGACAATAACGGTAACCTAAAGCCCATAATAACGGAACCCGCTGTTTGCCTGTCGTCAGCTCAATTACAGCTCAGTTAGTTTTATAGGCAGTCTGGCTCAGATGAGGAGTCAGATCTGATGGAGACCTTGTTCCCTAATGAGTCTCACCCTGACTCATAAACACTGCAGTGACGAGTGAGAGGGTCACAGGGTCATGAGTCACAGCAGCCGCAGCGGTTCACAGCCATGCTAATGCATCCCACCACCTCTCCACACTCCTTATGATAAATGCTTCATATGCTGAAAAATAAGCTTGTGAATGATATGATTCAGGAGAGGTTTGACTTGTTTGTTCTGCAAGCGGAAATTCTGAATTACCGGTAGTTTATTATTGTTGTAAAGCCACAGCTTTGCTCGAAAATCACTAAATAATGTAGCAGAGCTGCTGATCTACTGCCTTTCTGAGCTGCTGAATCTTTTAAAAGCTTGTGAGAGAAAAACAGAAAACAAAACCTCACCCAAATCAGCCTAAAAACTACTACTACAATGTAAACAATAGTACGTGCGGTTAGCTTCACACGTTTTCTTACATGATGGAACAGATTCCCATGATTAATGATGCCATTTGTTTAATGCCAAAGCAGCATCTAAACCAACGCAAACTCCTGATGAATTTTCCAGTTAAACAGGACCGACAGCCTGAGGTCGGCAGAGACAAGTAACGGTAGAGATTCCTCACCGCGGCTCAACAGCAATTTTCCCACTAGGCAGCAGCAACAGCATCGTGTCTCAACCTGCAGAGGTGAGGGCTGATTGCTAGAAAGGCCTGGAGCACAAATGAGCCTCCTACACACCTACACAAATTCACACCTCCACAGACCCAAGCCATTTATATTTCTCCAGGACCACTGGACGCGTTGCTGCTAGCATCTGTGTGTGTGTGTGTGTGTGTGTCTGTGTGTGTGTAGGAGGCTTGTTGTGTTTGCGCAGTGTAAGCAGTGAAAATCCCCGCCTAAAAAGAGAAAAGTTCACAAGGGCACTGGTAAGTGGCTGTTCAGTGCCATCCGCTCAACCAGGCACAAACAAACAAACACAAAAACAGAGTCAAGCTGCAGGAAGCAACTCATCTCCCCTACCAACACATTTCACACTATTCCTCATTACAATGGGGATGATGATTGTTGCCTGGCAACAGCAGAGCCATGCCAAAACAAAGAGCAAAACTGATCATTTGTACCACAAATACAAAATTTTGTGTGTCAGCCCATCAGAGCCTGATTGGACATCCAATTATGTTTGGAAAGCAAAATTTCTACATGGCACAACACAGAGAGAAAGAGATAGAAGTGACATTTGAGCCGACGTTTCCTCACAATAACAAGAAGTGTTCTCTCTCTCAACCTCTTCCACCTTATTTCCAGCAGGCTCTCGTCCTGTGTGCAGGCTTACGAGGGCAACTGCACAGTCAGTGTGCAGCAGCAAGGCTGATAATGATCATCCGGTTTGTATCTGATAGCACTGCCACACATTCACATTCCTAATCACATAAACCAGAATCAACCTGCTCACCACCAAGCATTCAATAGCACTGATTGTCATCAATATTCTGCGGAATGATCCTTTCACCCTTTGGCTTAAGAGAAATACAGAGATCTTGGAAATGAAGCTCTTTAAGTGTGACAAGATGAGAGTTAGAGCTGGGCATTGAGGATGAAATTAATACTGTAATATGAATAATAAGGTTTATCTTCATCATATTAAAGAAAATGCATCACATATAAAATGATCAAACTGTGTACATCAGTAAAATGTTTTCACATGTCTAAAACAACAAGACTAAGGGACTGTATGAAAATTATTTGGGGAAGGGGTGGTCAGAAAAGGGGGCAGGTTAGGTACTCTCTTTGGCATTTTTTCCTCACTTTTTATTTAAGCCTTCCCTGTCTGCACAACATTTTTTGGCAATCCATTCAATAGTTGTAGCAGACACCTAACTCAGAACCAAACATGTTGACCTGAAACTAGAATTACTGCCACCTTCAACCAGTCAAGTTGCAGTTTACATCCATGCTCTTTCCAGATGTTTGAATCTGGATCTTCATTCACCAGGAGATTTGGCCTCTTCTCTCATGTGTGTCTCTCTCTCTCTGTCTCGCTCTCTGTCTCTCTCTACAGTATGTTCTCAAAATAATGCTAAACAATGGTACATTATTGTACCATATTGTACCTGTATCATCACTCCACCACCTGAACACACTAAAAACAATTACAGCGGAGTCAAGGTTTATTCCAAACAGTAAATATTTATCCACAAACCCACAAAGCTGCAATTACCTCTCTCACAATGAGGCTGTTTGTGGAGTTTCATTAAAGCTGAATGGGAGCCACAGCTCTCCTCGGGCTCTCCTGAGCCCAAAACACCCTGAAGGTGGGCTGTTGCTGTGTGTGTGGGTGTGTTTACGCGTTGTTTGCAATTTGTCTTTATCTCACTGACCACCCTTACAAAAGGTGAAATCTGAGAAGGGTCTGTTGCCGCGTGCCCCGTGTGTCTGCCATCCCAAATCTTGACCCAACACAAAGCAAGAGACGCTCCCCATGTCACTGAGGACAAAGGGGTTTGGGGGGTGGCTGGAGGGGGCTGGCATATGCTCCACCAACTATTCTGAAAGCATGAGCAGTCAGCAGGCCACTGACACACACAGCAGAGTGAAACAGAGTATAAAAGCTTTGGTTTCATTGAGCAGTCTTTCCCACAAGTGGCTACAAGTTTTGTACTAACAAAAAGACAGTGAAAGTGAAGGTAAGAGAATAAATAGTAACTACTTTCACAATTATTTCTTGCT
The DNA here is from genome assembly GCF_004916995.1 of Morone saxatilis. Classification (NCBI taxonomy): domain Eukaryota; kingdom Metazoa; phylum Chordata; class Actinopteri; family Moronidae; genus Morone; species Morone saxatilis. The sequence goes on from NW_023339807.1 coordinate 3,799,887, forward strand.
TTGGCTTGAACAGCACAATCTCCCTCCTCCTCCTCCTCCTCCTGCTCCTCCTCCGCCTTTTTACCTTTGCGTCTTCACTGACATCCCATGTGAAAGAGACAGCGTTGTAGGCAATTTCCTCCACGTTGCCGATCGTGCTGAAGCTCTCCTTGTAGTCGGCTGCGTACAAAGTGAAGATCAGAGAGAACCAGTGGGTGTGATGCTAAAGTTCAAGCACTTTCAGACACTTTTAAAGTTGTGGCACAAGCAATAACAGGATACAACAATGTAAAAATACTGCATTACAAGTAAAGGTCCGGCATTTGAAATCATCCGGTATTAGCAACAAATTGTACTGTATTAAGTGTCAAAACTACCCCTTTGACTGAGATTTTATTATAGATGACATTAATGGATTGTAAATTCTGATGCATCATTGCATAAGTAGTATTTTATTATTGTTGCTAGTCAAAGTGGAACTAGTTTATATATTTTTTGGTAGTTTAGTCCAGTGGTTCCAAACCAGGAGGTCAGAAAAACAGTTCTACTACTCAGATTTTTTAACCTTTTTTCTCCGTGGTGGTAACAAGCTAAAATATTGGAAACCATTGGTTTCATTTTAACTATGCATTGTATTTGCAATGCAATTCAATTTTATTTGCTTAGCACCATATCATAATAACTAGTTATGAAATTATTCATAAGGAGACCCAATCATTCCCACCATGAGCACTAAACAACATCCTTTTACCAGGCACTGGTACCATATGACCATATGGTCTTTTCTGTATAATCCTAATTTGAAAAGAAACCATTAATTACAGCTGTCTGATAAATGTAGTGGAGTAAAAACTACAATATTCTAGTGGAGTAGAAGTATAACATAAAATGGAATTGCTCAAGTAAGTACAGTACAAGTTAAAGCACTACTGTACTTTCCACCACTGTTCAACTAAAATGAGACTAAGATGTATCTGTTTAAACTAATTATCTGCCAACAAATCAAGTGCCAAATGAATCAAAATTTCCATAAAGCCATTGTCACCTCCTAAAACACTCAACTTCTGCTCACTCACACATCTTCCACCCTCCTACAATAGGTTACAGATTGTACATGGTACTGGCATGAACTTGCCACAGACAAAACCACAGCTGACACCTCAGCTTCATTCCAATGAATTTTCAACCACAGGCTGAGGCCTGTCTCTTGCTGATCATACAGGATATGGCCTCAATCCAGGCCCCCACCCATTTCTCCTGTTAACGTCTATGCAAATGCGGACCTATTGGCTGTCTCTTCACAGTGCTGCTGGGAATTGAGTATTGACAGTTATTCAAATTGTGTCGGGTTTCACCTCTGGATATGTGGCGGGATTCTCTTGGAGGCTCCTGCAGGTTAGCCACCTGCTTACTCTCTGTTCTCCTCATGCCTTTGTGGAGCTTGAGTGTCAAAATATCTATATCCAAGTGTGATATTCAATACCAAGTGTCTGGGCCATTTTTCTGTCTGTGCCTATTCCCCATCTGTTCTACTTATAAACCCAACCAGGCCATGAATATAGCAGACAGGCCTAACAGTGAGGAGGATAACAATAATCATCATACCAATGTCCAGGACTCTCTGCTTGGCAGTGTGCTGACGGGAGTGCCAGTATTTCCAATTCTTCAGCTGCTCGTCTCTGCACTTGTCTTCCCCAAAGACAACCATTATAACACTCTAAAGTGGAAGCAAAGATAATCAATATATATTAACAGTAAAATCAGGCCAAAGCTGAATCAAACTGATTCAAAATCAAACATTACATGTTTAAGTGTAACAAGGATGTATGCTACCCAACAGTAAAACCCTCAACATCTTCCTCTACACTTCCTCTCTGTGTACTATCTCCCCTCCCTCACCTGTACAATACTGTCCCGCTGCAGCTCAGAGCCTCCCATGGTGCATTTCTCACTACTGGATGGGCTCCCATCAGGCCTGTGTGACAGCGTTGGTCCACTCACCCGCACTTTACCTCTGGGCTGAAGTAGGGACGGTGTGAAGGCGGTCTTCGACAGGGTTAAAGCGTAGAACTGGCCCCGGTTCAGGTAAGCCATGGGTCCTTCTGCCTGCCGCGGCCGCAGCGACATGCTGGCCTCCAGACAGTACTGGAAACTGTCACTGTTAGAACATAAGCATGTGTGGGGCATCAAGATAAAACACATTTTAGGTTAAATGTTAAATTTGCACAAATGGTGTCAACATTTTAATTTAAAAATAAAAATAAAAATAAAAAATCTTCTGTTTTCTGACTGGTTTAAGTAGTTTGGTGGAGGGAAGGGTGTGTTTTTACATTGCAAACGGAGCATGACAAGAAGGCTGTTATTATCTTATGGATCTAAACAAAAAGGTTCAATGGTACTCTGATGCAACAACACAGCTTTAAATGAGAAGTCGGGTGATATTCTATATTGTTCTTGTCAACAAATCCCATGAAAGAATCTAAACCAACAATGAATTGTTGCTACTAACAAGTATTGGATGTGAACCAAAGTCTGATATATCCTCTTTCTGTTCCATAGAGCTCCATTGTTGTTCAGAAACTACTGAGTGAGCCTCTCTGTTGCACTGCGTGACATGTTTCTTTTAATATTATCAACACGCATGCTGTAGTTTATTTGGACTCAAGCCCACACACACACACCGTTCTGCTACCATGCAGCAAGTACTAGCGCAAATGTGTGGTGTATTAATGAGTGGCTCATAATAGTCCCCAATAAACACTGTTTTCTCCTGTTAGTAATGCTTGCTAAAACCTACAGTTGTGTTAGGAAGTTATTGGGTTTTATTTTATACAAAACTATATATATTTCTGACCCAGGTTAAGAGAGAGTTCTTGAAGATTTACATCGTATGGAGGAATGAATGGGCTTGGGGCTGAGAGCCACAGAAAGGCTGGGGGAGTCTTGAGAAGTACTGAGAGACAGACTTGATTTTGGTCTTTTTGTGGGATTTGTCAACCTTGCCTTATCCTTGATAAACACCTGATAAACACTTCAGCATCAGAACATTATGTGTAAACCTGTGTACGTCTGTATGTTTAATGCTTTTGCTTGTCTGTGAATTGCAACTTACACTGGTAGACTGTAGTGGAATTCACCAACTCCTGAGGAGGGACTTCGGTGGTACATCTGGCAAAGAAGAATATACTGTGTGTTTCACATACAAGAATATAACGCTGAAATGATCAGTCGATTAGTCAACCGAAAAAAAATAATCGGCACCTATTTTGATAACCGATAAATCATAACAATAATTTTTCATGCAAAAAAATTGAAGAAAATTCTGTTTTTAACCTCTCAAATATGAAGATTTCCTGCTTTTACCTGTTTTATATTTTGTATATATTGCATCATACTAAACTAAATATTTTGTTCTGGACTGACATGAAACATTTAAAGACCTTAGATATTGAGAAACCAGATATCGTTCACTCTTTTCTGACATTTTATAGACCAAACAATGACTTGATTAATCTAGAAAATATAGTCAGATTAATCGATAATGAAAATAATCCTTAGTTGGAGCCCTAGAAGCATTTAATGCATACAGTGCACATTACTTAGAAGTATATTATGTATATGCCAACCCGCGAGCGGGGGGCAGTGATTGTATCAGAGGGGCCATGCCCCCCCCCTCCATCTTGGCACCGTCACAGATTGAACAAAAACCCTACAAATGTGATTCTGGTTTACAAACAAAGACATAATCCCAAGTCTCACCTCTCCTTCCACAGTGTCCTCATATGTGCTGTCTGGAGTGCTCCTCTGTTCATCTTTCAAGTACCCAGCCAGCTGCAAATCATAGTGGCTCTGCTCATAAACCATCCTCATCTGCTCTCTGGGTTCTTCTTGGTAGGAACCTCCAGAACAGGACACTCCCATGGACGTCTGGCTCTCTGTCTTGACTAGAGCCAGAGCGGCCCCACCTCCACCTTTACCGTCTCCTCCTCTGGTGTCTCCTGCGAGGCAGGTAGCTCCATACTTGGAGCCCTGATGTTCCGTAGCGGTGCTGTTGTTAAGGGAGAGGTTGACTGGCATGGATCTGAGAGCCTGGAGATGGTGATCTAGCATCTCCAAGCTCCCGCAGTTATCAGGCGCATTAGCAGAGGGGTCTGTGGGTTTAACGCCGCTAGAGGAACGTCTCCTCTCTTTAGGAACCTGACAGGATGGAAGCAAACATATTAAATAAGATCTGAAACAAATTCAATAGACCATATGAAAATGGTCTTATTATATCATTATTATTTTGGCTGTTATGCCATTTTTTCCAGACCTTGTAGTAGTCGTACAGCAGTCCCAGTGCTGCCGCACTGTCCTCATCTCCATTGATGCTCATCATGGCCTTAGTGGCCGCAGTCAGTGGGTTCTCCAGGTAGCTCCTCCATGCCTCATCCTCACTGCTGAACACTCTGCGGGATGGCACCAGCTTTTCGTTTGGTACCACCACCACCAGCCGTTTACTGCGAGGCCGACGGGACAACAGGAAGAGACAATAAGCTGTGTTGTTACTGGAAAGTCAATCTGTCATTAACAGAAGCCAAGTCTGCCAAGCCACCAAGTCTGCCCCAGGCTGTTTCTCACCATTCTAATTGCTTGCTCCATGTGAGGTGTGTTTATCTAAGTTCACTTTTGAGGGATAACTGCTGGTATCTCACATTTAATTCACAAAATAATGTACTGATTTATTTCCAGGAAATTCAATACCAATAACATAACATGAGTTATTTTTTGACATCTTCCTTGAGAGGCTGGGCAGAAGGGATGTTTATTAGATCTCGGTTTTTGAAGGACCCAGCCTGTACAGTTTTTAATATTCACAGTTAAGTTTGATCTTATTAATAATTACAGTACAAATAAAATAACATGAATGACAGTAAGGTTTTCATAATAAAACATTGGAGTCATTAGGAAATCAAGTAATCTATACAGAATGACAAACAGATATAGAATAAAACACAAAAATACAAAAAATACAGTCATTCTTGTAGCGTCTTATACATGTATGGCCTTTTATCTGTAGCACAACTACTTGATAGAAACTACTTCATGTTAAAGGATTAAACTAGAGAAAATATGTGTTGAGAAAGAAAAGTTGTGCTGCCCATGTGCAAAGAACAAAGAGACAAAGGACAAAGACATCAAAAATATTTCAAGCACTTGTAAAAACTAAGTAAAGTGTAAGTGACAGAAATGATCACCCACAATATGAATGAAGCTCTTACCTGTCCAGGTCCATGTTGCCGCCAGGACTCTCTGCTGTTTTCTAGGACTTGCTTGTGAAACTGGACTTTCTAGTTAGTGCAGGTAGGCTAAGGCTGTGTGGGAAAGGGAAGCTAGGCGCGCAAGAGGCTGGCTCTATTTAACTTCTGTGTTGAAACAGCCAATGAAACGACGGGAACCAGGCGCCCCTGATGCCAGGTACAATGTGAGTCTGCACTGACTGAATAAAAATAGCAGCATTTCCTGCACCGACTGGTTTCTGTGCTGTTCAGTGAAGTTGGCAAATCGAGAGATGGGTATAAACAAGAAAAGGAGCACCTGCCTTGCTGATTGGTCGGATGTTTCCACACAGGTGGCACAGCCGTCTTCCTATTGGCGGAGAAGGAGGGAGAGACAAGGGAAAGGTGGACATGTGTTAGTTTCTGTCTCTTTAACACCTAACACTGCATTGTCCTCTGGTACCAACTGTTGTCTTACTTTAAGGAAGCAGTGAATAACAGCATGCACTCTCCTCACTCGGTTGACATTGGTTGTTATTTGTGTTTTTGTTTTGTTTTTGGTGGATAGTGCAAGATAGGTGAGGACAGGAAGACATATGAAGCATGACAAGGCAGCACAAGTATTGACGGTATTACACAACAACAAAAAACGACAAAAACCAAACAAACCGAAAACAAAAAAAGGAGTAATAATAAAAATCGGAAGTGAATATAAAACGAAGAAAATAAAACAAGACAAAGTAAATACAGGCCACTAGAAGTAAGTTAGGGTTAAGTGGTTGGAGGTATCGGGTAGAAATTGAGATAAAAGTTAACGTTTATTTTCTTATAGAACGTGAAAGATTGAGGTAACTGGGGTAAAAAAGAGAAAAAGAAGAGACAAGACATTTTGACTGAAAATGGCAGATTAACCCTTGGTAAAGTTACTCATAGGAACCCTTTTATGATAAGACTAAATATATGATTAATATAACAAAAATTAAAATAATGCTTCTAGTTTTCAGGTTCGTATTAAAGGCTAATATGTTCGAGATAATATTTCTCTTAATCGTGATTGTACAGGTGTTAATAGAGCAGGAGAGAGGTATAGTAGCTGACTGAGTAACCTTAGCTGTCTGTACTATGACACCTTGTGGTTGACATTTCATTTTGCACCATGCAGACAGATTATTTTTTTCTTCTTCAAACATCTTCCTTATTAAACAGTTATGTTTCACATACATTACCTTTGTACATCCAGTGCTCATTTTCATAGTCCTTACAATTGTGCTTATAGAATAGGAGTTATTAGGAAACCAAGTAATAGGCACATAGGTGTTAAAGAGAATGACAAACATATATGGAATAAACAACTGTTTAAATACAAAAAATAAAAGTGGATAAGAGATTGAAAAAATGCTGATAATACAATAAAATATTGAGTTGACCAGAGAAGCGTTCCTCATAACCCCTGGTTCAGAGAAAATGTTAATCATATATGTGGAATCCACATATCCTATGTGGTTAGCTATATGAGTTATTTTTTTAAATAAACATATTTATATATTCAAGATTCAAGAAGCTTTATTTATCCCGAGGGAAATTACAGTGCAACAGCTGTAATACAAAGGTGGGAAAGTAATACAGGGTTAGGGTTAGAGTAAAAATAAGCTAAAATAAAATAAAATGAAATAAATGCTAACATAAAATAAATCATATGGGTAAATGACTGCTTTACGTTTATAGTTTAGTAAATTTGTTCCCTGCTTAGGATGTCTGATGCTGCGTTTAAGTGCTGTCAGAAAATGCCCCCCCTCGATCCATCCTTACAAAACAAGGCGCATTTGTAAAAGCTTCAGTCGCGACCCCTGACTACACTTGAAGGCAGCATAGCTTACGGTCTGCGCATGCGCATTATCGCGGTGACGACATACCACCAGCAGCGGAAGGTCCCGAGGACTTAACGTAGCGTTTCTTTAATTTTATTTTAGTGGCTATCTTCAGTCAGACATTTACTTTTCACTGGTAAGGCATTTACAAAATGTCTTTTATACCTCTCAATGCCTTTTATCTATTAAACTCATATTTCCTGTATGCGTTCCTCCACACTTTTCTTCCTAGCTAACCTAGCGCCAGTGTTAGCAACCGGCTAACAACATGTTTGTGTCTTAAATAGTACGACAGTAAATGAATGTCCTGTTTATGCTGTAAATGCACTGAGAGACGTGGGTGTTACTAATCCGACCATGTCTAAGGTTACCACAGTAACTCAGACTTAGAAACCGTCGCTTTTAAACTCAACGCTAGCTGAAGTTGGCTAACGTTACCATGTGAGAGCAAAGCGTGGCGGAGGCTGAGCCCACGTCCACCGGTGATCTTGGGTGGGTGACACTTTAATGTGAGAGGTTGCCGAGTAAGATAACATAAAGTAAGCAAAGAGAGGGATGGTTGCTCCTTTCCAACACACCCACTGTAAAGACAATTTGGGGGTTGCTAATGGACCCCAGTGTATTTATAAGTTCATGTTACCGTACCACTGACCCAGTTCCACTGTTGTGTCTATAATAACCTTGAATATCTGCAGTGAGATTTTCTTCGGGGAAATTTCCAAGTTAATTGCCTTATCCCTGTGACCCAAAAAGCGGCAATTAACCTAGTTTATAGAGATGTTTCACAGCCACTGCTGTCGTGCACATTTTAAAGTCTGTTGATCCTATAAGACAGCTGTCTTTACATTTTTGAATCATTAAATACACTGGTGTAACTGCTTCATGTTTCCAGTTAGTCCGCCTCTCAGTGCCTCTGTGACTTACATTTTCCTTTCCATCACCTACTCAGAACTTTGCTTGCAAGCCATCTTATAGTCTTTCTCAGTTAATGGCTCATCACCTTCTTCATGGTGTCGTATAATTTCTTTAGGTCTAGCATCAGATATGGCCCGTGGGCACCAGAAGTTCCAGTCCCAGCAGAAGAATGCCAAAAAGCAGGCAGACATCAAGAAGAGCAAAGGCCATGACCAGAAGGCAGCAGCTAAGGCTGCTTTAGTATACACGTGCACAGTGTGTCGGGTATGTGCTTAGGCGGTAAACAGAGCATAACATTTTGAATTAAATTTGAATTAAATTAAAATTAGCACCCAGGTCCATAGCCAGCAATGCTATTTGCACCCAGGCACACATTAGATACTGAATGTGTATATATTTTGTGCTTAATGCACATGACTTGTCCCATGTGAAACCAAAACTCAATGTTGACTTATTTTAACTAAACCATGATATTTTCTTAAACATGACCAAGTAATTTGTTGCCTAACCCTAATCAGACTGCAACTGGAAAGAAACCAACTGAAAATAAATAAACATTGGGTTTTGGTTTCACATGGGACTCAAACCCTAGTTTCCAAGTGAGATTCTTGTGTTTGACCCATTCATGCACTACAAATTCCTGAAGGCATTCTGGGTGTAAATAGCCAAGTAGCTGCCGGGTGCAAATAGATACTCCGCAAAATGATTCTTTTGTGAACTTGTGCCCCATCATCTTACTCCACATGTCCTCTTAGCCCTGCAGTGGATAACTACATTGCCTAAACCAACTACTTTTAGTACCGTCTAGCTCAGTGTGCTGTAGGTAGTGGTGGGGTTGTATTGACTACATCCAATTGCCAAAATGTTGTTTTATCTCCCAAAAAATAAAACAAAGCTGACCATTAGAAGTGTCACAAAGGTAGGATTTATTTCAGGACACTCGTATTGAGAGCTGGGATATTCCTACTCCGCTAACAGCAGTGTGCTCTGGGAGCTCCAGGTTTAGGTGAATCCATAGTTCCTGTCGGTCATCTTTGTGGGGACTATAACCAAATCCGTGGTAAAGTGGTACAAAGCCCTCTCAGAAAGTTGGTTGAGGAGGCTCTGCTCAAATTTTCTATCTTTCCCAGACTGTCTGACAATGAAGTCCTCTACAGTGATTGTCCAGAATGCACACTGCATGAAAACGGGCAGAACTCCTAAGTGCTTTGTGAACTCTCCCTCTCCACATTGTTCGTGTTCACCACTGTCTGTGTTTGCTGCTGCACTGCACTGATCATCTCTGTGCTGGCAGCGATAAAGTTCTACACAACAGCTGGAAACCTGTGTGTTACCTGTAAATGTAATATTTTAATTGCGTCAGCCTCTTTAGTAGTCTCTTGTCCTAGCGATAACTGATTGTATGAAGGTAGCCGCTGTAAGGGTTTGAATACGTTGGCATTTTTAATGTGGTGGACGATGCGTTGTTTGACCCCACAAGTGACCTTGTTGTGAAAGATTAGATATCCACCTCTAGCTGTTGATGTACCTAGGCAAACTGATGTCTTTGTTCATATGCTGTTTCAATGTATATTTTCTCATTTTTCACATTTTTTCTTTCCCACACTTTCTTAGACACAAATGCCCGACCCGAAGACCTTTAAGCAGCACTTTGAAAGCAAGCATCCAAAGTCTCCAATGCCCCCGGAGTTGGTCGATGTGGAGGCGTAACAGATTCACCTCTTTCAGTAAGACAGTTGGGGCTGATTCAGGACAGGCTTCTACATTTTGCAATGTTTCAGATAAAATATCTTCAGCACAACTTCAGTTATTCCTCATGCTGCTTAATTTGGTAATTAATATATGGGTGTTGCAGCAGTACTACTTGCCTGCCTGCCCACCAGGCAGGCAATATATATATATATATATTATTTTTTTTTTTTTTTTTTTTTGATTGTATGCAATATTTCTATCTGATCATTTCAAAATGTTGTGCTCATAAGCCCAGCTTGTCCATGGGCTCTACCACCATTACACCATCTCAGGGCTCCCACGTTTTCAGGACAAGCGTTGAATTTTGTAAGAGAATGAATTGGCACTGGCCCAGCTGAACAAAGTTGTAATACTAAAATGATGATTGGAAGCATCCAAATCCAATGTACTACAAATCCCATTTTGGATTTTTGGCTGAAACTAAGTTGTGATGCGCTAGGGTTGGGTTCCTAATTATAGTTTATTCATAATGACTCTGGAGTTCATAATGTACTGTACTTTGAAAGACAAAGACAAACTCATTCTAAACCACTAATAATGTGTTCTTTTGAGTAGATTAAGATTTACTTCCAATCTGCACTGACCTCTCTCCTTTCCTTGATCATTTAAAGAATTCCAAGACAGGTCTCTAGTTTTTGTTAATATGAAGAATATATCACACATTGTGCTACACGGGTACTGAAATTGTGCGTTACATTTTCCCCTCAGATTTCCATGAAATGTATCTAGTTCATGTCCACTGTGTAACTTTCTCATGTGCAAGTTGTAAAAGTTGACCAGAGAGGGCGCTGCAAGTCTACTCATAGTGAACCCTTCCATGACACAATTTCTCCAACTCCTCATAGAGCAATGTGATGACTGCATAAAGCATTTGTTTGCAAATGTTTGTTGAGTGAATCAGGGTGAAGAGAAGTTTTCACTGGATGTTGTAAATGATGGCACTATTGAGACACTTCTGTCCTATCCAGGTTTGTCGTTGTAAAAAGACGTACGTGGCATAATCGTGTTCACTACAGTAGTATTTGATAACGATTTAGTTCATCACAATTGTGGAACCACCAGTCGTCTCAGTGGCATGTGAATACGATCCCAAGTGCAGTCTCAAACTCTTTAGTGTTATTCCCTCATGATGGTGCAAAAGTATTTAGACTGAACTACATGACACTGTAAGTTAGCGTTGGTTCTTATTTTTCTATTAGTTCTTTTCATAGCATGCTAACAGACAGAGAATTAATTTATAGAAATGAAATATTTTCAATACATTTGGACCGACTGGTTATTAACCACTGACATTGTATCACTGTGCTAAAGTCTGGACTGACAACCAGCCATGTTTTTACTTTTGTATTAATAATCATATCTTTGTCCACGCAATGCTATGTATAGCTTTTAATAAAGGTGTTACTTTTACTATTACTAAGGTGTGTCTTTTGATCATTTATAAATTTCCACCTGGATGTTTTTTATTGTTGGTGTATGCATGTGTGGGTGTTTCTGTTGTTTATTGGCCTCTTGTGCTTCCACCTACTGTACAGTTTATTAGTGTACTGCCAATTTAGGCCTCCTGGTTGAAACTAATAAGTGTGTACTGTAGTGTTCTTGTTAAACCACTCTAATCACTATCATATTACAGGTACCCTCCATGCACCATCTATAAACTGTGATAAAGATGGAGATTAATCAGTATAATAAATCACACTTCCTCATCTGCCTCTGCTCTTCCAGTCAGGGCTCTAGGCCTATCTCAGTAATCTGAGTTTTATTAGCCTGTCAGTTTGTACCCTGGTGAGAAAACAGGGCCTCATTGCTCGTCCACACGGTTTATGGTCAAACCAATTCTATATATGAGAGTGAGAAATGTATCATGAAGGTAATAATGAACCACTGCGTCTGTGGGCACGTTACAAGAGCTGACAAACACTAATAATGCTGGGTCTTTATTAGTCATACTCTTGATCTATTAATGCCCTCACCCTGCTGGTTGCTTTAGAAGACTTGTTGCCAGAGACAATCCCATAAAAATAGATTTATATACATACACTATATGTACACATGCCTACATGTTTAAGAAAAGTAAGAGAAATATGTACACAGCACTGTTGAAGTGTGGCACAAGTTATATTTAGTTATACTTACTACACACGGACAAAATTGTTGGTACCCTTCCGTTAAAGAAAGAAAAACCCACCAATGGTCCATGGAAATAGACTTGAAACTGACAAACAGTAATGAATGTCGTCTTTTTTGTCCCTATGGTTCAATTATTTTCAAATCTTACGCTGGGTAACCATAATTTTGTCCAGCCGCAGTTTTTTGTAAAAATGATTCTGTTGAACAAACAATCAAAAGCAATGCCCATTTTCATTATTCATTTTCAGTAATTTCTTATTAATCTATACTTTTGTCAAGTTTCCAAGTTATTTCAGTGTCCATTGTGGGTCTCTCTTTCTTTAACGGAAGGTTACCATCAATTTTGGCAACGTGTGTACATCTAGTTAAACTAAAACTAGCACTGCAACTAACGGTGTATGTGAGACAGGTATACATACGTGTGCAGAATGTTTGTACTACAGATGTCTTAAGTGTGGCTACACCATACATACAGCACATATTCTCCCATCTACATATACTGTACTGTAATGGGGGCTGTTTTTGCTTACCTAAATGTTGATTTGACTTTTTTTGAACGGCCATTTTGTATTTTTTCATGTCTTGTGGTACTCGTTCCATTTAAGTCTGACTCTTGGTAGTATGAGTTGATTCAGATCTTAAAAAAAAGTAATAATACTTCTGTATTACAGGTGGCAGTGTGGTGATCCTACAAACTGTGTATGATGAGATAAAATGAATCAATAACTATAGTCTAACTGGACCTCAAAAGGATTTTGAATTACTCGTCTGTCGCACTAATGCAGGTATAAATCCTGGATTATACAGAGCTCTACGCATGTGCTGAAATAACAATGTGGCACTATAATAACATCAATAAATTATATGAATACCTCCTGTAGCACAAGCCTAAACCAAGTTATGTTTGTAAAGTAATTTGACATCACGACAAAGGACAAAAACATAAAGAGAGCAGTGGAAAAAGGACATGTTTTTTCATGTTATTGCAGCACAGGCCTAAATATCTTGACTTTTAGTCCCTAGTATGGGGCAATTCCATCCTTCATTAGAGCCTCCACACCATGTCGTTTTAACACCACACATACATTTTTAAACAGGTATTCTGCTACAAATGTGTAGTCTCAAAGCTTGGGCTGCGATCACCTGGCCCCCCTTTTGTGAAATAATGAACACACAGTCACACAAATACCTTTCAGATTGTTGTGACTGTCTAAGAGACAAAATGAGAAGTGAAGTTTTTCAGGATTTCACAACAGCAGCTGGAATTCCCACAGACATGGAGGCTTGAATCTTCCCAGTTATCAAAGGCCTTTACACCAAGATTCAGCTCATTATACTGTATTTCCTTTTGGAAGTTCTGCTGGGTACTGCCCCAGACAATGCTGCAGATTTTAGGGACTTTTGAAGAGTGATGGATTGATGTCCACTTGTGCAACATGTAAATGTTTCCTCCTGGGATTTGACTATTGTTATTGAATACAGAAGCCGAGTGGCTCTCACAGACATGACAACATAACTGATAACTCTCGGAGTGTTGCCAGGTAACACAAATCTTGAACTTTGGTTGTAATTCGTATGTGTGCGTGCCTCTGTGTTCAAGTTCTCAAGATGTGGTTGATAGACTGAGAACCCATCTAACCGGTTACACATGTTTAAGTTATCACTGCTAAATCTTTTTTCCTTTACTTGAAATCCCTCCTTCCTGGTCCACACTTTGACAAGTGAAAGGAGACGGTCATCTTCTAGCTCTGGCGCCTGTGCACTTCTACAGTCGACATTATCTGATCTGCCCTTAAATAGGTTACAAGCTTGAAATCTTGGCCCGGGGGGAAAACATGTGACAAGGCAAAAATAGCTTCACTCTCTCCCCCTGGAAACCAACCAGAATGCAGAAATAGTAGTTTCTATTAGGCAAGATATACTGTAGCACTGTGTCCTGTGTTCTAGTTTAGGATGCCCTCAGCATCTCCTGCAAACACTCCTGAATGCTGTTCCAGACACAATTTCACAACTGAGTGGAAAATGATAATGTCTCATTCTGTTAGACAGAATATCACTCTGGAAGCTAAGGTGCTTGGTGGTCTCTAGATAAAATGTGACCTCGTCAGCAATTAGCCAACCATGATCTGTGTCACAGCATCCACATCATGGGTGCTATTTAAGGCTTAAGAATTCCTTTCAGCGTTGTCACCATACAGTGTAGGCTATGTGTTGTCTCTACCTCTGTTCAAAAACAAAAGTGTGATCTGCAGTAAGATAAAGGACAGTGTTGGAACCTGTGAGTGATATTGACTTCCATATCAAAGTTACAGGGGTGTTTCAAGGAGAGGATTTCATAGATTTCCATTTAATTTAATCAGTAGTAAACAGTGCCTGTAATGTCTTTAGGGTTGTGAATTGATTACATTACATTAAGTGAGACAACATCATAGCTGTAATATAATTAACCATAAAATCATCAACATGTGCTTATATTAACTACATGGTTTCTATTCATTTGTCATCATTTGCCTGATAAAGACTAGGGAAGTAATGGTAACGATTGGGAACTATGGAAACTACAACTCCCAAAATGTCTCGCGTTCGGTTGTCCTGGTAACGTTTGACGTCAGTCGCCCCTTCATCACTTCTCTGGCCGTGCCTTGGACTGGTGTGATTGGAGGGAAACCCCGTGGATTACATTCAGACGGACGGGCTGAGAGAATCAGCTGTAGCTTGGTACACGGACATCACCGCTATCTGCCAGTACTCAGGTATGAAAGGACTTTCAGTTTTTAAAAACTGCATTTTAACGTTTGCATAGTGTATCGTTAGGTCTCCTAACCTATCGTAAAATATAGTTCTAGCGGAAGCGCATTATCTCCAATTGACTATGCGGCTGCATCCGAGGCGACAGTCGTCAGACGAAAGAACAATGCTTAGCTTAGCTACACTTTGGGATGTGTCTAATGGCTGGTGTCAAAATGGAACATCAGACGGGGAAGGCGTGTCAGGTCGAGAATTGAGACACTGAAATCTGGTGGCATTGGCTACAAACGTGAAGTAATTTGTCAGGCTATGATAAGTGGTACCGTGTGGCTGTCGCTCGTTAATAAATATCGCTAGTAAATATGTCCGTTATTCTTCAGGTATTATCTTAATCTCCGTTTCAGCGTATGTAACTAATACTACACATTGAACGATACAAACAGTGCCAGCAAGGTTCAGTAACATCAGTTGCACGGCGCTTTAAGTTAGCTAATTAGTTTTATTTGCTGTTTACAGTTGTTAAGTAGCTAGCTAGTTCATTATCAGAACTACTAAGACGAGACAAAGTGTGATTCTTATCACATCTTCCTCAGACGGGCAGCTAAACTCAGATAACGTTATATACCTTTTTCTAAAGGGTTGTAGCGCTAACCAACCAAGCTCATAATGTTTTGGTTCGAAGTTAAGACCCACGTTTGAAGGTGTGTGCACACATTATGAGCTATCAGAGGAGCTATAAATATGGACATAAGCCTTTGCCCATTTATAAAATCTGCCTGCTTGGAATGCTTCTGTTTCAGGAAATAGCCGACGCCATACTGGAAATGGGTCACGAGGCCCTTTTCATTGACTGAATGGTGTCTAAACTATGCCTGTAATTTGTAGTGAATATTTTATTTTTAGCATACAACACAACATTTCAAAGAAATTCCAATAACGCATGTTAAAATCCCTGTATAAATCCATTTTTATTCAAAAGTCAGTGCAGAGAGAGAAACACAAAGACATGTAAC
This sequence comes from Morone saxatilis, assembly GCF_004916995.1. Classification (NCBI taxonomy): domain Eukaryota; kingdom Metazoa; phylum Chordata; class Actinopteri; family Moronidae; genus Morone; species Morone saxatilis. The sequence continues at coordinate 3,815,550 of NW_023339807.1, forward strand.
AGTGTAACATCCTTGTAAAGGCCTTCTGGCTAACCAGAAATGATCACACCCCTGTGGTGGTGTCACTGACTTGATGTACTAGTATACATATATATATATACATATATTTAGATATGGCTGCCAAAAACACTATATGTGATATTTTTGAGAGGGATACAACTGAATTTCCAAAGACCATCTATCAGTGACCGGAGGGGAATCTGATTTTCATGTCACTGCTATTCATTTCCTGGCCATGCAGAAAGCCATTTATACACATTTAATTTGGGACTAAGTTGAAGACACTTTTACACATTAAAGCAAAGCTCAGGTTCTGTTGGGATCAAATCATTCTAAGGTGAATGATTAGACAGAGTTCTAGATAGGTGTTCAGATTGTAACATTTTATGAATTGGCTTTGTTGAAAACGGAAAAAGGTCAATCCTACTATTAGAGTTAAGGGGGCAGGAATGAAAAGAGTAGTTTGAGGTTGCATCTGTCTCCACTCATTTGTCAAACTGTCGCGGTGGACTTATCCAGAGTAATGATCCAAGCACAAACCAAAGTTGCCCCTTACAAGAGAATGTTGTTATTGATACCTTGAGAAAGATGTCCTTAATACAGGATTCATCATCATAGTTGGGTGCATATAGGGTTTAAAAAGGGTCCAGGGTTCTGAGTAAACCTGACAATGAACTAATCTGCCTCATGGATCAATAATAGTTCCTCCAGTCATCACTGGGGTGTTTTTTCATCAAAATAGCCACTCGGCAATATCAGTTTTGGGGTAACCCGGTAGCTCAGCTGGTTGAGCATGCACCCCATGTACCTTTACCTCATCCTTTCAGCTGTTCTGTGAAAATGAAGGCGATAAAAAGATCCCAAAAATGATCTTACAAAAGAGATTGCAATATGAATTTGCAGTTTTTTCAGGTGTGTCAAGACTTGCTTTTAACCTTTCAGCCCATTCACATTAAAGCTAACAAGTTGTACTACTCAGTTCATCGCCCAGGTGCCTACTCCTACCAAACTGGGACGTGCACTTTGACTTATCAAGTATGACATGCCTGGCTGATTGGTAAACATCTTGTCCAGTCCAGGGCTCTGTCGGAGAACATGAATTACCATACCAAATGATTCAGTTTGAATTGAAACAAGACATTATTACTATGCAAATGACTCTTCCTAACATATTCTATTTTGGTTATTCCGTTGGTGCGTCGGCTCTTGTTCTCCAGTTGGTCGACTTTCTCTTATTTTAAAAAGCCATTTTCTCTTATCCACTTGAGAACCAGCTCCACCAGCTGGTCCACCGCTTTGACTGTGGCAGCTCAGCGTATCTGGCATCATTTTCACTCCATAGATAAACTGATTGATGTCTGCGGTTTTAGAGTAGAGTTTACTGGAGAAGACTTGATAACACTTTCTTATCTAATGAAGAATAAGTCATTTGTTCACAAGTTACATTTAGTTCTTTGTTCCTTGGGCTCAGGTCAGGTTTGGTGCAACTTTCGGACCAAATAAAAAGTAGGCGTGGGTGTTTTTTAAAAGGGTTTAAGATTGATTCCTTTGGAGACCCTTTGGCTAGCATCTACATTGTTTCGCTGCACCACATGACCCCCCACTAGCATGGACGTACTTTTGAGTCCACGTGGACCAAATGTACTGATATTAATCACATTAGGCCGCTGTAACGCTGCTCTAGGTAACTTGAACTTACACAATGCAAAACTCTCCACTTCTCGTTATTCCCCACTGTTTGTCATCATGCTTCTTGACCACATGTCCATACAAACTGAACAATCTGGGTAAGGTGTTCATGCATTGGAGACTCCTCGTGGCTCTGATTGGTTGTGTTCTGTAACACGCAGTGGATTTTTACAAACGTGTTAGAAGCACTAGGATGAACCAGTGGAACCTGATATTATTTGATTTTTTCCCACAGATGATGTGTCACATGTTACTACTGTCAGGAATATAGTGAC
>NW_023339807.1:3817613-3824324 GCF_004916995.1 Morone saxatilis
TACACCCTCTTCCTTTGTGTGTGTGTGTGTGTGTGTGTGTGTGTGTAGGAGAGAGGGGGGCACATTTGTGTTTGCCCTGAAGGCTTGCCAGCAATACAAGAACAAGTTGTTGCATGTGTACCATGGCTATAGCATGCATTCTTTCATTGAACAGTCTCTTTCATTCACATGTGACCTGAGCTGTAACTACAAATGTACTTTTTTGTAGCATATTTAATTTACTGATTAAAATGCATACACACTCTGGTTTACCAGGGGGTGTATGCATTTTATACTTACAATTCCTACAAATTGGCCAAATCATTTTGCATTCTGTTTAGAGCTGCAATAATATAAGTCAATGTATTGATTAGTTGTCAATGTAAATTATTGGCAACTTATCAAATCAAATGTTCTTCTTTTTAAGAAAAAACAAATCTTCCAATTCTCTGATTTCAACTGTGAATATTTTCTCTTATTGACAGTAAACTGATTATCTTTGGGTTGTGGACAAAACAAGAGGTTTTAAGACCTCACGTCACAATGTGTGAACTGTGATAGAATATGCTTAATTTTTCTGTATCCCAGGAGAGACTTTGAAACCCACACTAGATGCACTCTGGGATGGAAAAAAGTGATTGATTCTGTGAATTCCCGCTGGCTATTTTGGATGGGTCAAACGGATGTAGGCTATTGATCTGATCATGAGAATTCCTGTGTGTTGATGCGTGTGTCAAGTGTACACATTGACTGCCTTTACATTGTATCTGCTGGCAGCTTCTCCTCTCCTCTTACAACCCTACAGCACTCAACACTGCCTAGTAGCTTGCAGGGCTAATACAGTGCTATGGTACAGTAATAGTAGTATCACAGCTTTTTAAAGGAATATTCTGCTTACAGGCCTTGCAGGCATATTTGAATTCTAATCCAACTATATTTTTACTTCCTCCACCTTCTTATACAGCTAACAAAGATGCATCTCAAACAATGAAACAATGAATTGTCTTTTGCTCAGTCTCTGCACTCTTGCTTTTGTGCTCACTTCCTGTGTTTAGCCCTTGCTATACTTCCGTCCTGTCTTTGACTCCCATAGCGTTGAGCTGCCATGGCCAAAAAAAGTTACATCATGTGCCGCAACTTACGTTACCCTATTTAGTTAGTATAGTGTGGTAGCAGAGGCGACCTCTATTGATGATTTCAGTTGAGGCAATACAGATGATTTCTCTTTTCCTGATAGTTTAGACTCAATAAATATTAGCCTCATTAGTTGTTCTTGATACATTTATGGGTACTTCTGATAAATGGTTACTGGTCCACATAGAAAATATGTCCTCTTGCCAGCTACTCTTTAAGTTGACCTCAAACTGTTCTCTCTTCTCCTATCTGCTTTCCTTCATCTAGTGAGCAGTCATGACCGAGGCACCCCAGAAGGAATTGGTGCAAAAGGCCAAGTTGGCCGAGCAGGCTGAGCGCTATGACGACATGGCTGCTGCAATGAAGGCTGTGACAGAGGAAAACAATGAGCTGACAAACGAGGAGCGTAACCTGCTGTCGGTGGCCTACAAGAATGTGGTGGGTGCTCGCCGCTCCTCTTGGCGTGTGGTTTCCAGCATTGAGCAGAAGTCTGAGAGCAGCGAAAGGAAGAAGGCCATGGCCAAAGAGTACCGGGAAAAAATTGAGCAAGAGCTGAAAGACATCTGCCGAGACGTGCTGGTGAGATAACATTTCATTAGACATTGCTGGCTTCATCTGTTAAAATAATGTCGTTTACAGCTTTATGAAGATGTGACAGGACTGTTATAGACGAACCAAATAGTGTTACAGAAATAAAAAGAGAGCAAAGGACAGAGATGGAAACAGCGATGTAACCTTGTTGCTGCATTTTTATGGAGTCACAACCTCACTCCCTGAGTCGTGTTATTGGCTAGAGACCACACACCCACTGGCCAAAGGTTGACGCCCAGAAACGTCCCGTACAAAGCAAGAAAATACAGGCAGAGGGCAGGGTCTATGCAGATACAGACGGGATTATTGAGAGGGATTATTTGTTTGAGCGTATACGTTGTGCTTTTTTTAGTTAGTTAGTTATAAATTCATGACCCTGAGGCCACTTTATTATATACATCCGTACAATGCAACCCAATGCTACAGCCCTGACATAACATCTATCTTTACAAAACACATAATGTTACATTTTTGGTGACAATGGTATTGTGACATATACAATCATACACAGTACAGCAGATAAATGAGTCCTCTGAATTAAAGCTGTACCTACGTTCTAAGAGCAGCCACTGTACAGCACCTGGGACGAACTCTTAAGATCTAAGCCAGTGCCGCTGTAGACCAGATTCCATAAGGTTCATACATTTGTTTAGGGGGGAGTTTCCCCCTTATTGGATTGTGACAGGAAGACACAGGCAAGAAATAGGAGAGCAGGAAAGAGAGGGGCATGACATGCAACAAAGGTCACCAACTGGAGCCACCATGAAGCCTAAGACATGCCCCCTAACCATTGGCTATCATGGCACTCCAAGGTTAGTCAATCTGACAAGTGTTCCAGATACCCCAGTGTTCAAGGCTTTCTGGGCACAGCTTCTGCTGCTTAAAGAACGCTGGCAATTCTTTTTCTTTTTTTTTACTGATATTGTAGGTTTACTAGTTTAATGGCTAGTTTGTGTTGCTGTTTATAGTTTCATATGGTCATATCAGAAATACTGTAGCCATCTGTAGGACCTCTGCTACTCTGTTCCTCTCTTAGCTTGTGCATTATCTGCCTGGTGACTCACCAGGTTCTAATCCTATAATGACAGAAGCTGAGCCACCAGCGTTATGGCTCACTGACCTCCACTTCGGCCGAACAGCCATATGGGGACCGAAATAGAGAGGGATGACTGTAAAGAGGGCAGAGGAGGAGGAGGAGGAGGAGGAGGAGGAAGGGTGTAGGACAGCAATAAGGCTGAGGTAAACTTAAAGCGAACAAGTTCTTACAAGGTGTCGTCGATCACATCTCAAGACGTTTTCCTCTTCAGAGTGGCCTCCCTCAAAAGCGGGATGAAAAGCTAGCCATCATAGAGACAAATGGTATGAATCGATTGGGAATAATGGCACATACTTTTGGACAGTCTCTTCTCCATGGTATTTATGGTATTGCACTAGGCTGTACACATGAGAAGTGACGGAGATAGTTGTGTGAAGACTTACTTTCTCACCTTAGCTAACCTGGCAGATTGCTGCGTAAAGTGGAAGTGTTTGTTGGTTTGTCAATCCAATAGTGGACATGGGTTTTTCCATCAATGTAATGTTTTGCAAAAAACACTTTTCTGGCCATTATTCAACAGGATAACTCAGGAACAGAAAGGGGAGGTTGTGACCATATTTCACATTTGGTCAGATACTGAATTGGTGACAGTAATCTTGGGTGATCACCTTGAAACTGTGGTGATTGTATAAATCTTCTGTGCTGCCAAGTTGAAGCTGTTGGTGAAGCATCCACCTTTTAGAATTTGCGCCTTCATTGCAGCAACATCCATGTTTGAGGCATAGCCTGTCAACGTTGTGTTCTATCAGAATCTGCTTTATTGGCCAAGCATGTGAACACATGGAGGAATTTGACTTTGTTTTTTGTTTCTCTCAATGAACATGCACACTAATAGACATACAATTATTTTAAAGTCTTCACTGATGTACATGTATGAACTGCTTTACCTTAATTAATCACAATATAGTTACCTGACTTTTTTCTACACAAAGAAACCTTAACAGTCCAAGTGCATATAATCCTTAAGCAGCTACTGATCTAGACAGATATGGATGTGACTGCTCGTCAGTCATACAACCGCAAGGCAGTAAATCTAGTTGATCAGAACTGTGTGTAGTCTAACGCTAACAGTGGTGTATTAGTCTTGGTGCCCCATGCTGCTCGTGCATACTAGAGAGCATGCATATGCACGTGCACACACAACACAAGGATATGCTGCAGAAACAATATGACAACTTCTATTCAAGTGTGCAGACACCTACACATGCCCTTTCTCTGGGAATCTCTAAGTTCTATGAATGCAACAAGGTATAATCAAATAGGATGAGCAATTACTGAAAATATAAGTTTAATGTACTGTGAACATTTCTGTGTGGTTGTAGTTTGAGTTTAGCTATGCCCTTGCCAGTGGCCCAGTTCTACATTCAGATCCCAGAGGGCTTCCCTGAGCCCTCACATCAGTCTGAGAGTATACGACAAGTGCAGGCTCTTACATCAGCCTAGTTTATCCCGTTATTCCTGCAGGTAATGTACACATGCACTGTGTGATGAACAGAATCCTAGAGAAAATGAGAAAATGCTGGTCTCTGTTAGTTGTGTGAACCACTAATATCATACTTCTCTAAAGGCAGTGTTTTAATGCTCTTTGTCTCATAGCACTTAACATAGTAGATTACCAACACTTTTCAGCTAGTGGTGCATGCTTGTGTTGAGCCAAGCTGGGCTCTGTGAGTGACCTACTTCCTCAGCAAAAGCTCATCAGGAGTTCAGCAGCCTGGCTCTCTACTGTTTCTCCACCCCCACCATCTTTCAACCGTAGTCCACCCTCACTCCCCACTTTTCTGTCCAGCCCGTCTCTTTCTTCTCTGCCATGCTTTCATGTTATCCACCATCCACACAGATCTACCCCCCTTTAGTGCTCTCTGAAGCATCTGTGATGTAGCTCAGGCAAAGTCTCAGGCTCAAGCCCCGAGGCTATTGGAGGTAGCCAGCTCCTCTCTACCCTCATTTAGGTCTGTGGTGAGAAATGACACTCGTTGTTGGCTATGATGTTCATTTGAATGGGTTTAAATAATGGCCACTACTCTTGAGTGAGTAGAGAAATGATGGGTTTCTGTGGCAAATGAGTCTTGTCATAAGTGTAAAAATTGCTTTCTTCATTGATGAATTGTGTACACATTTAGTGGAAGGATGCAAATCAACTCTTTCTGCTCATATTCCTATTGTAAAACCAGCTATATACATTATAATAGTTGACAGATCGTACTGAATATCTGAGAAAGTTGTCTTTTTTTTTTTGTCTGTTTTCTGCCACAGGGTCTCCTGGATACTTATCTCATTCCCAAGGCTGTTGCAGCAGAGAGCAAAGTCTTCTATTTGAAAATGAAAGGAGATTACTTCCGCTACTTGGCTGAGGTGGCTACAGAAGAGGAGAAGACAGGTAAGCTCTATGTTAAGTCCCTTTTTATACCGTTCGTGTGTGTGTTTGTGTGTGTGTGTGTGTTCGTGTGTGTGTGTGTGTTCGTGTGTGTGTGTGTGTGTTCTGCTGGATTGTAAGAACAGATATCTACAACTTCTAGCCTAGCCAAATGAGACGTATTAGACAAGATCCTATTAAATGAACACTTAAGTATTGGGATAAGCCTTACGACATTGGCTCCTCAATGCTGAATGCAGCAGTATCACAGTATGCTCCTCTTGCAATAAGAACCGTAGGATAAATGTACTTGAAATCTAACTCTTCCTGTTGGTGTTGACTATTTACTGGACTTAAGGAGGCAATTATTAATTAATCCAATAAAAACAAACTGTCAGGCTTTAAAGGCCTCAGTCAGTCTTGGGCTAGTCTCTGGCAATGACCATCTTAAGCCCATATGAATATTCAGTTTCGGGGTGTTTGATTTTCATTTAATTTGTAGACAAAGCACCTCATGACTTCCAGATCTCTCCCTCTGTTTCAGTTTCATTCTCAGTCTCTTAACCAATTTGCCCCCTAGTGGCTGTTAAAAGACATGTCTGTGCCTGTGAATCTAAGACTAAGCATTACCTTTCACTGGTCTCCTCTCTAAAGCTACGAACCTCTGATGCAAGACATCTGCAGCTTTTTGTATTTTACTGATTTCATCTCTTTCTAACAAGACCCAAAGGGTTGCAAGATAGATCTGAGTGTTCCTGAGAAAAAAAGAAAAAATTGGCCACACAGTTGTTTTTTTTGGTTTTCCATAATATTTTGTTCACTGCTCACATCTCATTAACATGTTTTGTTTCACTAACATTGTTTTAATGGTTTGCAAAACCAAAAATGTAGGGAAACCTCTCCAGTAAGACAAAGAGAATTCGTAGAGAAAATTGTAAGGCAATGAGGTTCCGTACTGGGCGGTTTCAGCCCTCTACCTCTTTCCACGATCATTTACAAAATGACTGCCACAGGATGTTTGACCTGGGGTAAGGAAAGGCTTCCCTCTCTGTTTCAGCTTTCCCCCAAGACCTTGATACAATGCCACAAGACAACTAAAGGAACATATGACATAGTGGAAGTTTGTCTGTTGAATTTGCTGATGTTGCCTTTTATTCATCTGTGCACTTAGCAATACAGGGAGTGTGCTGTAGTTTCAATTTACTAAAACAACAGTATAAATCTCAATTTAGGTATTTTCCTTTAACTTGCAGAGTTTGTAGTCTACATAATTGGGCATGAATGTCTTGAAAGGGCATTTTGTCTTTGTCTTTTGTTAGTCTGTATGCAGAGTGTAAAAACTACAAGCCTCCTCCCTGGTGCTCTACACTCAACCGAAACTGAATAAACAGGCTTGTGCTAATACCACAGAGAAACCTACTAAGTTACCTTATTGTTCAAAGTGTTTGTAACATCCCGATTCAACTTTATCTTCCTTCCACTGATTATAAATTGGATGGGCAGTTTAATGCAATTAAATTCAAATGCCCCATAAACTAAAGTCTTAAATGACTGT
>NW_023339807.1:3824347-3827773 GCF_004916995.1 Morone saxatilis
TCAAAAACTGAACACAGTCTTCATGAATGTAGGATTCATTGCAGGGATGTTGTATTAGATTGCATTAATTTAAGCTAGGTGTACGTTATAACCTGGCAACTAAGTTTATTGTATAGTATCAAGTCTTTTTCTACGCTGTATGAGGCCATTCCAAAGTAAAGAGAACTTTATTTTTCACTACTGATTGTCTGTCGTAATGTTTAAGCTCCACAGCTCTCATGCTCTTTTCTTTTTTTCTTTTTCTTTCAGCCATCATTTCAGACTCAAAGGCCGCCTACCAAAATGCCTTTGATATCAGCAAAGAAGAGATGCAGCCCACACACCCAATCCGTCTTGGTCTTGCCCTGAACTTCTCAGTTTTCTACTATGAGATCCTGACCTCACCTGAAGAGGCCTGCCAGCTGGCAAAAAATGTATAAACATCATAGAACTCTTTTCATACTTATGGGGATATTAAACTGCTCATCATTTAATGCAAATGTATAAACATCTCTTATTTTTTATGACTGAATGTACAGCTGTTGTTAAACATGTGTTTTGAATCCTACAGGCTTTTGATGATGCCATTGCAGAGCTCGACACACTGAGCGAAGATTCGTACAAAGACAGTACACTAATCATGCAGCTACTGAGAGACAACTTGACAGTAAGTTTTTCTGACTTTCCATTTCTCAACTTAACATACTGACTTAATAACATGAACAGCTTTTGTGCACAAGCTAAAAATGTAGATTATTGAAACTAGGACTGCAACTAATTATTATTTTCTTCATCAATTAAGTCTACTGATTCTTCAGATATCAATAAGTCTCATGTAAAGTATTTTTCTGGCCACAGTGGAGTGGAGACTATCTAGTACCCTTAACTCTCCATTCAAATGAAAATCAAAGTCTTAAAATGAGTTATTAATTTCTCTTGTTCTCCTCCCTATCTCTGCTTCTCTTTCTTCTGCTTGCCCCTTTTCTTGCCCCTCAGCTGTGGACCTCTGATAACCAGGGTGAAGGAGAGGATATAGAGGAGCCCAGAGATTGAGCAACCCCCATAGCCATCCCCGTCTACCTGCCATCGTCCCGGCTCATCTTCATCACGATCATCAACACTGACACCACCTCATGATCATCATTGTCGTCCAACTCTCTCCCATCTTTTTCTATTTAGTTCTCTCAACACATCTCACTCCTATCGGTTTACTATTCCTCTTTTGTAGTAACTGGGTGGAAAGGGGATGGGGAGGGAGGGTAAGTTTTAAATTGTGTGGCGGGAGGGTCCATGTGGAAGGGTAAAGTGTGTTTGGGGTTGGGTCACTTGTCTGCTGACCTTCTTTTGTGTGGGAGCAATAGAGGTGGTGTGTAAGAGAGCAAGTTCTCAAATCATGAAACATGCAGCAGGTTGAGTTTTTAGAGTCAGAAAACTGTATTCTGTACGTGTATCCTATTCATATTAACGGTCCTGTTCTTGATTAACACCATCTTTTGATGATATCTGTGGTTTCACAAAATCAGGAGTTAGCTCCTCACACCTTAGGAGACAGCAGCTGTTAGTTTGTACTTGGCAGGAGGAATGACGTGGAGATGTAACGGGGTGTGCTGGAGACAGAAGGCAAGGTTTTGTTGGAACACAAAGGTTACATTCCATTTACTGTCAGTTTCTCAACTTTCTACTCTTTATTATTTTGTTTTGTTTTGGGGTGACCTGCTTTTGTATTTCTATGTATCAATTACGAGGTATAGAAAACTTTGAGGAACAAAAGAGCACACAAGCTTGTTATTGTTGTTTTTATGAGCACAGCAGTAAAAAAAAAAATAAAAAATCCCACGTGCTTATCTAGTTACTGCTTTTTCAAATTACGATTTTTATTTGTTTTGTCTTTTATTCTCCTTTTTTTTGTTTCAATACTTGCCTAAACTGCATGTTGGTAGTTTGTGGAGATGTAAGGAAGGTTGTTGTCGGGCGGGCTAGTTTTGTTCATGTCTTTGGAATTTTCATACAGAACACCCAAGCATAACTGTTATTTGGGGGGAAATGTGTAATTTCATGTAAGTGGAATAAAAAAATAATTTAAAAGTTTCAACTTGTCTATTTGAAGTGATACAATGGTAGTCTGGAGTGGTCGAACAGCTCTCTGCAGTTCCCTTTAATGACTCTCTGGAGTGGTTATCTACTTTAAAAACCAGTACGTTTTGCTGTATTTGGATGGGAAATCCAGCAACCACTAGAACTGAGCTGCTCTATTTTCTGTGACTCACTGTACAAGAATAAGTGAGTCACCCTGAGGTGGAGACCGGGAGCAGACGAGGGGACCCACAGAAAGTGTCTGTGTCTCCAATGCAAATACCCCACTGTTGCTGTGGTCAATGATGCCTTTTGTTCCCTTGTGGTGTGTCCAAATACATGTTCAGACTTGTTCTTGGTGGAAAAACCAAAGATTTCCTGTACCCAAGAAAAACAAAAAAACTACACTACAAGCACAGAGGCCACACCTTTAAATGTAGAGAGCCTGTGAAGACAGGAGCGATGAAGATTTACAACTGCAAACTCTCACTGACTTCTAATAGGCTGAGCTAATAAAAGAACACTGTGCAGAGCCGTAACCATCTCATGGGACTCTAACAACCTTGTGTCTTATTCCAAAATCAAAAAGCCAGTCAGCTTGCTTTGCTGCCACTGCTTGGATGAACAGCCGAAGGGAGACTTCAATCCTGTGTCTGCCCCACTGCCAGTATTACAGGAGGACGCTGCAGTGGTACCACAGAGGAATGTTGATCTGCAGTGCCATATTCTCCTAAACCCTCTCTATGAGGAAAACAGCAACCCTGCAGCCAACTGTTCCTGTTGGCTCTCACTCAGTCTGCACATAAGTGTCCTGTGGGTGATTCATAACAATAGGTATTGTAATAAACATTCATATCATCATAGGCTTATCGATTAATAGTTGTCATGAAATTGGCGCCCCCTGTGGGTGTTAAGTCGAAGTACCTTTCTAGAAGTGGCTGGGGATTTGAATTTCCAGGGCTAACTACAGTGATGTAATATTTACTGTTAGTGTAACAGGGTCCATTAATGATCTGATCAATATTGGGCAGAGCTGATTTTATAGCTGCTCCACTTTAGACTAGGTGATTGTCTGTCCGATGTGTGAAACTTACTCAGTCAAGCCAAAACTGAGAAAAATATGTGCTTTAATTCATAAATGCATAAAACACACACAAACAATTCGGCAGAGCTGATGCATTTTATTTCAGCCAAGGTGTGTTCAAAAAGACTATAACAAAACTATATCTAAATAGACCTCCCATTCTCTAGAGCAAACGTCTTAAAATCTATATTCTCACCAGTTAGGTGACATAAACCACCGAGAACGACATTCTAGAAGATGAGAGACTTCTTATGGCACTTAATACCTATATATGGGATATATATATATAT
>NW_023339807.1:3827873-3848310 GCF_004916995.1 Morone saxatilis
TATATATATATGGGATATATATATGGGATATTCTTTTTGGAGGATAGTTAAAATAATTATTTTTAAACCCCCGGCACATTGATTACCTGCTGAAAAATCCAAATAGAGCTAGGACTACACATTTAAAGTGAATGTAAAGAAAAGTAGTTTCAGAAATAAAACCACATATCAAATATCGCGAGATGTGTGACGTCAACCTTGGAGGTGAACGCGCCGTGGTTTCGACTGGAATCGGGAAACAACCTCCAGCGACCTTCTTTCATTCCGGTAATCCGTCTGCGTAGGGTGTGCTCCGGAGCTAGTCTCGGCACACATTTTATTATTATGAAACAAACCAAAAGCTAGAGACCACACGCAGACATATTTTTATAAGAAAAATAAAAATCGGTGAAGCAGGATTTGATTTGCCAACTCAAGCAACGCGAAGAAGACGCTGCCTTCGAAACAGAACGAAAGACGGAACGAGAGGAACGTTAGCAGGACCAGCAGTTAGCCGCATTGTTGAAAGCGTGGGTGATTAACGTTAGCCAGTTACATATTTAACCACTTTTCTCTCCCTTTAAGGGCTTTGTCATTCCACTTATCCTTTTAAATGAAGACATTTGCTTCGAGTACTTCAGTCAGTTTCGCTTCCTGACCGACTGTGAAAGAGTACCGATTCAAATTTGTGCAGTCTTCGAGCCGCATCGGTTAGGCCACGCTCCGACATTTTGCTAATCAAGCTAACTAGCCCACGTTGCTAACTGGTAAGACAGCTTGTGTGTGTGTCTGCGCTTTGAATTGTTGTAAAGCTACCGAAGAGACTGAGACGAGGAACCATTCCACATAGGAGGCTGATATTAACTGGCGTTTGTCAGTGAGATATTGAGCTCATTTAACCACACAGTTGTCGTATTACCGGAGAACACGCGCCGTCTGAAATGAACCCCAGCGCGCCCAGCTACCCGATGGCTTCCCTCTATGTGGGAGACCTGCACCCAGACGTTACCGAGGCCATGCTCTACGAGAAATTCAGCCCGGCTGGGCCCATCCTGTCCATCAGAGTCTGCAGAGACATGATCACCCGCAGATCCCTCGGTTATGCCTATGTCAACTTCCAGCAGCCCGCCGACGGTAGGTCTACAGCACCGTAGTAAAATATAGCAGGGGCAGCTAACGAGAGGGATGTGGCACCATCTGACTCCATTTTGAACATGCACTACACATGCCATGTTATAGCTCTCTGTTGCAATTAGCTCTGTTGGTGCTTGAGTTAACAGTTTTATGTGAGGCAATTTAATGATTTATGATTAAGTACTGAGCTGATGTCATTCGCCTGTATTAAAACTGCTGATATGCCATGAAACTATATTTTTTGAACTTGCTTGTAGAACCACTGATGGTATTGAAGTGCAGATCAGGCATATGAACCTAGTGTCATTACATTTCTTTGTCACTGTGGGCCTGGTTTTAGCTGAGCGAGCCCTGGACACCATGAACTTCGATGTGATCAAAGGCAGGCCTCTCCGCATCATGTGGTCTCAGCGTGACCCGTCCCTGAGGAAGAGTGGAGTGGGCAACATCTTCATCAAGAACCTGGACAAGTCTATTGATAACAAGGCTCTCTACGACACCTTCTCTGCATTTGGAAACATCCTGTCCTGCAAGGTAGGCGGGGCAGCATTTGTTTTGTGTTCGAGTGCTTTACATACAGACCACTACTTTGCATGACTAAAGATTGCACCAGGTTGAAGCTGATTGTGTGTGTGATTTTTAAATGCATGGTGTTGTTTTTGACATGCTCAAATCTCCCTTTTCCAAGGTGGTTTGTGATGAAAATGGCTCAAAGGGTTACGGATTTGTGCACTTTGAGACCCACGAGGCTGCTGAGCGGGCCATTGAGAAAATGAATGGCATGTTGCTCAATGACAGAAAAGTGTAAGTGGGAATACCATTATTCTCTAGTGTGTGTGTGTGTGTGTGTATAAATGTTTAGGGGGAGTCTGATTAACATGTGAGTTTTACATTTAATCATAGTTTGTCTTTAACTGCACCCTGTCCACAAACTCGTCTGCCAGCCGTGCCCAATGTACTTTTGGTTTCATACAACTGAGTGAAGAATGAGAAAACATACCAGCCCTGGGCGAGGTTTATAATCTTTATAGCTTTTATAGGTACAGAACATTCCAACCCTTGAGTGTATGTTTGTGCAATACTGATCAGAATGACTAAATTTATTATATATTTATTAGTTTTTATGTTGTGTTCAATTAGTAGACTATTTTGTATTTCAAGTGGTTCTTCCTAATATTGCACTCTCGGAAGCATGGTTTGAAGCACAAGTTGCAAGTTAATACCACAGCAAAGATTTCTGAACTCCAAATGTCTAAATTAAAGCAGATTGCGGTCACATCTTTCCCGCAGTCCACACTGCTGCCCTGTTCACTTGTAGGGCGTCTAAAATCCACCACAATGTTGCCTGTTAATGCCACAGAACAAGTTTGGTAATCATTTCTGAATCTGCGTCTCTCTGAATCGTTTGGTTGGAAGAGAAAGATAAAACAATTGCAGTAGAGTCAATTTCCAAGAACATGTTTGGGTTTTGTCCATTCATATTGCATCAAAAAATTAGAGCTGTATAATGGTAATCCAGGAGTTTAACTGAGGGAATTAACTGTATGGGTGCTGTATTGTGTGAATTTCTCTAATATCTTACATCGTTTGACCCAACAGATTTGTTGGACGCTTCAAATCGCGCAAAGAGAGGGAGGCTGAGCTTGGGGCTCGCGCCAGAGAGTTTACCAATGTTTACATCAAGAACTTTGGGGAGGACATGGATGACGAGAAGCTCAAGGAGTTATTCGGTAAATATGGTAAGACACTTATAACATTTCAGAGACTGAGCCTTTTTAAAGCTTAGCTCGTGACGGGTGAGATTTGGCCTTTAAATGATTGTCTGTTGTATTTTGTAGGGCCGGCACTCAGTATCCGAGTTATGACTGATGAGAGTGGCAAATCAAAGGGATTTGGTTTCGTCAGCTTCGAGAGACATGAAGACGCACAGAAGGTTCGTATCGACTCCTTGTTCTTCTCTTAGGGGCAGTAACCCTGCATGTGTATCTTAATTACTGGGAAATGACGTCCTCCTATTTCCCCTGGCCGATGGCTTTGAATCAATAGAAACACGGCTTCTGTTTAGCTTGTTTCAGCGGTCTATTGTTGATTTCATTGCAGGCTGTGGACGACATGAACGGCAAAGAACTGAACGGCAGGCAAGTGTACGTGGGCCGTGCACAGAAGAAAGGGGAACGCCAAAACGAGCTCAAGCGCAAATTTGAGCAGATGAAACAGGATCGCATGACCAGATACCAGGTTTGTTGGCCTTCTACTCTGTCACAAGAACTTCCTTCAAAAGGGCGGCGTTTTTTACTCAACCCTTTAGCCTGAACACGACATCTTCACAAATTGAAAAATGTCCCTGCTGAGAGGCCAGAATTACAGGATTTTATCTGGGAAGAGTAAAATAACTAAAGTGGGACCTGGATTAAAAGATTGTTAAACAGTGACTTTATTATTGGATTTAGTATTATTCTTTGAGGAGGTTTATCTTTTCTATCAAAAACCTAGCAGTGATATTGGAGCAAAAACCAATAAGAGTATAACTCGTCAGTGGCTTTTGCAGTCATAATTTCTACGAGTCAGTCATGGCTGTAGGGCTCTACAAGATTTGTCGCTTTAATTTGTGAGTTACAATCTCATTGTCATTTTGCTCATACCAGGGTGTCAATCTGTATGTGAAAAACCTGGATGATGGCCTGGATGACGAGCGTCTGCGTAAAGAGTTCTCTCCATTTGGAACCATAACAAGTGCTAAGGTAAAGGACTTCAGTGCATGACTTATAATGTTTCTTTATTTTCATGGTTATTAACAAAACTGTAATTTATCAGAATGGATGCTAATTAGCTTTATCTCCCATAGGTGATGATGGAGGGTGGCCGCAGCAAAGGCTTTGGCTTTGTGTGCTTCTCATCCCCAGAGGAAGCTACCAAAGCTGTAACAGAGATGAATGGGCGTATTGTTGCTACAAAGCCACTTTATGTGGCTCTGGCCCAGCGCAAGGAGGAGCGTCAGGCCCACTTAACCAACCAGTACATGCAGAGGATGGCCACTGTCCGCGCAGTGCCCAACCCAGTCCTCAACCCATATCAGCCTGCCCCACCCTCAGGCTATTTTATGGCCGCTATACCTCAGGTGAGTCCCCCCAAGCACCTCTCTTTGCTGTGTATACATGGCATAGAACTTTTATTGTTGCGTTGCTGCTGCATTAATTGATATCGTGCCTAGGTCAGTGTGTACTGCTTGGAATTAAAATCACTGTTTTAAGCCACTTCTGTTGCTTGTAGGGAAATGGTTATGTGTTTCAGTGCCTTACAGTTAGAGTAGAGACCATGTAATGATGAATCTTTGTCATCTTTTCAGGCCCAAAATCGCGCTGCATACTACTCCGCCAACCAGCTGGCCCAGCTCCGGCCCAGCCCCCGTTGGGCCACTCAAGGAGTGCGTCCTCAACGTGAGTAAACATGCTTACATTTGACAATTCTGTTTATTTGAATCCAAAATGAGGTTGTAAATAATTGGTCACCAGCTCCCTCTTTTAACATTGACTGAATTCTAACTACTTCAGTGTGGATCTCCTAATGTTGTTTCCTCTTCCTTCAGACTTCCAAAACATGCCCAACGCTATGCGCCCATCAGCTCCTAGGCCCCAGACCTTCAACACCATCCGTCCCACTGCCACCGCCAACACCCAGGTGCCACGCATGATGGCTTCCCAGCGAATGCGTAAGTGTTTCAGCTCTCAGAACACATGATCGGCTTTATTTCTTTAGTTTTTCATTGCTTGTTAGTCAACTTGATGCAGTTTTGATGATTTGCCCTTTTCATCTTTCTCACCTCAGCCACACAGGCCCTCGGCCAGCGCCCTACCGGTGCTTCAGCCACTGCTGCCCCAGTGCGCACCATGCCCCAGTACAAATACGCTGCAGGTGTGCGCAACCCCCAGCAGCACATGCCCTCACAGCCACAGGTCGCCATGCAGCAGGTAGGAATTCCATTGGTTTCTACTGTCCTATAAGTAACCTATACTGTCCTATAAGGACAAATGATTGTAGAAGTCTACAGGGCTGGTTGCAAATATAGGGTTTTTACAATATTGCATGTTTAGCAAAAGTGAAATCTAATGACTTGCATATGTTTAAACATGGTTGTCTATAGTATGACAAAGCACTGACTGCAGCATGGTATGGTTTCCTTTACCACTCTGCAGTCAGTTTGTTTAATGTCACCAGTTACGGTCACTGTGCCCTAGAACCTGCCACGTATCCATTGCAATTACAAGATTGGGGCTTATTTATTCTTTTTACTCCATACATGATCTCAAACATGTCATATATGTCACATTGTTGTTAATGTCATTTTAGAACTGCTAAAAATACTCAAATGTGCCAAGAATCTGGATTTGGCTAGATTTAACATCAATAAGCACAATTTAAATCTGCTCAATAAAATCTTAACAATACCCAGCATTAGGCATTCATTCATGTTGTGTAGGATTAGATTGAGATAGTTGCCCACTAATAGTAGCTGTGTAGTCAGTAATTTTTACAGTAGACTTTGTCCCTGAACTCAAACCCTTTTCCTCCTTTAGCCTGCTGTCCATGTCCAAGGACAGGAGCCCCTGACTGCCTCCATGCTGGCCTGCTGCCCCTCCTCAGAACAGAAGCAGATGCTGGGTTAGTACACATTTATAAGGAACTGAACATACGCACAAACAACTTTGTCACAAAGTTACTTGATAGATTAAGTCTGGTGTCGTACATTCAAACAGTTGTTGATGACTGTTCTTCCTTCAGGTGAGCGTCTGTTCCCCCTGATCCAGAACATGCACCCCAGCCTGGCAGGCAAGATCACGGGTATGCTGCTTGAGATCGACAACTCAGAGCTTCTCCACATGCTCGAGTCACCTGAGTCCCTGCGCTCAAAGGTCAGTTAATGGCTAATCTGTGAGGTGTGTGTGTGTGTGTGGTTGTGTGTGTGTGTATATGTATATATATATCTGGAAGCCTGTTGACAGAGGTAATTTGTCTAAATTCACATGAGCCTGGTTGCATTATCTTCACAAGGCTGGACTCGGTGGATTAAATGATCATGTTGCTTGAATAGGTTTATTGCTGAAGCTTCATATCCAGTGTTAAATAAAGTGTTTATTCTTTGTTTTAGGTGGATGAGGCTGTTGCTGTGCTTCAGGCCCACCAGGCCAAGGAGGCTGCTCAGAAGTCCACCACCCCTGCTGGTCCTAGTGTCTAAGGTGTGTGAGTGGGGAGGGGATTTATTTGTATACATTCTAAATGAGATGAAAGAACATTATAGATCTCATGATTGAATCAAGTACAACGTAAGCATTGATATTTTATCTTTTTTGTCTTGCAGATTGAGCATTTTGAAACCTGCTTCACCGATGGAAAAAGAGAAAAAAATATTAAACATTGAAAAACCTAAAACTCTGAAAACATCGCAAAATGATAAATCATTTCTTAAAAAAAGAATAAAACAATTGACTCTGCCAGGTCTAGGGATGGTTTGACTAGGCCTTGATTATAAATAAAAATTTGTTGAAAAAAAAAAAGTAAAATATAGAAAATTGAGATTATAAATTTGAATGCATTCCTCTGTTTTATGTCATTTTACTGTGTCTGCTCAGAGTATCAGCCATGTTCAGGAAGGTGGTTAGCTGAGCATTTTGGAGGGTGATTTGTATTGTAAACTGCTGGCTGTAATAAATTCTCATTCAAAATAATGCCTTTCATTTCTTAGTGTTATTATCTCTCAAAATAGTGACACAAATTTGATTATTAAACAGAACAATCTTTATTGAACTGTGGTGAATGGACAGATGTTTCCCTGAGAGTCAGTGTTAGGAGTATGATGTGGTTGTCTTCCACCAGGTGTCACTGTTACTTAGCAAATCACAAGCATTTGGAATTGTCTACCTACTTTGAAAGTTTTCTATCTACACAATCTTTGTGATTTACAGACTAGACTTACAGATGTGTTCTGTAGAATACACAGTAGTCGATATATTTTTATCTTAATGCCATACTGTGGATTAATAAATCAGCTATAATGTGCAGATTTAATCTACATCAGTGACACTGGTTATTTACAGAAAGTAGGACAGCTTTGCATGAATAGGTGACTGAGTGGCAGCTTGATTTCCACTGTACAGGGTGTCACTTTGTCAACAATATAGACGGGCTACAGACTGGATTAATATTGTTTGTATTATATTCACACTGCAATCTACAAAATTGGCCTTATGATGAAATGTTTTTGTGACACAGGTTTTGAAAATGAAGAGAGTGGCATTTCATTTCGAAAGTAATTTTTAAAGTACCATAGTGCTTTAACCATGCATATTGCAGTGTGGAAGCCATGCCCAGTCCCTGCTATAAGGACCGGCACTGCGCCCCACAGCTGGCATGTGTTCTCTGCCCGCTGTTTATGTTCGTGGTTGTCATCTGTTTATTGTATCTCCCTCACACCCTCTTAAAGTTTTTCCTACCGCGCCAATTCTGTTTACTTTCCTACACTTAAAAAAAGGACACCGGCATTTACAGATGGGTTGGAAAAAGACAACACAAATCTCCTAGCCTCTGGAACCGTCTCCATTCTCCCATAGGCGTTCAATTGATTCACATCATTGTCATTCTCATCAAACCTTTCCATTACCGCTTGTATGAAAGCCTCTGCATTTGTCATGTTTCTCCTCTCATTCATTCAGGTTTTTCCTTTAATTTGTCAGCTGTCTGTTCAATAGTGGTAGAAATGTAATTTCACAACAGCTCCCCTCCTTTAAACAGAGATAATCCTTCCTACCAGAGCAGAGGGGACTTTGTACAATGTCTTGGAACTGACAAAGCGTGAATGTGACGAGAGGATGATGGAGCAGGCACACTAACTGCTGCTGTCGTATTTGTGGGAAACATTAACGTGCTGTCGACCCAGTCAGGTGCCCGCTCTTTAGTATACAGAGGATCTCTGATGGTTTTGGCTGGATTCTTCTGAAAAGTTGATACCAGGCCTCATGCAGCATCCTGTGCTGTAATCTGAGAATACTGAAGTAAAAGCCAATGAACCTATTTTCTTTTGCCGCTCATTTATTAAGGGGAAACTGCCAAATTGTTATCCTTTATTCAGACAGTGGAACAACAGGAAGTTGGTTGTGGAGACACAGAGGATAAAGCTCTCTAGTGTTCCCTTTCCAACTGAGCTTTTGAACATTAGACATTCCTTTTAAGTTGGGATGTGTGCTTCCATCACATCTCCAGTGCTTACTGTACTGACCTCACGGTGTTATTGGACCAAAAGCCCATTTAATGTACCACCACAGTGTCCAACTTTATAGGTGCTGCAGGCTCTTCCACTGTCTCCTCGGACACTCCAGCTCACTCACAAGCCCCTGTTTAAGCTTGACCAGACTGTGAGCATATTTCAAAACCTACACTACATGGCCGACCTAAAACAACTTTCCACAGGGATTTCATAGGATTATCCAGCTTTGACTCTTATAATGTTTGTTCATATCTGTTTATGGTTCACAGAGGGAGGATTTTGAGTAAATACCTTTTATCTCTGCTGTTTGATAGCATCATCAGTGCAGTCTTTGTGCTGGTTTGCATGCTTTTTCATTTTTTGCTAAATGTTCCTGTGGACGGAGCTTTTGTGTAGCCTGATGTTTGGTAACTACAGGATGCCTGAACATGTACGTTGTGTGTATATACTCTGAACTGCACCCATTTGTGAAAGAACCCTCAGCTTACCCTAGATTCCTGCTATCACATGATTTCCACAGTCTGGATCAGGCTGTAACTTGTTTTGGTCAGCTTTCCTCCCTAATTAGTCTCTGGTGTAAGGAATCCCTGCTACGCGTAAACAGAGTGTTTCTAACATGTCTGTGAGTATGTGAGTGGCAGTAATAAGCAGAGCTGTAAAATTCCACCAGCTCATTCGTCACTTCCTCTTGTGTCCCTTTAAATAATGATAAACAGAGCTACCGTGTAATCCTCTCTAGCTTGGATTAGATGTGTCTGTCTGGCACTGGCCTGTCTGCCTGTTCATCTTTCATGTACCATATGAATGTCTGCCCATGTAGGTCCAATTGAAAATAAAAAAAAGGTTTTATATATAGGCTACTCATGTGATGTAAGGGAAGTCATTTCTGAGACATGAATGAGTTTAGTGCTTGACTGTAGTGTATGTAATCCACTCTGGTTTACACCATATTTGTTATAATTAATGTACAAAATGTCTTCATCCTGATGGTTCGACTCACTTGGATCTCTCCAGATTAATAATAAAATGGAACTTATGAGGGGCTGTTTATTTAACCTGACAGATGATATGTTATGTGGCTGTTTAACCATTTGCTATGGGCAGAGAACTATTTGAAGCCCCCAAGCACGAAGATGACAAGCCTTATAAGCCCCTGAGCTGTACTCTTATTGTTTATTTTACTAAATGTCAAAGGGTTTTATTTAAAAAGTAACATACTGTACAACCAACAGAAAATAATAAAAAAACAATAATGATGATAACATCTGGTTTACATTATTTTTGTATGGAAAATGTGACAGAAGCTCCAGTGTGATGGTGAACCTCAGACCCTGCAGAAACCATTAGGCCCGTGAAACTTTGGTCCAAATCTCGCGATGCGATTTGAATTTCTGAGCTAGAACGAGAACATCGAACAACAGAGAGGCTCTGTAGAAGCTGTTGTCGTTCGAAACGGAACGGAACGGAACGGAGCGGATAGGTGGGACCGAAGGCAGGCGGAGAAGTGCTAGTAGCAGCGGGGAAGTAATTCACGGCACTGCACCGGGACCACAGATTCATTCACTTAAAACCGTGTTTGGACAGCAGTACGTTTGCTTTCGTCTTTGTTGCCGTCTGCGGAACAAGTGTCACTACCAGCAACAGACGGTATGTTCTCATCGTTTCTAGCTAACCTTGCTAGCCAGCTGCTAACGCTCGCTGTGTTGGGTAGTTAACGTTAGCTGGCTGCCGTCACTGAGACCCAGGGAGCATTTCACTGGCTCATAGCTTTATTCTGCTATCGGCGTGTGTCCTGTTTTCTGTCGGGACCCGTGTGCCAGGTGGTGATCATCTGTGAGGTGACGTAAACTGACAGTGAACACAATGAACTAATGTAAGTTAGCTAACCTAGCTATCAGTGTAACGTTATGAAGAAGTCGAAGATGAGGAGCAGCACACAGCGTAACGCCAGCTATTGGCATTATCATTACTTTTTTTTTTTTTTAACGTTAAATCGTTACAGCTCCTTTAAGATACGTGTTTGCCTGACACTTAGTAGTCCATTAAAGACGTCGAGTTGTCTTTGACCAACGTCAAGTACTGCAACAGTGTGTTCAACTCGGGCTGAAGGACTGATTGAAGGACTGATTAAAGGACTGATTGAAAGACAAGATGAACTGCAAACAGCAGAAAAAGTTGATGTTTCAGAGGGTTAGGTGACATTGTAAAAGGGCGACCTGTGTCAGTGGTAGATGTGAGACATGTCTCCGGTGGACTGCCTGATACTTGTCCATATTTCTTTGGGTGGAAAACATAAATTAGTAAGAGTCTGTAAATTGTATTCTTCTGTTTTGGGGTTTGTCAGGTGACAGGCAGATGACTTTGTTACGACCTGCTGTTTCTTTTAACACCTGTCACTGTAGATAATATGGATGTAAGAACATTATAGATAGGTTAAAGATGGAGACCACCACTCAGTTTAGATAGAAAGTGCACAAAATGCAAGAAATCATGTGCAGCTTTGAGCTGAGGGAGACGACACTATACATTACTCGCAGTGAAGCTTTGCATTAGTAAGGAGACCAACTACTGATCCTGATCAACACCCTGATATATGTTGGTGTTTTGGATATTTGTATGCTAGGGAGGGATTCACCTATACAGATGAAGCTGCGGTGTGTGTGTGCCATTAATCAGCCCTTGCCTAAATCTGGAAGAGAAGTTGGAGCGTCTCTGTTTCAGTGTGCAGGTGAGTGCTGAGTACTGTACAGAGTGTAAGTTGTGTCTTATTTCCCCACCTGCCCTGCAGTGTAGTTGTTCTGCTTGGCTTATCATCCGTGGCTGGAGAAACACTTGAATGCTTGGTGTGGTTTGGCACACACTGCATTTGGCCCGTCGTCAAGGCAGTATATGAAAGAAATGGGAAGGATTACTGTATGCGGCCACGAGCTGTCATCCTCTGGGTCCTCGGCATTGTGGGAACCACAGCTCCGTCCAGAGGCTGTCGGGTTATGTCGAGAAATGAACCTAAATGACATAGAAAATGCCACTGTGCATATCTCTCATGGTAGTCAGTGATCTCCAAATGTCCTTTCACTGTTGAAAAGTAGTTGTGTACAGCAACAACTTTGTCCTTCAATAGCTCAATCTTGGAGCCATTTCTTGTCCTTATTTTTTTAGCGGGAGCTTCTGGTTCTGGCCTATGTAGGTAGCAAATTTTCCAACAGTGGCCTGTTTTTGGTCAGACTATGACCCCTGATGTTTATTTTTTAAAAATGTCACCATGTTTATTTGAGTTTCCCACTATTCTCCATATTTGCTAAATATTCTGTCATCCCATCCTACACACTGCAATCTTCAGCCCCTATATTAAATACGGTGTATTTGTTTATATTACAAAGGGGTGGGCACTTGAGTTAGACTTTAGGTAACCTATTTCTAGTTAGTTTGAACAAAGACTGCAGTTACGCTGTATACAGTAACACGGGGGGGAAAAGTAATTATATCGTAAATTAGGAAAAGAATTGTAGAAAATCATTGACACTGTTTTTGTCTGCTCAGAACTACACATTTCTAATGGAGCCTGCTCACAAAAACTCTAATGAGAGCAGATTGATTGCATTTTCTGGGTGTTGGAGCAGTCCTCCAGAGGCCTCCCTGGGCTTAGCAGCCTGTTGTCCAGACCTGTGTGCTCTTCCAAAGAAAGGTCATTAGCCCAGCATGCCAACCTGACCTGTGTTCTCTCTGTGTGTGTTTGTCCAGACACGTGTGTGACCTCCCTCTCTTGCTCCATGGTAAACACAGCTGCAAGGCTAGGTGGTGGAGTCCTGGCCAACACATCAGGGTGCTCTGATTGATTATGATGATCTATGCATCTCTGTGATCATGCCCCTTTCTAACTGTGCTTAACTGCACATATTTTGATGCCTTGAAGTAGGGTGTCTGTCTTTGATTGGTCAGACCAACTTGTGGTAGCTGGTAGTGTGTCAAGTGGAAATTCATGAATCTGGTCAAGCCACAAACTGCAAGTCATTGCTCAGCTCCTCCTGAAAAGGATGTCATCTGAACTGTAATGCAGAAATACAGCGAGACAGATTTCAGCGTTTCGCCAGATTTCTTTCCTGAGCTTTCATTTCAATTTGCAGCAGACTGTATGCTAAGCCCCGCCCCCTGGTTGTGTTGTTGCTATGCCTGCACAAATCCAGTTTACAATGATGAGGAGGATTTCAGTCACAGTGGTAATTAAGGTCTGGTGATATGTATGAATGTTAAGTATGATCACAATATTTATCACGATATATAATTAGATACTGAGGTCATCCTGATAATGAATGCATCTGAAGAAACCAGAGGCTTCATTAGTTCATCTTTAGAATATAGTTCATTAACATGAAAAAAACATAATGTCAACATGTAACTGTGCAAACGTGGCTTTGTTCAGAATGTGTTTTGTGATAAAATAGTTTATTGAATAACATCATCAGTGTGAGCATTTAACTTTTGCATGCAGTATCTGCTTTAAACGTGCAGTCAGTTGGTGTGTGACATTTAGGAGGACCTTCATAGGTATGTTTTCATTAGTGTATAATCACCTGACAATACGAGGTTTTTTCTACTGAGGGAGCAGGTCCTCTTCTACAGAGTCTGTCATGTTGAACTGCCGTGTTTGTCAAGACCAGCATGTTTTCTCTCAGGCGCTTGGAAGGCAAGCAGAAGTGTCCAAAATTAACCTTTTGGGTCACTGGCCAAGGAGACTGGTAGATGACAAATCCAGCAGCCAAGCATATTTTATCGGCAAGAAAGAAAAAAATATATACATATATATATAAAAAAAGTATTTTTTTTGTCTCATATGTTTCAGTACATTTCATTGAGATAACACTAAGATAAGATAATACCTTTATTGATCCCCCATAGGACAAATTCAGTTTGACACAGCAGCAATAGAGCAAAGTAAAAGACAGTACAAAACATATCACAAAATAAAATATTACTATTTTGTGATATACTAGTGGTGCAATGGAAACACACACATTAACTTTTTTCCTCAGTGTCTCTCCAAATTCTACATTCAGCTGTCCCAGACTTAACAACCATTGTCCCAAATTGAATGTCCTTTTTTACATTCTACATAATGAATTTAGTTTAATTTACTCTGTTTCAGTAACTCGCAGCACTTCATTGACTCAGTCTTGTCTGCCACAGAAGTTTTCCCTGTTGTTCTGCTTGTTCAACAGGTGTTAATAATTTAATAATACAGTCTTCCTTTTTCGGTTGACGCCAGTAAAATATATCTGCTTTATTTGAGTCAATACTGATCCATTAAAATATGCCCAGATTGGCCAGATATCGGTTTTTAGGATCAGCTCTTGACATCTCTATACAAAGCTTTACTACTGTAGATAGTCAGCTAGGCATGCTAAATGTTAGTTGCTTACATTAGAACAGAAAAACACACAGTTTAATTCATTCCTTACACTTTTGCTTATGTGCTTTTGGTTTTGGAAAAGCAAAACATCGCACCACCCTCTAGTATCTGGATAATGAGTGATGATCTTACTAATGCCTCCTGCATACCAGAATATTGACAAATCTAAAGCTTGACAGGCGTGTTATGGTCATTTTGCAAAGCCGTGATTGGATAATTGCTTGGAGACATTTTTGAGGAACAAGAAAACGGTAACAGCAGAAGCAGGAAATCGATGAGACACAAGGCCTTCTGGCTGCTGAAGATGCTCTCTTTGGTCGTAAGCATAAACACAGTACGATCACAACTGATGTGTACAGTCCGGCACTTTGGTGCTGCTTGGTGACAAGTTCTTGTGTTTGAGCATAGGACGGCAGATGGGTCACGAGGAGGGACAGGCCAGGTGATTGCATTTCAGCTGTACTGTTCAACTAGGGCTTTCCTCGTACCTGTCTCTGGCTGAGATGTTTCTCTGATCTCCACACTATTGTGAAGCAAATTCTTGTTTGTGCTAACTCTCTGAGGTGTGCGTAAAGAGGACATTTGAAGCACAAACTGAAAGTCATCCACTCATGGCCTCAGAGGATGTTGTGTGTGTGTGGGGCTGAACAAACACACCTCCTTCAGGAGAAATCAAAACCGCATCATATTCAAGATGCCTAGAAAATAATAAGGATACACAATAGATGGTTACTACTAATGTAACGAGCTATGGAAGGGATGGCTGCTGTGATATTCGGCAGGTACAGTGTATATTGTCTGACATTTGTGTATTCATTTTTTGTCTCTCCAGCGTTACCAGGGGAAATGTATCACACACTCCCAATTTAACAGTTCATTCCTTTCTGTTTCACGCCCTCTTCCTGAGCTCTTAGCTCTCTCAGCTGAGCAGAAATGCCAGGATGCTTACCTCATTTCCTCCTCTCTTGAGTGAAGTGAGGGAGGAAAGAGGGGAAGTCTGGGAGGAGGGGGGTGGGCTGGAGACTGTACTGGCTTTGTTAGGTTTGGAAACTTTTCCTTTTCTTCTCCGTGTCGGCCTGCCTTGCCTGTCTTTGTACATTCAACAATGCCTTCCCTGTTCACGCTGCTGTTGTGTTGTTGTGCTGCTTGCACAGTTTTTAATCCCTTGTATTGTAGGGTCAGAGTCAAAACACAATGCATGAGCGTGTTTTTCTATTGGAGCTACCGTATGTTGTGTGAAGTCTTTAGTCCCTGCAACTATTAATCCCACTGATGTGTTTGGACTGTTAAACCTGTCATTTAAATACAGCCACTGACCACGCCTGCTGTTTTCAGCTTGCTCCACACTTTGGTGAAAAGGGAGGGACATTGTTTGACTTTCATCCCACATCAGTCAATAGCTGCTCAGCTTGCATGCCAGGAGGTTGCTCTGTGTCTGTCCCTGATGTAGTGGAAGCCTCACTAATGCATCGACTGTCCCCAGCCACATAGAAGCCCAGGAATGTGCATAGAGGCAGCATTACACAGGAGACAGGCAGGCCAGGAATGCAGCTGGAGTGAGACCGAGTGGTGCACTACACTGGCTCAGCTGCTGCATGTTTCACTGTTCACATTTGTCCCTCATTCCCTGCCTGTCATCAGCGTCCGTATACCTGTTTGTCTGCCGGCCCCTCTTTGAGCTCACTGTCACTAGATGCGTGTCTCGGCTCCTTGTGTATCCACGTCCTCGTGTTTCATTCGCGCTCCTCTTCTATAAGTGTTCCAACTATGTGAAAGAGGATAACTTATTTCACATTGTGTCTCTGCGTGACTTAGTCTGTTTGTGGGTGGTTTCCTTTACCCCACTAATGTGTAACACCCCCCCCCACACACACACACACACACACACAGCTTACCACTTATAGAAACACAGCTCACTAGTGAATCTCTGCTGGCTAAGTTTAGACCTGGTATGATCTCGGGTCTAATTTTCAACAGCAGTGGAATGATGGGCATTCTTCTGCCCTGCGGAGTCACTCAGGGTGGTCCTCTACTTTCTGTTGGAGTACAGAGAGGTTGTGATGGACTTTCCTTAGCCTAGGAAAAGAAGAGGCTTGAATGTGGAGAGGTTTGCCCTTTATCATTTTCCTTTAGTTCAGAGTTAGTCTGACCAGGCTTATGTTTAACCTGCGTGTCAACACAGCAGGAAAGGAACGTCCTCTAACTCAATGTTTGTTTAGTTGGTTTGTTCTATTGTATGTATGGATGAATCTGTGCTTTTGAAGTGATTGTGTAAGATGCTCCTTTCATGTTGAGAGGACCACTCCGCTCTTTTGGAGCTCATTGTGTTAGTACAGGAACTGAAACTGGAAAGGACAGTGATTTAAATGACCCCTTAGTCCTGTAGTTTATCACGTAAAGTACATGTACAAACTAGTAGGAGAGGTTTAAATAGTGTAACATATTGAAGTGAGACAATATGTTGCACAAAACTAAAAAGGAAAAGCCCCAGGGTTACATAGCAATCAGTAATTACAACAAAATCATCAGCTGGAGGCTTGCTGTGGGTGGACGTGGTTACATCATTGTCACTAAAAATGTCAGAAATAGAAGAAAATCAAACATAGTTGCTGTGGATTTTGTTGTAGGATTTACAAATGAAAGGATGAGAAAGCAAGTAGTTGATGAAGAGCTATTTTACATATTTGTTATTAAGTCCTTGCTGATCATACCCCAATGTGTGAGTAGGTTTTACGTCTCCCCAGTTAAACCGTGCAACCCAATGTGACATACCAGTAAGTGTTTTCAGTGGGTGTGTCACACCATGTTTTGCTCTGATGAATCAGTCAACAAGCTGACAAATGTGGAGGTTTACAAATGGCAATATGACGGGTGCACTCTCTCCTGTCATCAAAATATTCTACCTTTTGATGAAATGAGAGAGTTGCTTGAAGCTTTATGCTTTTTTACTTGACCTTGTCCAGAATAGTTTTCCATATGAATGTAACTGAATAAAGAGAGACGTATTATTGGGGCATAAATGAATCCCTGCAACAGGAATGTAGTGGTGCTTTTTAAAAGTTGAGTGTACTATGGTTCAGCTTGTGTTTGGTGAGCGATGTCCTCTCCCAGGCTGCAGCAGGTCAGCTGAGGTCAACACTGGATCTGTTCTCCCACTGGAAGGCCGAATGAACTCTGTCCCCAAGGAAAGCTCTGGCCCGTCGACCAGCTCTCATCTTTCGATCTGCGTTCTCAGTTTGTTGCTCTTGTGTATGCTCACGCTTACACAAACAGAAATTCTCACTGCACTCTTATCTACGTTTTTCTACATCAGTCATTTGTGCCTACTCGCGTCATCCGTTTAAAGCTGTCTTTTTGTTTGTAAATGACCCAACATCACTGAGAGCCCTTTTCTAATGAGCCTCTGTGGTCACTGCAGTGGTCCAGCTCTTGTGTCTGGCAGCATGGCACCTGTGCAAGCCTTCTGCACACCTTCTTTTGAAACGTGATTAAAGTGCTATAAAAAAAAAGCATGCGCACTATCTGAGAAATTTAAAATGCTTTTGTATTCAAGTGGCTTCCTGTGTCCTTGTTGACATACACGGATCAGCACGTGTGTTTCTGAGCCCTTTCTATCAGAACCAGCATTAACTGTTTTCAGCAGTTTGAGCTACAGTCGCTCGTCTGTTGGATCGGACCACACGGCCTTCACTCCCCACGTCCATCAGTGAGCCTTGGCCCCCATGACCCTGTCTCCGGTTCACCACTTCTCCTTCCTTGGACCACTTTCTGATAGGTACTGACCTCTGCAGACCGGGAAACACCCACAAGAGCTGCAGGTTTGGAGATGCTCTGACCCAGTCGTCTAGCCATCACAATGTGGCCTTTGTCAAAGTCGCTCAGATCCTCACGCTGCCCATTTCTTCCTGCTTCAACTTTGAGGACAAATGTTCACTTGCTTGGGCCGATAATTCCCACCCACTGACCAGATAATCACGGTTATTCACTCCACCTGTCCGTGCTCATGATGTTATGGCTGATCGGTGTACTCTTGTCCTTTTGGGATGGCCATTTTACAGCCTGGACACACTGCCAACATCTGTATCGTGCATGCGTCATCTTACCTTTTAGTTTGGCACCCATGTTAACAGGTTAGAGCAGCCACACTGCCTACGTGTGTGTGTGTGTCTCAGGTGTGGCTGCAGAGACACTTCACTAGAGAGTAGAAGTCTTGCCTATTTTTCTGCGAGCTGCGTGGTTCTCAGCAAGAACAGACAGTGAAAAGGATCTGTTCATAGTCATGTCAACATGATACCAGCAACATATACAATGTGTATATGTGTAGAATATGTCACAGACAAATACAGATATCTGTTTTACTTTCTAGCGATTCTGTGGACAGAATCCATTCTTCTGGTGACGAGGCTTTTATTGAATTGTATCTATCAAAGGCAAATTCAATGTAGACAGATAGGGCTGGCAGCAGAAACGCTCTCTGTGTGGACACCTCACACATGCAGTTTGTCCAAAGCTTTATGGTGGCAACATTAGACTGTTGTGAAAATTGTTGGTTCTTCATGGTAAATACCTTTTTCTTTTTTTCCTATTTACACAATCCAGCAGCTATAAATACTGCAAACACTACATTTACAATGACAGTGAAAAGACGGTTCTTTCTTTTAAAGAAAGACAATTAACAGAGAGCTTTTATAGGGAGATTGTGATCTCACCTATGACCTCAAATGAGGTCAAGAATTTGACTGTTTTTCCACAACGCAAATGTTTTGTTCCATAAAAGCTGATGTGCTTTTTACTAATCGGTTTTGGACAGTTGTTTACAACAGCCAAGGACAGCTTGTCAAATGTGGGTGCTTTGTCTTACATTGGATATAAACAGACTCATTATTGATATTTAGTGTGTAAGTATTATAAGTAGAGGGCGTGTGTTACTGTTCGTGTGCATCTTTTACTGTGTGCAAGTGGGTTAATGGCAGATGTTCATCCTCATAAGACACTTTTAATTATTAGCTGCTGGGCTGGCTTTATTTTATTTTCCTTTTCAGTGTTTATGCAATGTGCTAAAATGAAAAGACAAACAGAGTAGACTGTTTCAACCATTACATCTGTGCTTTCTAGTTCACAATAGTTCACAATAGTTCACAATAGTTCACATCAGTTTTTTTGGTTATTGCTTGGGACACATTTAAAATATGTTCATATTGTCAATGTGCATCTCATTATCTTATTCTGATATGTCCCAGTCATCCTGACATAACAGTCAATCAAGTCTTTCCATTTAACTTTGTAAATTTAGTTTCCATGCGGTGGATAAATGATCTTTATTGATCCAGTGCATTTGTGACAAGTACAAAAATGTACGAGCATTGACATTACCGATCTGCTCCCTGCAGAATAATAAAATGAAAATTTACAGTAACAGAGCCTTGATCTCAGCATCAATATTGCTGAAATCTCTCAAAACCTGCACAATGAAGCCTTCCCTCTAGACCTACTCATCTCTTTTCAGAACAGTTTTTGTTATATAAGCCCTGAAAGTGCTTTATTTCGTCCTGAGCTCACAGCTTCATTAGTGAGATCTGGGGAATGGTACGTTATTGAGAGTACTCAACTCTATTGTCTTTCTGTCCGTTCTTCTTCTTTTTAACATTCTTGCTTGCCGCTTCAGAAATGTCACTTCATCTTTGAGGGGAAATGTACTGTAGCCGTGTGGAAAGCTGCCAGATTGCAGAGCAGGATTTTGTTCTGGGGCAGCTAACAATTCCTCACATGCTCCTTCAGCAACCTTTTGCCCGTTCCCCCCTCCCTCCATCCTGATTCATCTCTCCCAACATTCTTTCTCATTCTTTTTTCGTCCTTCGTTCCTGTTCTTACGCTTTCCTTCGTTCATCTTGCCCTTCTCTCTGCCCTCATGCTTTCTGCCTGTCTGAGCTCTCTCCCCAGGTTCCAGGCACACCGGGCAGATTTGGATTTTGTTAATGTACTTAAATCGGCACGCTCAATGAGAAAAGCTCTTACTGCTGACCACAGCCTGCAGCCAGTGAGCTGACACAGGTGTTTCATTTTGTGAGTGGGACCTAGCCAGGGCCTTCAGATCAGACAGCTGGCCTGGTCTACCTGCATCATCAGTCCTCTCATCACACACACACACGCACACACAGCTATCTGCTCAGCAGCGATAAGCCCGGTCACTCGCTCCTTGGCTGATTTAGATGCGGTAGTAGCCTTGTGGCAGACATCAAGGTCAGGATAAAGCACCTGCCCTGCCATCATCTTCTCATGGTTGAATGAAAACTATTAGCCTTTCACACGCTGGTTACTACACAGTGCACCCCTATATCTCACTCACAGGACAATGCACTCAGCAGCACTTCTGTTGGACCTGCAGCCTTGCGTGTGAATGAACACACAACACCCTGAAGGAAACAGCTGAAGCAGTTGGATTTCTGTAATGTTCTTTGGCTGCTTGTCTGCTTTTTTTTGCTTCCCGGTGTTAAGTACTTGTTCTTTCCAGCCCACCGTACCTGTTACTGTGTGCATGTCTCAAAGAGAGAGGACCTGACAAAAATGCAGACAGACGTCAAAAAATACGACAGAACGATTCGATTGTAAACCAATTATGGATGCATCTCGATGCCACAATTTTTTAATGTACATTTTCA
>NW_023339807.1:3848417-3864661 GCF_004916995.1 Morone saxatilis
TTTCATGCCTGATTTTAATATCTATTATCTACCTTATTATCTATCTATCATCTATTATCACAATATGGAAGTATGTAAAAAAGATTCATTTTTCTTTTCTTTCTAATCTTTTTTTCTATGTCATTAAAGAAAAAGCTGCTCTTAGTCAATTATAAGAATAAGACTTCAAACGCTTTCCCCCAACTCTGAGTGGTGTCGAGAAATGTGGTTTCGCAGATTGATTGTATTTTAATTATTATTTAATTTGACTTCTACACACCTTACACACAGTGTAGGTCTTGTCCATCGACCTCATAGAACCAAAATGCTGCCATATCTCAGCTTTTAAAGAAGCTGGTGCAGGCCGTATAGGTTTGTCGCTCGCAGCCATTTTGTCGGCACTAAACTTTGGATGTAAACAACTCGCACATGTGTTCTGCATCGAGACGGAATCGTTCTAGAGAGAATCGTGATGTATCGAAGAATCGATAATTTTTCCCACCCCTAGTGTTTACATGTATGTCACAACATAACAAGACAGGGATTGAAAATGTGCAAAACATTGACTGTTGTGTGTGTGTCTGTGAGAGAGACGTCATTCCTGAATCCCATTCCTCCTTCCATATGTGCAGGAGATACTCAGGCCAGCCCTGCCCACCACATCACAGTTTCCTGTTTTCAGTTCTGGCTCGAAGCAAGAGGAGTCAGAGCTGTGGAACAGGGAGGGGATCACTGTCTCTGGCTGTGAGTGAGGGAGAGAGAGAAGGAGAGAGAGGAGAGAGAGAAGGGGGTGTTGTGGGGAGAGAGAGCAGCAGAGAAGTGTGGTGCTGCTAGTGTCAGTGGTTTGGTTGCAGCTGTAGAGCTGCTGTGCTCAGTGCTGAGTGCTACTTTTGATCTTTTGCTACAGCGGTGCAGATTGACAGATTGTGGAGGTTCTGCTTTACTGCAGTTGCAGTAAGTGCTTATTAAGTATGCACATGTACACTATGCGTGAGAGAGCATGCTCTGTTGGCTCCTCCAGCTCATAGTTTATGGGTGTGTGTGTGTGTGTCCCTTGGCACTATTCTGTGTGCGTTTGCGCAGCGTGGTTCATTGCCAAGGTGTAACCAAAGACGCAGATAAACACACACATACACATTCAGGGATGGACACCCAGTGAGCAAGCTGGACCTCAGTAGCAACCCTCTCCTAAAATAACAGACATTCTTTCTCCACCTCCTTCATCACCACTCCCAGAAATACAAAGCACAACACAGATGTAGAGTCACAGCAGCGGTGAGGCAAACTGTGGGGCAAACCTATGGTTTAACCTGGTTAATCATTCCCAGGACACTTAGCAAGTTTCAGCCAGGTTTGAGTCTTGTTCTTTGGCCTAAATGAGGTTGATCTTTGCTAAAATGCAGATTTACACTGCTTTGTTGGTTTGTTGAGGTTGTGGCCTCTGAACACGATCTGTAGGTATTGGCTCATGTTGATATCCTCAGAAGCTGTACACATCTCAAGAAGTGGGTTGTCTAAGAGAAGGAATTACTTACTCAGACCAATTTGATCTGATAATATAGGGCTGACTAAAATGAAAATACAGCAAAAGGAAACTGTGTCAAGATTACATGGATTGTTGAAAAGCCTCAGTTGATTATACTCCCATGTAGCATGGGAGTTGACTTATCGCAAATGAGGGAATGGTGATGCAGTCAGTAATATGTTACCATACGTGATTTGGTACATTTTGAGCAGTCAATGCAAAAAGGTGTGTGCCTTTTTATATTAACACGACACAATAGTCCTAACCCCCAAAATCTGGTATTGGTCGGGCTGTAGCTTCTTTTTCCTCTGCAGCTGTGCACTGTAGTTTACACAGTCTCCCTCTGTCTCCCTCTCTTTGGCTCTTTGTTTCTCTCACCCTCTCAAATGTGCAAAATTCTGAAGTGGACCGAACAGTCATCAGATTGGCTCAGAAGCCATCTGTCCTGATATTATGATTTTGTGGACTGACACACAAACACAGTCAGACATGGAGATTACAGAGAAGTATTTATGTTTTGTCATACAGGAAATTGTGAAATTACCAGATGTACCCAACACAGTTCTGCCGAAATTCAGATGCAAGAGCATCCATTCTCAGGATTTGTAAGGAATACAATATGAATCTAGGTCTTTATTACTGTAATCTGTTACCTAACTCTTCAGCTGTAACACAATGTAACACACTGTTTTATTGAAGTTTATCTATATATCAGATTAAAAACAGGAAGATAGCAGAAAGCAACTCTTTTCTATGTAAAGATGTCACAATGTTACGATGATATGCAAGGTAAAATGACTGAATTTGTCTCTGCAGTCTGGTGATGAGTTATAGCGATATTACGGCTGTTAGTGGTTAAACAGAGGGAAACTAGCACTTTGACAGAAACTAGCACTTTGACAGAAACTAGCACTTTGACAGACGCATTTGTCCCCACGGATGAGCTAACCAGTTACATGGGAGCCACAGCATTGTTCATTGTTGGGCAGACTCAAATCAAAGTTACTGGTTGTTTAACTTAATATGATCCACTTGTGCAAACTGCCTTCGCAGCTGTGAGTTAGAGTAGTCAGCATCTGAATTGCAGCTGCGTCAGAAACCGGTCTACCAAAGCGAACCCTTGCTCTACTTTGTCGTGTTGTTATCTCACACTTCCTCCTGTTTGCCATTATCAGCAGAGGACGGTGTGGGCCCAGGCCTTGTCACTGTTGATCGCACAGACAGAGCGCTGCCTCTCTGCGTCAGTACTGTCCAAGGTTGTCAACCTTCTGTCCTCTCTTCTCCGCTCTGTGACTGATCAGCTATGCAAACTTGCACTCTGCCACTTGTGATACTGACGGAGCAAAACGTTAGGAACCGTCTAAAACTGGAATACTGCAGTGTTTATTTAATAAGCTCGGTAGTGGAAGGCCTCACTCAGGGAATTAAATGCATGAAATCAGCAATGCAGACATTAGCGTGGCATGATGTTTACTGTAAATCTCTTATTGTGGAAACCTGTCACAGTGGGATCACTATTTATGAAGACAGTTGTTCATCAAATCACAGTTCAGATTAGTCTTAATGCTTTTAACAACATGTTGATAATAACCTGTACCACCAAATGAACTTTAATTTACAGTACTAACATCACTGAAGAGTATATTGTTCTTCACATTCCCTGTTCATCGTTCGGGAATGTTAGTCACATCCGTATATAGACAGGAAAGACTGCAGACGGAAAAGACTTTGAGAAAATAATCTAAACTCATAGTCCACTAACCAACGTCACTCGTGTCAGTAGATCAAGACCATCAGTTTCACTTTTAAAAAGAAAAGACATAGAAATTCTTTTGCTTTTTTACTGCGTTTATACTCAGAATTTTAAAAAAAAGTTTTATTTGATAAAGAAAAATCCTTGTCATTTATGATTTGTCTTCAATTTTCACTTTGTTAAATGAATCTTGAGAA
This sequence comes from Morone saxatilis, assembly GCF_004916995.1. NCBI lineage: Eukaryota > Metazoa > Chordata > Actinopteri > Moronidae > Morone > Morone saxatilis. The sequence continues at coordinate 3,851,872 of NW_023339807.1, forward strand.
AATCATATCATGAGCCCTGTATCGTGAACTGCATTGAATGTTAAATTAAATGCATCATTTCATCCCTAATGGACATACAATTGTGAGCTGCGATGCACAGTCCTGTCAGAGACTTCCTGCTGTTCCACTGGTTGACAGTGTGCGGTCATGACTTCAAAAGAAAGGAAGCAAAGGGCCAGCACAGGCGGGGAAGAAGGAAACTCAAAACTATAAAATATGAATGTATGACGGTCTCAAATGTAAAGCTTTACAGTTGTTATATGAGAAATAACATGCATTCATTTGACATTTATGACTTTAAACACACCCTACGTTGTTTGTTTAAATGTGTGTAGTATTCACTCTGCTACATAGCTTAGGAAGCCTTATGGAGAGAAGAGCGTGCTTAAATCAGTGTTCCTGTCATATTTGTGGGGGCTTTTGGACACGCACATGCATCTCTTGAAGAGTAATACACATTATTAACTCCACTAAACACACACACATAAAATACTCCTGACAGAATGGTGTACCTACTGGCTGCCTGCAGCTGAGAAAATTATTAAACTCCTTTCCCCTCCTCCTCCTCCTCCTCTCCTTCCCTCCATATGTTTAGAGAAGGCCATACCATGAACCAAACCGTCAAATGCAATGAATAATGTTCCTTCTCTTTCAGAACTGCAGAACGTGATGTGATTTATCGTCTTAGGTTCACTTCGGTGGAAAAAAATAATAAAGCTGCTGCTGTCCAAAAATGTTGATTTAGTTTTTTATTTTGAACACTTTGAGGGACTGCTTTGAGCTTTTATAATCTCTGCATGCCTAAATAAAAAATGTTTCATTGCAATCTCATGGTGGTTCGTAAAATGTCATATTATTAAATCTCTTCTTTCTTCTCTCTCCCCCCCCTACTCTTTTACTCTTTCTCTTCCCTTCTCTTGCCCCTTTCCACAATTTTGCTCTCTCCAGGTTCTGTTGCATCAGTTTCGCCGCAGGTGACCCCCACCCCTTCGCCAAAATCCGGCTATTAGATGTGACCACGAGGTTGATCAGGAGAAGCCACCATGTCTTAAACACAGACGGGCCCTCCGGAGCCCTGTCCCCCCACCCTGGACCACCCTCCCCTTCCCCCATCCACCACCTTACCCCTTCTCCCAGCCCCATCCCACTCCCAGACCTCCCTGCACATGTGAGGGACAGGCTACCCAGCCCTGGCTCCCCACTGGCACACCCCTCCCCTCCCTCCGGAGAGATGAGCCTGCAGAAGCACCAGCAGTTGGGTGGTGGTAGCGGTGGGGTGATGGGCTCTGACCGGGACCTGCAGTCCACTGCTTCCTCCATCTCTCTGCCCTCTGTGAAGAAGGCCCCCAAGAAGAGACGCCTGTCCCTCGCCTCTCTGTTCAGACGGCGAGGTCGGGAGTCCAAATCGGGGCGCCAAAGGTCCAGAGAGCTCCAGCACACTGGACCTGGAGGGCTCGGAGGGGTGGACGGCATCGCCAGCATCGAGAGCATCCACTCTGAGATGTGTAACGACAAGAACTCTGCCTTCTTCTCTGTGGCCGCGACCGGAGCTGCCTCTGCTGCTGCTCGCTTGCTGCGCTGCTCCACCTCAGAATGCCTCAGGGCCTTCTTCCTCTACCTCCTCCTCCTCCTCCACCTCCAAGGTGGGGGGTGGGGTGGGGGCAGAGCTACTGGAGTGCCCGCTGTGCCTTCTGCGCCACTCCAGGGAGAGCTTCCCTGACATCATGACCTGTCACCACCGCTCCTGCATCGATTGCCTGCGCCAGTACCTGCGCATTGAGATCTCAGAGTCGCGCGTCAACATCAGCTGCCCTGAGTGCGCAGAGCGCTTTAACCCACACGACATCCGCATGATCCTGGGTGACCGGGCGCTCATGGACAAATACGAGGAGTTCATGTTGAGGAGGTGGCTTGTGGCTGACCCTGACTGCCGCTGGTGCCCTGCACCGGACTGCGGGTAAGAAGTGATTTTAAATACATGGCGCATGAACACAGCAAAAATGACATACACTGTCAGCTCACACTGATCCTGTCATATAAGCCAAGAAAATAAATAAATATTACAATATTACACATTATATAGAGTTTTTTCTCTAAAATGTGTTTTCTACCAGATGTGTGCCTGCATATTCAGTTTGAGAATCTGAATGTGATGTGTGACAGAGAATTGGGTACGTGTTTCCTTAGGGAACTGTTTTTGATAGAAACAATATAAGGTCAAGTGTGTCCCATTGGAGGTGAAAATGAAAATGTGAAAATACAGCAGGCGTAGAATGACTCAGTCAAAGTATAAAGTTAGAGAGAGAAAGAGAGAGACCTTGTCTAACAACTTAGCCAAAGGTATAATGTGTATCTTAGCGAGTGTTTGCCAAAGACATCCAGTCCATTTTTTACTTACATTTTCCTCCAACAACCGAGTCACCCATCTCCAGGTCATAAAATAATTAGATGCTCTGAGTCTTCAATAAAGCATGTTCTGTTGAAGTGATCGGAACGTTTCCACTTACACGTGTACTGTTGTGAGTGCTTAATGAATAATTACCATATAACTGCAGTACTTATTGTTGTTGCTATTGGGTTAATGGTAAAACGTGCACCCCTCCCAGTGTGAAGGGGCAGTAAAAAAGAATATTAACATTTAAAACCATTATCTAACAGCAAAAGGCTAAAACAAACAGCTGCAAGAATATAGCCATCTATGGCTGTCTGATGGTTCTCATTTTTACAGTTATGATATTCTCATAATTTAGCTGTGATGGTGGAAACTGATCATTGACCTGACTCATTATGTGTGTGTATTCCTTGTACTGTCATTTGCTATTGTACATCAGTCTGAAAACTCGAGAAATGACGAGAGGACAAAAAGGACAGGAGCAAAAGAAGCAACTTGCCCTGCAGACCCCAGAAAGAGAACCATTGTCATTTCAACAGTTTCTGCCAAAGACCCTGCAGTGACTTTATGATTTATGTACTGACAATTAATGACAACAACCTTTGAGTTTGATGTCCATTAGTTTGAAGGTGCACTAAATATTTGCGTGGCCGTGGCCATGATCTGACAGATAATTTCTGCCTGTCTAACTCGCAGCATGCCCCACTAACAGTAATCCAGTTGTGCTGGGCTGTTTTGCTGTCTAATCCCCTTCCTGAGTGATGGCTCGTTGGCTGGCTTCCACCCATTCCCCCACCCTGTCACTGCACTGTGTCTTTGAAGAGGCCCTGCAGGGTCAAATGGTGACTCAGACCAACTGACAAATCAAATCAGCACCTCATTTAAATGGAGCTGAGTGGACGTCTGTCTAAAGTGCCTTAACTGCTTGCTTTTCATAACCCAAAAAAGTAGGCAGGAGTCCAGATTTTCCATTTATTGAAAATTGAATTGAAACATTGTTTTCTCTGTCAGGCTGACTGTGTTATGGAAAAATGAGAGGATGCATACATTATCTTTATGATGGAAAATTGGCCTGTGTTTTTTTTTAATGATAAAAGTAGAAATCATTGCAACATTTTGGAAATGCCATACGCATGGAAGAATAAACCATTGAGATCTAGTGACAGTCGTGATCCAGGGACGAAGGGTCACGAACACAGGCACACGTTGCTGAAAAGGTTTATTATTTGGGAGAACCACTGTCAGGTTGCCTTCATGAACCAGTTTCTGTCATGTTAAAAAAAAGCTCTCCTTCTCTTTGCTTGCTCTTTCTCTCGCGGCCATTTCCTTTTCTTCCAGGAATTGTTTAAGGTCAGGTGGCTACAAAGCCCCCACACCCCTATCCCATCGCACTATCTTGTGGTACTGTTTGTACCACATTCTGAAGCCATAGTAACCTTGAATACTTGGGCCGCTGCATGTTTTGTTTTGTGGGATGTCCTGTTTTGTAACCTTGCCCAGAATAGTAGCAAATATATTTTGAGGGTAAAAATGTGGGAGGCATGACGTGTTGTATTGTGCTTTGAGAAATGTTGAAATAGCTGTAGCATAAAACAAGGTTAGACTGTTTAGATTTCCTGCTCTTCTTGGAGCTAAAAAGCAGCAGGTCCATCCTACGTACGTCCTAAACATCCCAATCATTTAGCCTGAATTTTGAGATATTACAGCATAGCCAGGATATATTTCATGTATACATACTGATATTATATTGATGTTGGTCTTCTCTAGTCCTGCCACAGTATCTGTTTGTCCATGGTGGGCCCTGACACCAAGCCAACAGCTGGACATGAGATTGCATTTGACCTTCATTAAACCTTGTGGCTGACTTTTGGCTGTAGTTTTTGTGCGTGTCCATCACCGCTGCTACTACTTCACCCTTATCAGTGGTCGTACCAGTTGAGTGTGTTGAATTGATGGCAGCAATCAGTGAAACAGAGCCCAGCCTTTTTTCTTTTCTTTTCTTCCAAGCAAAAGACCAATGCCAAAGCAAAAGCAGCAACTTGTCAGACATATTCTCAGTTTGTATACAGATCATTGAACAGCTGTTTCCTCACACACAGAATGTATGCATATGTATGCGGTGAGCTGGCTGTAACTTGTTCAGCCAGTCTTAGTTGGTACTACTTCTTTGAGTTCAGCTTTTTGTCTCTAGAAGAGTCCTTCCTTCCTCTCTCATGTCCATGTTTGTCAGACAGCAAATGTGTATGTCTTGTGCTGAGAGACTACGTTTTATTTTTGCAGCCCCAGAGCAGTTCAGAGGAAACTACAGTGTCCTTCCATTTTATTTTTTCCATTTCTCTGCAGCTTGTCTCTGTCCTTTTCCTCTTGCTTGTTTGTCTTTCCTGCAGCTCAGAGGCTTTGGCCAACATCACACAGTTTATTACTCAGTTTGTTACATGCATTGTTTCAGAGAAGTTTGGGAAATGCACAGAAGGCACATTTAAACCAACGACCTCCTCCGGGAAACAATAGCTTTAGCCTGCTGTAATTTGGCCCACATAATCATGTGCACCTTGTACAGAGATTAGAGAGGTTCCCATCCATCCAGCCAAATGAATCATGAGATGGAGCAAACCAAAAAGCCTTCACACTTTCACCATTTATTAACATACTGCTGTTTAGATTTCCTAACCCTGCAGTAGCTGTATTAATCTGACATTATTAAATAGAATACAGTGTTATCATTGGTTGTTTATTGGTTTATCTGTGTATTGTCACTGCTGTAGTCAGATATAAACATGTTTGAGTACATTCTCTGGTAGTGAAGGTATGTAGCTGTGTAGAAAGAGGACTGGTTACTGTTGTGACATTAAGAGGTTTTAAAAAAGTATAAAATGGCTATTCAGAGGAAGTAGTGATACAGAAACTGCCGTGATCATCTGATGTTCTGTTACGTCAGCTTCATAATAAACACCGACCACAGTGCTAAAGCCGTGGTCTTCTTTCCCCTAATATCTCTCCAGTCCTGTCCAGTCTTTAGCCTGCGTAGTGTTTAGTGCTGGTAGTTTACCGAGACGAATTTTAAATAAGACTGACACGTCTCTGTGACTCTTCACCGTCTCTCTGCATTCGAGACGCAGCCCTCAGTAGAGTAAACGGATCCACAGCGGAGGAAGTCTCCCAGGCTCTCCACAGCTCTGTGATTGAAACTTAATCTTTGGGTCAGTCACAGAGGGGCTGGGAGGCTGCTGCTACAGTCAGATACAACAACGTCACACACTCCAGGGTTTCCCCTCAGGAAATCCAGCCAGCCAGTCATCTTTGAACAGATGAACTTTTCTTATTTATGAACACTGTCTCTTTGTCAGCGCTTGCTGCTTTTGTCTCCTGTCTGTTAGCTGAAAGTGTCACACATCTCAACTGTCATGTAAATACACATGCTACTAGGGGACTAGTCAGACTGACAACAGCTGTAGATTCTGCTTCAGATGCTGCTAAATACAAAATAAGTACACAAAAATGTCCCACCCAGATTAACATCATACTTGTCATGTTATTTATTAGCTAGCTTATTTACCAACTTATGGCATTTCCTGTGCAAAATAGCCCCGCTGCCCTTTTCTCCTCTTGTGGTCTCCAAGTAAAAAGATATCGTCTCTTGTGAGATTAGCAGTCAGGTCAGCAGCCTTTGGATGGAGGGAGACAAAGTCATTGTTTACCATGTTATAATTTCACTAATATGAAATTACAATCAAATACAATATATGAGGATGGATTAAGCTGGTGCCAACAACCAGCTGCATTGGTATAACTGTTAATAGAATGAATACAGTTCTGCATCACATCTTCTCAAATGTCAGCTCTTTTTGTCATCTGCAGTTTTATTTTATACGCATCACATTTACTTACATGTGCTTCCTTTTGCTTTGCTTGTATTCATCACTGTTGCTGCTCTGTTTTTCCTCTGACCTTGGAACATTTAATTGAATCTTTTGTCTGATATCCTTTATGTTTGTCTTCTACCAGGTACGCGGTGATCGCCTTTGGGTGTGCCAGCTGTCCTAAGATCACATGCGGCAGGGAGGGCTGCGGCACAGAGTTCTGTTACCACTGTAAGCAGCTGTGGCATCCCAACCAGACCTGTGACGCAGCACGACAGCAGAGGGCCCAGAGCCTCCGCCTGAGGACGGTCCGCTCGTCCTCCCTCAGCTACAGCCAAGAGAGTGGAGCTGGCAGGTGAGCTTGGTGAACACACACACACACACCACACACACACACACACCACACACACACACACACACACACACCCACACACCAAACACACCACACACACAACACAACACACACACACACACTCTTTTTCTCACCTTAATGAAATGATGATATTACCTGAATGACCAGGCCTAGGTTTGTTGATAGCAGTAGTACAACTAGTCAGCAGATCTGTATTATGCACAGTGAAATCATATTCTCTTTCCATCTTTCTTCCTTTCAGCTGATGACATTAAGCCATGTCCGCGCTGTGCTGCCTACATCATCAAAATGAACGACGGCAGCTGTAACCACATGACCTGCGCTGTCTGCGGCTGTGAGTTCTGCTGGCTCTGCATGAAGGAGATCTCAGACCTGCACTACCTGAGGTCAGTTGGTCAACACGCATACGCAGATCTTCACACACACAGACGCATAAAGTCACCAACATAATTGTATAAACAAATCACTATTTAAATGTTCTCGTCAGCATCACTGTAACTGTGATTAGTTCATGTCCAGGTCAATAAAAACAGTTATATTTGCTGTTGTGAAATCGTGTATTGGTCTACTTGTAGTAGTAGTTGAAACGGTGTGGTGGAAGTTTTGTTGCCTGAGTAGTGGGTAAGATTAGGAACCTATCTAACTTGTTTGGTTGTTCTGCCTCTCAAAGTTTCTGATCTAAATTTAAAATTGAGTTTTTTTGGAACAGCCATGAAGCTGAGGGTCCTTTTCTCTCAGTTGTGTGGCTAAGGATGAACAAGATGAAGACCTATTACAGTATCAACAGAATGTATGAAAAATGTGAAAATATATTTGTGCCCGCAGGCTCTTAAAAGGTCTTAAATTCAACAATGTGAATTTTAGGCCTCAATGTGATTTTCATTCTCACTTTTAAATGCGTTTTGGGGAAAAATTTGTATTCATCAACACCTTCAGAACAAAACTGACATGGAACCAAAACCAAATTTTCTACACACACTTTTTTAGCTAATATGGATGTAAAATAGGCCTTAAATTGCATTGGTTTTTTGAAATTTTGATTGTCTTCATTGACCCTGTAATCTTTCCCCTCTACCTCTCTCTCAGCCCGTCAGGCTGTACTTTCTGGGGAAAGAAGCCATGGAGCAGGAAGAAGAAGATTCTTTGGCAGCTGGGAACACTTGTGGGTGCCCCTGTCGGCATCGCACTCATCGCCGGCATAGCTATCCCCGCTATGATTATTGGCATCCCTGTATATGTGGGAAGAAAGGTGAGGCTTTCCTGCTTACAGTTTTCACTGCATGGATGAGGCAGAACGTTCAAACACCGGACTGTATGGATTATTATAAAGTTATAGGGTTTGATTCTCGGTGTTCCATTTAATAGTTTTGAATAACTGCTCTGCTTTCCCACCCACAAACCATAACTCTAAAGCACTATCTTTTCAGTTGTAAACATTATCAGTGTTGCATAACTTTATAGTACATATCACTGTTATCAGTTGTGGAAGAAAACAAGCTGCATCAATCAGTAACTAACTAGTTGCATTGTCAAATTTAGCGCACACTGTTACATATTTTTCCCAGGCTCTTAGGTTATCTTAAGCCAGCTGAAGTCATTTGTCAGTAACCTGCCCGCTGTGTTTGTGTGTCTGTGTACAATCAGTGCTGTTTAGTATCATTCATCAGTCTCACTCTCACCAATAAGATTTTGACATTACAATGAAATGAAAGTATTCAGACTCTCCAGAATTCCCCTCTCGAGCCTGCCAAGAATGAGCCAGAGCCAGCAACCTTTTCTCCCCCGACAAAACCAGACCACATCCACAAGTGATCACATGACACTTGTGAAACATCAGAGCATGAATCACCTGCATTCCACATACACTTAGCTGTTCAGTATTGATGTTAAATCTCAATCTTGGTGACTCACTACATGAAGGCCAAGGACATTTACTTGCGGCTTGGTCATGTGTCAGCTGTACTTTGTCATTGTTGGCTGACTTATAAAGCAGAAATTTTATAATAATAGGAACAAGCAGTCTTTGTGGGAAGTAAGAGGGAATGCGTATTTGCAGATTTTGTTTCGTATATGTGTTTTTTTGGTTTGGAACAGCAACCGAATCAGTTCTTAGATCTTTATTTGCAAGAGTTTTTCAACATTAAAATTATTTTCATTTATTTTTTTTGTTATTATGTGGTCCTATTGATGGGCTTATTTGTAATTTCAGTCTTGTATAATACCCATTTTTCCAGTTTTTCTTCCAGCCATGCTCCTCAAGATATGTGACATTAAGATTTCTTCAACAATGACCTGCCATTGGCCCTGTTTCAGGGGCTTTTTCCAAATTCACAAACTCACAGTAGCTTTTTTTACTTCCTCTTAATAGTATTTAACCAATTGTAAAATGTAACAATTGATGTAGATAGCTAGCTAGTTAGATAGCGTTTTGCCAACATGTGCTGTCTTAAGATGTCATCATAGGGGAAAAAATATTGCTTACAGGACAGGAGAAAGCTGACTGAGGTTCTGGCCGAGGCTTGTTTAACTGTTCTTGGAGCACGGAGCAAAAAGTCTGGAAGGGTCAGAGGAATTCATGTTGCGAGAATGTCTGGCAATCAGCTCTTCATTCGTTTTTTGGGCTATAGCACTCTCTAACTATACGTGTGCACAGGTGTGAAAGAAAATGGGTTTTTAGGGTCTGTCGCAGCCGAACAGAAGCTCATACCGGCACCTCAGAGTTAATTACCAGCCAGCTCAAAGATAAAGGAAAATCAATAATGTTATCCCTGTGATATTAACCTATTACACAACCGAACAATGTTGAATTGGTAGCACTGTACGGTCTAGCATTCTTCTTCTTCATATGGTGTCTGGAGTCAGTTCTTATCTGGTTTTGATGCTAATTGTTAGACTCCTCAGTTTCCTCTGTCTGACTGTTTCTCCCATTGCTCCCCTTCTCTCTGTCAGATCCATAACCGCTATGAAGGCAAGGATATCTCCAACCACAAGAGGAACCTGGTGATCGCTGGTGGAGTGACTCTCTCTGTCATTGTGTCCCCAGTGGTGGCTGCAGTCACTGTCGGTCGGTCTCAACGTCTCCTACCTCCTTCCTCTCTGTGCCTCTGCTTTAATTCTCTGCATGCCTGGAGATCTTTATTGACATATCCTTGTTTGACTTTGCGAGCTTCAAGAATTTCTTTTGTTTAATCTTAGAGTTCATATTATGCAAAAGTTTGTTTTCAAAGTCAATTGGATTTCTCATGAGCTGTTACAGAAAGATGGGAAAGTTGAAGGAGATAACTGTTTTTCATTACTAGTGTGCGTCAGCAACAAGTGGCCTCCACTGCTGCTGTTTTGGTCTAACATGTCTCTATGTCTGTCTGTCTCCCCCCTCAGGCATTGGAGTTCCCATCATGCTGGCTTATGTGTACGGTGTGGTGCCCATCTCTCTGTGCCGTAGTGGAGGTTGTGGTGTCTCAGCTGGAAATGGGAAAGGAGTTCGCATTGAGTTTGACGATGAGAATGACATGAATGTTGGCAGTGGGGCAGCTGCCACCGGTAAGCTTCAGTGCCCCCACCCCGACACCCAGAAGTGACCCTTTGTGTTTTTGCCCAAGTCAGCAAACAACAGAATTTGCCTTTTGCTGACTCATATATTACTGAGTCCCTGTTGAAATGAATTCTGGTGCTAGTCTCACAGTGTTCTTTCACACTTTACTTTCACAGAAAAATGTGCTTTTTGTGCTTCTTCTGTGAGACCAGAAGCCCACTGCTTCTTGGAAAAATATTCTTAACGGTCCAGCATTGTGTCTATTTCTGTTTCATCAGACACTTTTGTTCCTGCAGGAGATTACATTTTCTCTCCCTTACTTTTATATTTTGAAATGTCATGATGGTATCTTCTATACAGATACTACATCAGTGGCAGACACCAGGAACAACCCCAGTATAGGTGAAGGCAGTGTCGGGGGACTAACGGGCAGCCTGAGTGCCAGCGGCAGCCACATGGACCGTCTGGGGGCCATCAGGGACAACCTGAGCGAGACGGCGTCCACCATGGCCCTAGCCGGAGCCAGCATCACCGGCAGCCTTTCTGGCAGTGCCATGGTCAATTACTTAAACAGGTACTGAAACAGCTACACATGGCCTTGGATTTAAATGTTGGTGCAGCTTTGGACTGCACGGTGCTTTGCCGCATTGTCTAAATCTCCCCCTCACATGTTGTCAGGCTGGAGGTGCAGGCCGATGTGCAGAAGGAGCGCTGCAGTCTGAGCGGCGAGTCTGGCACTGTCAGCCTGGGTACAATCAGCGACAACGCTAGCACCAAAGCAATGGCTGGATCCATTCTTAACGCCTACATGCCCCTCGACAGGTGAGCGTCTGTGTTGCTGGTGTCCTTCCAAAAATCACTAACATGAAACAGACTGCAGTGAAAGATCCATCAAATGCACACCTGCGGTGATGATGTACTGATGTTAGATATGACCCAGACTGTTGAAATGCTGCATTACTTTGTAGAAGAAGAACATAAAATCATTTATATTTTTAATAATAATAATTTAGAGATAAGATATCCATTGAGCATGTGTATTCTGTCTTTAATAAAGGGTGAGAGATCCAGTATTTGTTATAGAAACGTTTAGTATTAAGTGAAGTGACAACAGCTCATGCCTAATGATGCTTCTTAGAAGTCTTTGGAAGCTTATTGCTGAATCATACTCCACACAAAAGTCCACACACACTCCCACTTACAGTACTTACAATATTTCTCTTGAATGTCTTCCTTTTTTGTCTCATCCTTTCCCCTTCTTCCCGTGTTCCAGAGATGGGAACAGTATGGAGGTCCAGGTTGACATCGAATCCAAACCCGGTAAACTACGGCACCACAGCGGCAGCAGCAGCGTAGATGACGGCAGCCATGTCGGCCGCTGTGGCTGGACCTGCCCCTCCAACGGTTGCACCTCCTCAGAAGGCAAAGGAACCTCCACTAAATGGGCCAAAGAGGCATCCTGCTCCTCCTCCTCTAGCTCAGGGGGCAAAAAGAGCAAAGGCAAGCTGCGCAAGAAAGGCGGCGGCGGCACCAAGATCAACGAGACGCGGGAAGACATGGACGCTCAGCTGCTGGAGCAGCGCAGCACCAACTCCTCAGAGTTTGACTCCCCCTCGCTGAGCGGTAGCCTGCCGTCCGTGGCCGACTCTCACTCCAGCCACTTCTCCGAGTTCAGCTGCTCCGACCTGGAAAGCATGAAGACGTCCTGTAGCCACGGCTCCGGCGGAGGCGACTACCACACACGCTTCGCCACCGTCAGCCCCCTACCCGAGGTGGAGAACGACCGCCTGGAGACCTGCCCCGCTTCTTCTTCGTCCTCCTCCCAGGGGCAAGGAGCTGTGATCACTCCCCACTCCCCCACCTCCACCACCTCCTCCCTGGGTCACAGCGCAGAGCTCTCCCCTCTCTGCTTCATCACAGAGGAGAATGTCAACCTGGTGTGCCCCGCTGAGCTGGACTCTCACAGCAACACCAGAGAGCTGCTAAAAGAAACCAACAACAACAACCACCAACCACAGCACCCAACCCAAACCCAGCAGCAGCCCAAGAACTCCTGTATACAGACTGACATATAAAATCTCAATACCTTAAGTGCTGCACAGACGCTGTTTTTATTTAACATCTTTTCCTCCTCTAAACTAACAATCATAGCCTACAGTTTAACCTGCATTTTCTGTTCTTCCCCCTGTAAAGGGGATGTGTTATTTTGGGATTTCTGCCCTTCATAAAAAAGCAACCCTTGAGTAAAACAGAGATCTGTGTGTCCACTGACTGTCGGAGGGCTTGTTGGAAGTATTAAGAGGTTTCCACAGTGCAGCCATGTGAGAAAGGTTAAGGTTGTGAATGCTGGTGTTTCTCCCTGTGCGACCCGCAGACTGCTAACACTTTTTTGACAGTTCACTCACCCACCACTTGTAACAGAGACAGCCTTCATATTTAGTTGCTGTCCTTTTGATCTGTGTAGGTTCAAATAAAACCACTGTGCCGGTTTTTGCTAGTATTTGATTTTGGCTCGACAATGCGGATGCAACACCATGCAGGAATCTTAATGTTACAGCTTTCCAGAAGTGAACTCAAACAGGGACCAGGCAATATGATTCACTAGTTCCTCTTTTTATCCCCCCCCCCCCCCC
>NW_023339807.1:3864761-3892577 GCF_004916995.1 Morone saxatilis
CCCCCCCAAAAAAAAACAAACATATTAATAACAGAGGAACCTTTGTGTTCTTGTCTGTATTTATTATTAGACTTTTTTTTGTCTTTTCCCTGGATGTTTTGTTGGAGATGAACCCTCTAATGTATAATTGTAAGGCCTGGGCTCAACATCATTTTAGCACTAAAATCAGCTTGTAACACAGCTGAGATTCTCTTTTAGATGGATGCACACTCAACTGTTGTCGGAGACGGTGCTTGACGGCTTTTTAGCAGCTTGGTAACCACTGAGTTCAGACCTGTAGCTGAAACCCTCGGTGTGTGCTTTTAGTGCCAAGATGACTTTGGAAGCTCAGGCCTGGTTAAGTTCTGTGGAGAGCTTTGCGGTGATTTATGTTGGGGGTGGTTGGGTGTTGTTTGACTTGAGGAAGGTCTCTGGAAGGCCACGGTTGTCGAGATAATGCTGAAAGTCATTATATTAACATTAACCAATGGGTTGGTCAATTCTGTGAAATTGTATCAAGAAAATGTTTTGTCCTGTTCAAAGGTGATTTATTCAGGCTGACGGCCTCGCCTCACTGAGTAAGAGAGAGCTTTGATATCTTTCTTTGTTAACTCATGGTGCCTTTCAAGAAGCTGTTTGTGTTCTNNATTGTACTTGTGCTCTCTCTCTCTCTCTCTCTCTGTCTCTCTCTCTCTCTCTCTCTAATAGATAATAGATAATAGAGGTGTGTCAGAAATAATTTATAGATAGAAACACATACTCGCTCTCTCTCTCTCTGTGTTCTCTGTCTCTCTCTCTCTCTCTCCACTGTGTCTTCAAGACTCCAAACAACGACTCATTATAGGTTGCAGAATGTCTGTCTGTGTAGGAGGGATGCTCATTCACATACAGAACATACTGTGGTAGACATGGTAAATGAAGACTTTTCAATTGCCTACCAAAGACAGCACTCAGGCTCTTGTTAGATCTTATACCTTTGACTTGTCACCTGTAGACACAGTATGGTGCATCCTTTTTACATCACAGGGATGAATGAAGACAAGACCCAGGATCATACAGACATACAGACTGCTGTTTTGTACATGCTTCACAAATGCTACGCAAATAACCGAGGCCCCAGAATGGCCTGAGGCACCTGCACTGTTACCTGTATTTCTTATGACATTGATGTTCTGCAATGCACAAATGTGAATAGGGATACATGGGTTTGTTCTGGGTTACCTTCCCTATTGATTTGTCCAGTGATTCCTGTTTGTGTTGCCAATCAGTGCTGCTGAGCAGACTTGAAGTCAAATTCTGTTTTCAACACTTTAATTTGGGAGTGTTTGCTTAGGCCTGTCTTTACTGCTCAGTGGTCAGCTTTATTGAGGCCACTGAGCCGGCTCAGGTGAACCTCTACCAGGTAGGTAAAAGCATCTTGAATGGTATTTTGACCCAGGTCTGTTACTGAATGAACACTCAAGTTTGGTTCGGTGGATAAGGCTACATGCTGCAGTCCTCCCCGCATTGTTTCTGTTCTTCCTCTCCGGGTTCTGTTTCTCATTCTTCACCAAAACTCCAGTTTCTTGATCCTAATTTGAACACTAGTGCCAGATATAATTTGTAATTTGTGCAGAATGGCATAAGGTATTTGTATATGTGTTTGGTAATTTGCTTTACTATATGCGTGTAAATGCATATCAGAAAAATAAAAAAACTATATGAAATGTTGTCGTCCCATTCTGTTTTTCAGGTTTATACAAGTACTGTAAATGATTAGGGTATTCCACTTTTATTTTTATTCAACTATTTCATTTCATCTTTGCACAGAGAAGAAAACCTTTACATTTTCCAGTTTATTGAATAGCCCTCTGTGAATATTATACATCTCTACTGAAATATGTTAAAACCACAGTGAAGAGACGCTGTGAAATTATTGCCTCTCGCCCTGCGTCACCCTGAACTAAATTTGGTACATTCATGTAGAATTGATAAAACACTTTAAAACAAAGAATGGTTTGGATTCAGGCTTCAATTTTGGATGACTGGAATATTCAGTAGTTAATGACTTAACAAGGACAGAATGTCTTTAAATTAGTAAATAAGTGACATTTTAAACAATTACGTGCATGTAGCTAAGTGAGTATATGTATGGTTTATGATGCATAAATCCAAGCCATTTAACATTTTGATAAAAGCTACTGAATGACATAAATATACTCTCTCTGTTTAGGAGTATCTGCACACTCACCAAAATGTAAGTCGACCCCTAGTCTGAAATCCAAGGCACACATCTCGTAAAGATGCTGCTTCTCTCCACTGTGTACACATCTGCATGGCTGAACTGCTGTGAAGATGGATATGCAGCTGTGCGCTGGCTAATTTGGTAAACAAACAGGTTGAGCAACTTCATGTCCTTATGGAGAAGACACAAACACCAACCAGCCTTTAAGAGTGATTTTACGTTAGAACTCAGATCTGCTAATTGCATAGCTGGATAAACAACAGCGCGTCTGAGTCATGTAAGGTTACAAAGGTATTTTCTCCTACAACATAGTCAGTAGATATCAGTTCAACGCAGACTGTCGTCATACCGCACACAGCAGCAGTAAGGTATCACGCAGGCCCTTTTCTTCCACAGAGATAATACAGTACAGATGATCATAATATGACTCAAAACTCAGAAACATTTTAATTAGCTCGGTAGCAATGCTACACTGAATGCACTGAATATCATTTCTGTGTCTGACTGAAGCTCGTTTATCAAATAACTGATATCAAAAGACCAAACGGGTTCAAGAACCAGAAACAGCTGAGCCTGTCCTGAGCAAACTCAACTGCCTGTAGGGAAAACACTTGCCTGTAGCCTTACATAACATTGTACATTGGACCCTATTTATCAATACACTAGAAAAGGTCCACAGTGTCCCCCTGTCTGCCCGCTGTACAATGCAAATGGTTAGTGGTGGTACAAAAGTAAATCTGCATAGCAAAATGTTCTGGAGAGAAAAATATATTCCTTAAACCGTCACTCAAACATACAGTGATCAGATCATTTTACAGCACGGACCAGTAGAGTGAATGTGACTCCGTTCCACTGCATCGCTCCGGGGCACGTTCTGCAGCTTCCTGCCTTTGTGTACTCAGTCCTTGTGCAGTGTTTTGCATAGATCCAAGAGTTGTAGTGGTGCAGCAGCTCATGCAGAGAGAGCAGGGGCAGGAGGCTCAGATGTATTTGTTGGCCAGGTTCTGAACATCGTTCTTAGTGAACTCGGCGCTCTCCACGGCCGACAGATGCTCAAACAGCTGAGTCATGTGGCGACGCTCCTCCTTCTCCAGCAACATCAGGACAACCTGAGAAAAAAACAGCATTTGTCACCAAAACTGTTGAAAAACGTTGCTGGGGACAAAGTGGACGGATTACTTATAAAACAACATTCATTCATTAATAGATGTAGTAGTTATCAAATTGAATGTGTGCTCTGTGAGGAGACGTGACTAAATATATTTTTGTCTTTTCAGATTTGTGAATTACAAAACCCCTTCCCCAGAGCCAGAGCTGCAACGATGAGTCAATTATTAAATTAATCACTAACTATTTTGATAATTGATTCATCATTTGGAGTCATTTGTTAGTTCCAAATTAGCTCCAAAATTCAGCTTTTCAAATATGAATATTTCCTGGGTTTCTTTAGTCCTCGGTATGACGGTAAACTGAATATCTTTGGGTTGTGGACAAAAACAAGACATTCGAGGACATCACCTTGGGCTTTGGGAAACAATGATCAACATTTTTCACCATTGGATGATATTTCCAGGACCAAACAACTAATCGATTAATCGAGAAAATGATTTACAGATGAATTGATAATGAAAATAATCAGTAGTTTCGGGCATACCGAGAACCTTTGGGCAGTGTGCAGATGGTTGAGGTGTTGGTAGACCAGGTTGGGGTCTTTCTCCAGGAGGTGGGAGTCCAGAGCCTGCATGATGAAGCTGATGTTGTGTCCATCCAGCTGGGTGCTGAGGAGCTGGGGAAGCCTCTCCGGGGTTGTGGAAGCCAGCAGGTCAGCGCAGGCCGCTGCGTTCCCGCTGCAGCGAGCTGCGTTCAGGGCCTGGCCGAACTCGTAGGCATCGGTCGGCTGGAGGTTGATGCTGACGTCCTCTCCTCTGCAGCTGCTGTCTGAGTTACGGACGGCTGACGTTTCCTCGTCACCCTCGACCTGAAGAAAAAGAAAAAAGAATGTAGGCAGTTGTTATGAAGCCAAGAACATACTCTGAGTTATTCACAATCTTTCAGAACTCCTTTGAATGTACCTCCTTTTGAATAAATCATTTGGTTTTGGCGCAGTAATCCACTCTGAGATGTACTGGTTTTTAATTTCAACTGGCTCTGGCCTTGTCTTTTGGAGCGTGCTATCACAGAGATAGCAGCACACAGTGCACAGCAGCAGCTATGTGTCTGATAGTGGGAGCCCTTCTGTGGGCATCAAACACTCAGCTAATTAATCAGTACAAAAGATGAGACACTGC
Source organism: Morone saxatilis (assembly GCF_004916995.1). NCBI lineage: Eukaryota > Metazoa > Chordata > Actinopteri > Moronidae > Morone > Morone saxatilis. The sequence goes on from NW_023339807.1 coordinate 3,869,253, forward strand.
TTGGAAACAAGTCAGGATGCAACAAGGTGTGTATATAGAAAAAGCATTCTGATCTAATTCATCAGACACACAGCTACATTTTTCTTCCACTGAAGTTGTTTGTCTGGACACCTGAGGAGCAGAGGGGAAAATAATTAGCACTTTAACTCGCTTTGATTTTCTTCACCAGCACTCGTTCACTGCCAGTTGGTGCTGGGCAGATACCTTACTAATTGGCTTGTTGCTGCCTGCAGGTTTCATGAGTGGTTGTTGACAGCAGAGAGACTCCATATAACCATATATTCTCTGTGTGGCTGGAAGACTCAAAGATTGATCTCTAAGTGGTTCTAAACTCAGTGATGTCAGCCCTATGAACAACCCTCACACTCAGTCCTTTCATTCAGCGTTAATATACTTTATATTTGACCGATGGTTACCTAAAAAGAGTGAAATATGTGTGTGACGTGCCAGCGATTTCTCTGCAGTGGATGCAGAGAGAGGGCTAGTGACATGCACAAAGGTTTATTCTATGCTATTAGTCTTAACCACCAGGCTGCCAATACGCCCCATCCTGAGTTCCCACTATGACCACATGTACACAAATCCAATATAGATTGTAAGAATGTCAAGAGTGGGTGTGTCTATTTTATGAAAATGAGTGGAAACAAAGAGAATCCCACTTTCCGGGTGAGCAGTGCACAGTATCTGATTTGAATCCAGATTAAAATATTCATTAAAAATGCAGGTGTAGAGGTGTGTCTACCTCTGTGATGGGGACTGTCTTTCTGGGTTTGGTTGGTGAAGCGTTGGACAGACTCTGTCTGAGCAGCACTGTGACCTCCTCCAGCTCCTTCTCAGCCTCCTGCACGTTGGGATCCTGCTGCAGTACCTCCTGCAGGTCAGAGCTGCACGCCAGGTAGTCCTGGAGGAGGTCAGACACAGTACAGCTTTCAGCGACATTTTACAGAGTTTAAATATTGTAGGAGGGGTGTGAGAAATTCAATTAAATGCCTCTTTCACACACAATTAGTGGTGAATTTAAAGATTCCCCCCTCAGCCCTCTTTTTAAATGAACACATATCCTCGTGGTATTAGTTATTCATAGCCAGCTCTCTTCACCTTGAGGCCTTTATTGGCCATTGCTCGTCTGTAAAAGGCCTTCTTATTGGTTGGCTCCAGTTTCAGTGCTGCATCACAGTCCTGCTTGGCCTCAGTAAACCTCTCCAGCTTCAAGTAGCACAGGGCTCTGCAAACACAAACACACACACACACACACACACACACACACACGTCACTTGTGATTTTTATTTTTGTCACCAGCAGCTAATCTTATTTGATGCATGACTAAAAGGTATCTTGAGTTTGTGACTCATCGACTGCGGATCAGACTTGACAATAAAGGCTGAAGGCGTGAAATAGATCATTTTCATATGAAATGGGTGAGATCTCTGACGTCTATCTTTGTTTCCTTCATGAATGTGTTGTCTGTAATTTCAGTCAAACGGCTCTCAGCAGCTGTGCGGCAGTGCCTGTTTGCTCTGGTGGGGCTGTACATACAAGGTTTCCACAGCAGAGCTCGACATACATACGCAAACATAAACACACAATAGGACATTTTTCATGTCAGCATCAGTTTCCTCTGAGACGCAATCAACAATCTACCTGCTATTGTGAAAAAGAAAAGGGGGAGGCAGTTAGGAGTCAGAGTGGAGTCAGACCGGCCGCTGCATGCACTGCACTCGCTGTATTTCTCTTTAGATGTAAGATAATATGATAGCGGCTATACGCGGAGTTGTGATAAACAGCGCTGGAGCAGGCAGCTGTTTCCTGCCTCGGCCATTCTGTTCCAACTTACCAACAATACATGCTAATTTTCTCCCAGTGACAGACTGACGACTGGTTGGGATTAGCTACAGAGCTGGATGCTCCGCCTGACAGATGACAGCTGGGGATAATTAATCAGTCTGTTTTAATTTATCCAAATGGATAAACAGATTTTCTGTGTGTCTTCTGACATTCCTGCTCTATAAGAAAACCAACCCTGAGAAATATGGAGTAGTAGTGAGGAACAGAAAGTGAAAGAGACCACAGCAGTGTTTGTGTTTGTTCATGTCGAGTTGGCGCCTCTAACCTGTTGGTGTAGATTGCACACTCTTCTGGCTTTAGCTTAAGGCATTCAGTGTACTTTCCAAGTCCATCCTGGTATTGGCCCTTCTTCACAAATTCGTTCCCTTCTTGCTTCAAAGCTGTAAAACGGACTTCTGCTTTCCTTTCTGGAAGACAAAGTGAAGTGGTGATTATAGCGGCTTATTCACACAAAGAACTCAACTCTGCTTTCTGCTCAAGTAATGAATCTATATTGACACGTGCAATACATTTGAATTTGCCTCCCTTTTATTTCTAAAAGGAACCCAACACAAGGATATATATGCCAGTTGTCCATGATATAAAGCTTGAGGGTTTTATACCCTTGAAATGAATGCTGCGCTAGCTGGACGTGAGGCATGAGAGTTAAGTCAGCAATCAGTCACGGTGTGGACTAAGGGCTAATCAATCTGCTGCAAAGTGTCTTCTGGGAGGAAAAACTGTGCCAGCAGGTCTATTCTTTCATTAGAGTTTAAAAATAACAGCTGTAGCACAGCCTGGGGAATGGAGAAACTGCATGGTCAGTGAACAGAGGTGACACATCCACTTATGTAAAAATTAGGCCTTTAACATCTTCCTCCTATCTTAGTGCAGAGTGACCGAGAAGCAGGAACAAGCTGAGTCTATTCTCTTCTCTTCCTCTGTGCTCTTGTCAGCAGTTGAGTAAAAGTAGCAGTACCACAAAGTAAAAATACTCCCTTACAGGTGAAAGTCCTGTGTTGAAAATGTTACCCAAGTATACAAGTATTATTTTTAGCTCAAAACTTAATGTACTCAATGTTGTCAGTGTGGGTGTTCAGCTTTGATACTACTGGATAATTCTTATTCATACATGTCATTACATACATTTCCATGTCATGTTACTGTAGTAGCTTGTCAAGGTTTAAGTTATTTTCTAACACTGTTGTGTAGCCAAATCTATAATAATTATAAACCCATCATGTGCTTTGTGTGAAAAAATGGAATTTGAAATAGTTAATGTTGAGCATAAATGTGATCAGCAAAACTGTTTTATTACCTAAATGGAGACACACATGCTTTTAAAACCATGAAGGCTTTTCACACGGGCACTTCCCAGCTCAGAATACACACAGGCTTCAGGAAGCGTGGGGCTATTTTCCCCTTATGTCACACGTATTTATGAATCCAGAGTTTGCATTAGGATCAAGGATAAAGTCCCTCTCCGCTCAAAAATGTTCTTGTTCCTACGGTTGGATGTCTGAGCAGAGTTTGACGTTAGACGGATGTTTTCAAGTCATCTGAAAGTAAAAAAATGTTTCTCTGTGCTCACTGAATCTAATCTAATTTAAAGGGGCATGATTTAAAAACATCAAAAATAGTTTGCAGCATATTCAAGTGTGACGTAGAAACTTGAAGCCACCAGTGCACATCCACTGAAATGGACTTTACAGTGAAGGAGGAGACATCTTTAGACACACATTATTCCAAGAAAACAGACCTGCATCCCTGGCCGCCTTCTCTGCCCGAGCCTGGAGGACCTCTGCGCTGAGTGGCTCCTCTCTGCGGTGCTGCTGAGCTGACAGCGGCACCAGGGGAATGTCCGGAAGTTTCTCCCTCCACTCTGTACCGTCCTGCTCGATCAGCAGCCGGGTGATCCTGAAAGAGGACGCAGATCAGTCAATACAGTCAATACACGTACTGTACGCAGCCACACACAGACCAGAAAGGAACTGTGTGCGATTAACACCTTTCTACTGTTTAGTGTGTTTGTTTAAGTATCCCACTGATCAGTTTTGTAGATATATATATGGACTTATACTACAGCTATGACCGTCCTTGTGTTCGGTACTCCTCAACACAAAGCAGCCAGGTGAGTTTCCCCTATTGCATAATAGAGAGAGGACATGCACTCTGAGAGCCATAATTAGCCTCTAGCTGGAGCTGCTTCTGAACACCACCTAAATCTGTTAGCCACTAATTAGACATTGTATGTTTGTTCATTTAAATCTCTTTTAATTTAGTCTTCTGATTATGTTACAATGCAATTTCTGGATTCAGAGTATATAATAATATTATACAAGGCAGGTAGAGCGATAAAATCCCCTTATATCTGTCCTCTGTTTATCTCCTTATCTAAGACACCTAATGACGTTGTGTCAGCCAGAGTTAAAATGGATAGAAAGTACACTTTCATCATAGCTCTCTTTATCAGCACAAGTAAAAGGGTAGTCACAGTCGTTGGAATAGCTGCCATGCAGGGATGTAAATAGGTCTGTTAAAGCTCATTCAGTCAGTTATGTGTTTCAGCACAGACATCTCCCTACCCTGTGCAGCCTCTCAGCGGAAGTGAGAGGTGAAGGCTAATACCTGTTGACGCTGTCGTGTGCTGCCTGCACACTGATGTCTATCTGCAGGACGGTCTTGTAATCCACGTAGGCCTGACGGTAGCGCTCCAAAGACTCATAAGCCATGGCCCGGCGCAGGAGGGGCTTGAGGGAGAACGGCTGCAGCTCCAGGGCTCTGGTTGGTATAAATAGATGTAATGAGACAGGAGCAAAGGATCAAGTCTGCTGCCTCTGCTATAGATGCTACTCTTTGAGAGTACTGTCTGTCTGGATTGGGAATCTATATTTATGTGACAGATTTCAGTGGATGTGCTCTTGTGTTTCTGTGTAAGTATACAGTACAGCCGTATATGTGTGAATGAACTGTCACACAACTTAATTTTCCTGTTTGTCCCTGGAAGTCGAATCTTGAGCAAACACACCAAGTGTTTAAAGGCTTTCACGTGGGAGGTTCCCTCAAGTTCTCCTGAGTTTGCTGCTTATAAAACCACTTCTAAAGAGATTAATGGAAATCCCTTACAACACACCCCAGTGCAAATCCCCTCATAAAATGACAGTGATCTGCAACTGAGGTATGCTAAATGAGTATGGCTGTGTACAAAACAATTAGAAATCTCTGTCGAATTCTCAGAAAACATTATGTCTCACTCCACTTCACATGGTCCTACAAATAAACTGTCTCACCTCGTGCAGTCCTGTATGCAGTCTTGACTGTTGCCATCTTTCAGGTAGCAAGCTGCTCTGTTAGAATACAGAATACTTAGATCCTCTGGACTATCAATCCCTGCATAAAAAGAGACAAATATCACAAATACAGCATATACAATACTTTGTAAACACAGCTCGGAAACACTTCATGTAGCTTGCCAGTCCATTTAGAACTTATATACAAAATATTTGTAAAAGTGGCAAACAAGTCCCCCTCCACTTTTCCGTCTTGTTGTCTACAATTGGATGTTTGAGCTTCACTGTGCAGTACGACGCGTATGTGATAGTTTGGCTCTGGCCGCGTGTCCTGCGTCCAGTATCAACTGTGTACAGTGTGATGTAGAAACTGAAGCCCACCAGCTGCACTATTCGCAGCTGAGGAATGGACTGTTACGCGCAGTGGGGAACGGGGAGGAGACATCTTTGTGTCCAGCAGGAACACTGTGATGAACGACATTAGCATATTCACCGATTCTGGAAGGTTTAATGAGGCAGAAGGAGGAGATGACTTTTTAAGGGTTTTACTGCGTAATTATACTGTTTTGTCACGCATTATTTTTCAGACTATTTGTATAGGTCTTCATACATGTCTGCTGGGGATCTTTAAATAGGCTTTAAAGAACCTCTTGGATAGCTTAAGTGTGTCTTTGTATGGTCTGTATGTGTTATGAATCTTTATCTTTATAATGTTCAGAGGTTACTGGCTGAATCAGACAGTTTGATGTGTTCTGACCTGACACAGAACAATATAAACCTGGGAGCGTTGCTTAATAAGGACACCGATTTTAATTAAAAGTTTAGTGTCTCTTATACTGCCAATATCTCCACCTTTGGTGCTGTATGTGTGTCTGTGTGTCTGTTGCAATGACGGGTTCCTGTAATGACTAAATAAAGAACTTTTTTTGTTGCATCAGCATTAGAAGCCTGACTTTCAAAACCACTCAGTTGTAAGATACTAACCTGACATTTTTCTGCTTCAGACTGATGAATGCAAGATTATTTTAAAGCTGCATTCACACATGCAACGCTGTGCTCACAGGTCTTCTAATCTGACTAACTTGTTTGTTTGTTAACTGAACATGTTACCTGAGGTATGAGTCTGGACTAAGTTCCCCAAACTCTTTGTTGGGACCTAAAACAGGCAGCAGGCCTACCATTTCTTCCACTAAGACATTCTGCTACTATACAGGAGAAACTCTGTGAGCTCCAGGGCTGATAAGTAAAACAAAAGATGTAGATGTTGACCAAGGAAAAGGTCATCAAACCTGTTTTAGGATGTTTTCTCCTGATAGTTTAACAACTTGCTCACGCGGACTGCAAACAGAGTATTTGCTATTCTCTCCACAGGTATTTCACTCTGTTTTCACAATCGTTATCACTGATGCAGGATAATCGAACAGACCTATACTGTATATTACAGTAACACTAAATACAGTCAGCTTAGCATGCCACCTCATCAGATGAAACTAGATTATGGATGATGACACAGTGAGGCGATGATGATGATGATGATGATGATGTCTCAGCAACAGCTCAAACTCTGTGAGGTTACTGTGACAGTAGAGCATGTACAGCATGTTAGAGGTATAAACTGGGGCATCCATAGACAGACCCAAACATGACTGTGAGACCCTGTAAAAGCCTGGCTGAATGTCAGTACTATGAGACCTGCATCATGTTTAAGTAGTTTAAAGGGGTCCCACTGTAGCCCTCCCTACATCAGTCAGATGACGGACCCTGCATGGTGTTGATGTCCAGTCACTTTCACATTCAGCAGTGGATATCGAGCACATTATGGCAGAGAGAGTATGCTTGATGGTGGATGTGCCTGGCACGCAGCAGTTTTTCTCCCTCCATCAGTCGCTCGCTTACTCCCTCTCGGTGAGAATTATAGCTGCAGTCCTACAGATTCAATTTCACAGTGAGTGGTTAGCGGTCATGTGACCTGGACAGACCTGAGCTGAGAGGCTTAGCTCCGGGCTGAGGGCTAAAACAGAAACACTGTCCATATACACCACCATCCAACAGCCCCATTGTGACGCACTGCTGTAGGGACAAAGTCACTAAATACACCAACAAACAGCCCAACAATTCAAATCTTTGTTACTGTTACTAGACTGTGTGTACAATAATGTGGACTGCTTCTGGGAGAGATCATTTCTGTTGCTTAGGTATCATTTCTCTCATGGAAAATATCCCTTTTGTCACGTCCTGCACTGTGATAAAGCAACAAAAAATAAATTGCAAGGTCATGACCTTTGATTTACAAATGCAGTGGCAAGTTACAGGAAATTGTCTCTTAAGAGCATTGATGATTAAACCCCATAAAGAGATATTTATTCAAATATGGGTGTGAGTGGTGATGAAACATCAGTCAGTTAAACTATGGGCCATTTGATACAAGTCCCAGCTGGTTTATAACACACTGCTGTCAGTATGAATGTTGTTGTTTACTGACATGAACTGGCAGCAGATAGTTAACTTCTCTCCAATGTCATACATCCAACCGAAACCTTACACACTGTGTGACTGAACTACCAGCAGCCACCTCATACTATAACAACAAGAACAGCATCAACTGTGAGGACTCGGCCCCCCTACCTGAATCTGTGTAGCCTTGAATGGCTTGTGAGTATTTCTCCAGTGCATCGGCAAACTGTCCGTTTTTAAACAGCAGGTTTCCTTCATTCTTTAGTCGGGACAGAGGTGGGGGCAGGGCTCCACATGGGGCATCAAGGTTGACAGTTTCCCCTGCGTTTCCTCCAGCCGAAGTCCCTTTACCGCCGCCGCTCTGATCAGCCTGGACTGACGCTGTCGAACCCCTCTTGCTCGTTCCATTGGCTACCTTTTCCTTGGACTCCTGCGTGACTTTGTACTTGTCAGAGCTGCCTCCTTTGCTCCTCCAGTGTCCATGGTGGGAGTTGTTGAACTCACTGTGTGGACCCCCGTCCCCTCTGCCGTGGGGCTTTTTTTGTGCGTTACCCATGTCTCCCCTTTCGGCAGGAGCAGCTGAGCACTCCTCCCCTCCCACAGGCTGGCTGGGTTCAACCGGACAAGCTGGAAAGGGAGAGGGAGAGGGAGGGAGGGAGAGAATCGGAGAGAAGGGGGGAGACACACCCACAGGAAGGAGTCAGCAGTTACATCACAGTGGGGGAGGGTTGGACACACATGACTGATGACACAGAGCCACTTCAAAGAGGGAGTTCCAGGAAGCAGCCACTCTCAACAGTGAATTACGCTGGGTGGGGGTAGGGCGGATAACACACGCATACATAGTCACTTTACCCAGAGGGACTAGGGGTGTTTCTCTATCTATAGCACAGGCAGACAGAAGGGTTTGTGATGAAAATGGGTGCCCTACTATTACCAGACCTAGTCAAGCTTTGTCAAAGGTTTTGTGTAAATCACAGAGTGCTTAGTATGCCAGGCAGCTACAGTGGGGACTAAATCAAGCACAGATATACAGACACACAACAATATGGTGTAAAAATACAAATGACAAATTAAATATTTACAGTACAGAGTATCCAGCAAGTCTGTATACATTAAAATGTCAATGCTGAGTTTTAAGTTCTGTAAAGTAGGGCAGCCATTACTAGATTATTGAGGCAGACTATTGATATTTGAGAAAGGACCAGTGTGGGGGATTCAGTGGCATCGGTGAAGTTACACACTGCAGCCCATTGAATACAGCTCAGTCTTCCAAGCGGGTAGGAGAACCAAAAGGGGGCTGCAAAAACTGTGAAAGGCCCTATCTTGAGCCAGTGTTTGGTTTGTTTGTTCTGTGTTACTGTAGCAACATGACGGTTCAACATGGCGGCCTCCACAGAAGAGGTTGGCGAACAAACGCTCAAACAGTAGGTCTTCATATACAAATTTTTTTTTTATATCATCTTTGTTTAATAAACAAAAGGACAAAAACCTGCTTTCTTGTTATTGAATATTAGCACACATTTGTAGGCCCCTCATTATTTGGTGCCAAATTAAATATATATTTTAAAATATAATTATATTTTTATTTCAATTCTAATTAAAGTCGGAGTTTAAATTGATATGAAAGAATATAAAAATAGTAATAATCTTGCGGGCTGGATTAAACTATATTTATGACATTATGTGTAGAGGGAGGGGGATGGCTCCCCCAAAAACACAATAATTCTTACTCTCAAGTGATTATGAGATGCGCGAAAAACACGTATAGCCTGATCTAGAGTGAGTTTTGGTTTGTCCACTCTGGACTGTAGAAACATGGCAGTTGAACACGGTGGCCTCCACAGAAGGCGTCGACGTCTGCAGATTAAAACAGCTCATTCGGAAGTAACAAAAACATGACAACTCTTATTTTTAGGTGATTATTAACTAATGAAAAATACTATGAATATTATATTCCATTTCTGTCAAAAGATCCTCCTAAATGTTAAACACTGGACCTTTGGTAAATTGGTTATGAGTAAGATGTGTTCAAAGCGGCACATTTAACAGCTGGAACCACAGTTTTCTTTGGTGGAAAATCTTTGTAATGATGACACTGTTTCTAAACGACATCAAAGAAGTTGACATAAAGTGTATATCCACACCAGTATTTATGTGACAAATCTGCATATATGTAATGTATAGATCAGACTCTACTGTAAAACTAAGCAAATTAAGTCTTTTTTTTACCCAACACAGAGATATACTGTAGATCTGCTACATTAGGTTCTTTGTTTGGTTGTTCGTTTCTAATTTGTAAATAAGAGCCCGTTACTCAATGAACTGCTTTGTTACACTAATAACTGCGAAATGCTGCTTTATGCACAACGCATAACTGATGCTGATTTAAAAGGCTGGAACTCTTCTTTAAAAACACTATTTAATTCAACTGTCCATGCTGTGTTAATCAAAGCTAAGAGAACATTACCTTAATTTACATTGATCACAGATAGATTTCTAGATGGATTCAGGGAATTATAAATGGTCACTGGCTTGTTTGTAGTCACTGTGTCTGTAAATCATGAATATAGGTATTGATTATAGAGGCGTTCAAACACTCTCACCAGCCTGTTCTGCTTTCGTGTCATTGTAGCTGTTGTCATCTTCCTCATCTACCTCTTGGATGAGGATTTTCTTGCCTTTGCGTTGCTGCTCTGGATGCTCCTTCATCTTCTTCTCAGTTGAAGACAGAAGTTTCTAAACCATAAATAATTCACACATGAACAGTAGGAGGTGAGAAACAAAGAAAGTGGCACTACTGAAACCACAATCATCCATATACCTCTGAGCTATGATTGGCTTGTGTGCCAATGTGAAAGAGATATCTTCTCCCTCTTCTCCAACAGTACATTTAAATCCCTGATACACAATTAAAGAACAATGTCCTCAAATAACCATATAAAACATAAAAAACACATCCTGTGCTCATCGTCTAACACAGAACAACTGAAGAAGCTACATCACTCTCTATCGACAATAATGACTACGTATGATTTTATTAATACTTTGCAGCAGCTGAAATCTGTTTTTAAGTGCCTGATTGCACACAGATACAGTGACACCTACTGGACAATAAGGCTACTGGCATGCAATAAAAATGCCTCAGTGCTTGTGTATACCTACAGTGGCTGCAGCATTCTGTGGCTCTTCCCTAAGCACCATCCTCAAGTCTTCAGCAGCCATTTGGAAGTTGCCCATGTGATGATAAACAGTAGCACGCCGGAGCAGGGCTGATGATGCAAAATAAATCACACACAGTACATTACATACCACTACTATGCTAATGTGACTACAGTGCTAGAAAGTTGCAAAAAAGTAACTGTTTTTTGAGGTAGTGGCAGCATACAATTATGCCGACATTATAATCATATTTCTGCTTACATGCATCGTCGTAAGTGCGACTGTACAAAAAACAAAAAGAAAGCACCTTTCATATTGCCTGGTTCCAGCTCGAGCACCCTCTGGCAGTCTCCCATGGCATTGTGCCAGTGCTTGAGGTTGATCTCTGCCTGGGCTCTGTTGTTGTACGCAGCAACGGTTGGTATAATGGAAAGGCTCCTGTAATGGAAGGCCAAAAATAAAACAGACCTGTATTTATAATGAGGTTAATGGACAAACACTTAGAGGTACAGTAAATGGAAATGAAATCAGACTTCAGTGAAGGACAGAAGGCTAATTAAATGCTAGGCAACGTAATATAATCCCCTTTAGAGATGTAAATGCTCTCTATAATAAATGAGTTGGTTTAAGAGCCTGACCTGCAATAGTATGCAACTGCCTCCTCATAATCGTTTGCCCTGAAAGCTTCATTGCCTTTGTCCTTTTCCCGGTTTGCCAGAAGGAGCTTCTCCTGTTGTGTCAGCACTATATGTATTGTAGAGAACACACATTTCAGACACATACCCACACAACTTAAGTATACAAAATGCTACACAATGACTACAAAATAAACCTGAGATGCATAACACATAATACGTTACATGAAGCATCCACTTTAGTCTTGATGTTCGGGGGTCCTGTGTTTATAATGACGGGTGGATCCTTTTTGTCCACATTTACGTCGATTCTTTCGCATTCTTTTTCCACATCCAACCTTGAAATAGAGTAAAATACATTCGGGTGAAGAAGGATGCAAAATGATGCTCTAGAACAGCATCGACTGTTTAACCGTGGATCATTATAATGACAGAAGATTAGCTAAAGCCTTTTACAGAGTAAAACGCGTGGAACCTTTTATGTGCAGTGCCTGCAGCTGCTATAACAGTGTGTTCTTTCTTCTGAATATAACAGACAGATGTAGAGACAAAATGACTCACTTGTCCCATTCTCGATAATCACGTGGGAGAGTATGTTTTGAAGAATTCCTCTTTTCTTTTGGAACTGAAGTCTGTGATGACATGAAACTTCATTTATACATTTTGCCTGCATCTATGAATGTATATAGTTACGTACATCGTTGGAGGTCGTTTACCTGAGTAAGTGGAACGGAGCAATTGGAACCTCTTATAGGTGGCACATTTTCTTTCACTACACCATCAAACACTGACTGCTGTTTTAGTGAAGTCTCAGTCTTTTCGGTTTCTTCTTGCCACGTCTGTGAAGAACAAAGTATTTAATATTAAAATGTTTACTACTCATTTTCAGAGAAACTGCCACATAAAAAGAGAGAAGGTATTAAGCAGGATTGTAGAAACTACTACACAATGAGTAGCATACCTTCAACTCATCAACAATTTGGCTCCACTCATCTTTAGGGAGGCTTGCTGCTGTGGCCACAGGGTTTTCCTTCCTGAGAGCTCGGCTCCCAGGGTCCAGTTTCTCCAAGTGACTCTCACAGAACTTGATCAGATGAGGATAAATGCCCTCGTCACCAGACCTTTACACAAAGAAAAAGTGTTACTTTCTAAAAGCCCACATTCCCAGCAATCTTTTCATGCAAGTTTATCAGACTGTTGTGTTTTGCTCTATTATTATTATGTGTGGTATGTAATCTAGTTTCGGTATAGATTTTACTGTATTGAGAGCTCATGGACATACAAAACCAACCCTGGCTCCTCACGTCTCAAGCTCGGTTATGTGGCTTTTACCTCAGTACTCTCAAGATCTTCTCCAGGTATTTTACATTTGTGCATTTTTCAATGTAATCATAGTCCAGGTGCTCCACGGGGACCTTCCCGCTATAGTCAACGGTGGTGGACTGGTTCAGAAGAGGGAAAACTGCATCTGCACTCATGCCTAGGAAGAATTTCAGTTTACTCAGTTATTATGTCAAACAATGTTTATCTGTTAAAGGCAGTAGTTAGCTCTGAATGATAGCTTCATACTTAAATAACTTTCGCTAGCTTACTGTAGTCAGCTCAACCAACGTTATTGTTAATTTAATTTAGATAGCGTTAGCTCAACAGAATGTGATGAAATGTAGGAAGTGACGAATTTATGTTTAGGAAGATTCAGTGATCCTCTTAACTTAATGCTATTAAAATAAAATGAAGTAACTTTACCTGCTGCTGTTTGGCACAACTCTCATCTGCAAAGCGGGGTTTGTTACTATGGTAACCACAGGCGGAAAGGGGCCGCACGACAAAGCGGAAGCACGTGACGCAGTCAACAGTGGGCTCCAAATTTGAAAACGTGGCTGGTCGTTGATGGAGGATGAACATGTAGCAGACACAAACAACGACGAGCCCAGGGGTGTACGCGGAGGCCTGGAACTGAGCCTGAGGAAACAACACTGCAGGCAGAGGCCACGGCCTTTACGTTAACGTTAGCGCAGTTTTATCTGGAAGTAAGTAAGTATGTTTGATGCTAAATATTGTTGTGTTGCTTTTTTATTGCAATTTACGGCACAACTAACGATATATTTTTTCAAACCACCATCTAGCAGTGGCTGTGGTTTTAGGGAGCTAACGTAGCTACGGTGATATATCGTCAATTTGCCACAATATATTGAATGTAAGTTGGTGTGTAACATTAATGTGGCTCCGACCGTCCCGCAATCCTCTTTGCTGGGGGATGAAATTAATCAGCAAAACGAACTTAATAGCTCTTTGATATTAGCTAACGTTAACAGTTAATAGTTAGTTAATTAGTTAGGTGTGTGTACGAGTGAGTTTGTAGCATTGGTTAAGTTACGTTTATCAACGTAGGTTAGGTGACATTACACAGACACTTGTAATATATTGTCAGGTTTTAGATATCAACCCCCTATACAACAGTTAACTCGGTAATTAACACAGGTGTGTTCACATCACGCTAATTGCTCTAACAGCGATGACCGGAGGGACAATACGTTTGGTTTGTATGTAAATTTGACACTTTTGGGTTAACTTTAGTGTTAAATTCGGTAAACTATAAATAAATGTTATTTTGTGCATTGTAACAGTCGTGTCCTCTAGTCAGGGGACGCAGACGGTAGTCCCGCTGTTTTTCATCCGTTAACCAGTGTAAAGTAACTTAACTGGAGATAAAATGGTCTCAAAGTGGCACAGCACCGGGTCGCCTCTCCTATAAATCCTAGGGGTCGTCTGTCGGTCTCTCTGTGTGTGTCTGTCGGTCTGTGTCTGTCTGTCGGTTGTTCGTTTTGGCGGTTAGAGCTCACTTTATAGCGGCATAGCACGCGACGGGGGCTTTAAATTGACGACGCTCTCGTAGCAACGCTGATGACCCAGCTGAGAATGTTTGGTGTTGAACCAGCTGACTGTTCGACAGTGACTGTTTGACTAACTGCTGTCCACAGCACAAACGGTGAGAACGACTGAAAGGGATCTTTATCACTTGGCTCATCTCTTATCACAAAGTGAATCCAACATGGCAACAAAATTAAGTAAACAAACAAGATTTAAGCTGGTTTAGCGTTTTTCTCTTGTGTAATGTGTCCCTAGAGTTCGACTAGAATCACTTTTGGTTGAATAAACTAGTTACCAGTAGAGTGGGAAATTACTTTTAATGTGAACATCTACCAGCAGCTCACAGATTCAAAGTCACTAGCCACTTTATAGTAAACCAGTATTTTGTGTCTGAAATCTACCAGAGACATTAATATTTTAATAACATTTGCATGTTGCTAATTTCCCACCCATACAGGCACCATTTATGCTCCTCAGTTGTCCTTGAGTAGTTTTACTTACTCCTTTTTGTTGTCTGCAGGTCGTTTGACATCGTCCTCACTTGGTGAATACTGTTTGGGAGCACGGAGGAGGAGGAGGAGGAAAATGCAGTGCACTCCTGAATCAAATGTCTACCCTGCGAGCTGCAAAGGCCAGCACTGTTATGACGAGTGCTCGGACAGTGGATACTCGGGTTTATTCCACAGCCCACAGAGCATCAGTAGAGTTGACTCCTGTACGTCTTTGTCTCCAGTAGAATTTAATGAAACGCCTAAAGAGAACCTCAGGCTATCTGTCACACCTAAGGAGAGGACCAGAGAACCAGTCGGCTTTTCCCGCAAGGACTCCAGGGGAACGCAGGGGCCATCAGCGGTCAGCTGGTGTGAAACTCCTAAAAGAGATTCCTCATTGCGACATAGACTTCTAATGTGCAGACCCAGCACAGCTATCAAATCTGACAACACAAGATCGCCATGCACCAGAAAGACTGAATCCTCCATCAGTGTCAGGTCTGAACACTGGCTCAGTGCATCGTTTGACTCTCTAGACACTGTGACCGGGGCTTTGGCATCAAGCACTTTAAAACTGGAGCAGGATCTGCCACTGTCTGGTAGAAAACGCCGTCTCCTCTTCACGCAGGTGAGGACATCTACTCTTGAAGATGGTAAACTCAACTCTGGTTGCCTTTCCAGTTTTGAGAGAAGAGTTTCACTCTCAGTTGCAGATTTCAGTGAAAGCATTTCTGCCTCTGATCAAAATAATATTGAGACTCTGTGCTTTAACAAATTCCTGCCTACCTCATCAAAGGAAAACTCTCAATCACCAATCACCGCTGGGGCAAATAACCTATATGACAGCTCAAGTGTCTTGTGCACACCATCAACCACACACACACACAAATACTTCAGGTATGTGCTTCTTTTGACACACTTTGACACTCTATTAATCAGAAAACATGCATGTGTTAACCCCCTTCTAATCCTGGAACAGGTCTGTGTCTGAAGACAGCGGTTTCAGTTCCCTGACCCTTGATAAATCTCAAGACTCCTCGGTGGACCATGATGGCTCTTTCCAGGAACTGCTGCTCTCTGCCTCCAGAGGAAAGTGTGAAACCCCAAATCTGGCAGAGGCAAAACGGCGCTCCCGTTTGCAGCGCCAGCACCGGCTTTCTACACTTAAAGAAGGGGGCTCCCAGTCTGAGGAAGACCCAACAGACAGAAAGCATCTTCATCAGTGCCACAGCCGTTCTAAAGATGAGGTTTTTGATGACAGTGCCACCCCTCGCAGCGTCCTTTCTGTTAAATGTGGTAATGGCATGGCCTCTGATAGTTTAGCCTCTGCGAAACAAGACTATACCACCCCACTAAGAGCAGCTACAACGAAGCCAGAAAACGTGACACCTTTTAGCACAGCTCCTGCCAACCCAGATGTAACTCCTCTCAGGACAACCCCAGTCAATCTCTCTCTGACTCCAGCTTTGCAGCTAGTTCATGCTATGTGCCAGCAGAAAGCCCAGATGTTTGTCGGCCAAAGTCCAAGTCTGAAGGAGCAGCTGAAGTCCACAGCATCACTGACTGAGACCCCAGTGATGTTCAGGACCACCATGCCATTGGCGGGGCTGATCGGCAGGAAGATGGGCCTGGGGAAGGTGGACATACTTACAGAGCTGAATAAGAGGAACCTCAGGCACATCCTGGCTGTCATACTCTGCCACCTGACCTCTGAGAGCATCTACACGTGAGGAGAAATCTAACTTACTTCAATATTTTAGTTGCATCTACTATATAACTCTGCACACCTGCCTCACTTCTCGAAGGTCAAGTAGCTTGATTCCTAGTTTAATTTGTCATTAATTAAACTGATAATGATTACTTGTGACAGGAGCATTAAGTTATCATATAAACTGTACATGATCCTGTAGAATTCATACAGCATATCATGGATGCTTGGCTTAGACCAAAGTATGGTACATTAGACTAGTCTGATATCTAAATTTAAGCTAGTAAACGATCAAAATCAAGATATGTAACCAATGCAATTTGTAGAAATGTTTCTCTGAAACTTTTAGACTTTTGTTGATGTTTATAACTCAAGACATCAGGTGGTGCAATGAGTGCTGAAAACACTGATCTAATGCATGCATTTTTGTGTTTTTTGCAGATGTGGTCAGGTGTGCAAGAGCTGGAATAAAATCATCAAACAAGACAAGCGAGCTAGTTTTAAGAGAAGAAGCCACCTGAGTGAACTGGAGGCTTCTCTTGAGGTAGGCTGTGTGGTCAGCAGTGTAAAAATAAATTCATCTCAGAGTGACCAGTACAACATAAGTCTTATGTCCAGTGTAAAGAAACATTTGAATGATTGTTTCACTGTCCTCCAGTTTGTCAATGTGTGTGTATATAACTAACTGTGACTAATAGCTGACGTAACCTTTTAACTTTGTGCTGTTTTTCTTACAGCTTGGTGGTGCTGTCCATGTCCCTGATGCAGAGACTAGACTCGCTCTGCTTAAGAGGTCGGCCCTCAAGACTGTTCAGGCCCAGTCTAGGACCTCCAGCTACTGCACCCCGCAGTCAGGAAATAGCACTTTAACCCCTTTACAGCACAGTGCCTTACACTCAGGCAGCAGCAGCAAACGGGAAAAATTCCTAGAAGTGAGTTTTAAAATGAGTGGATTTCCTTAAGTAGATTGTATGTAATAATTGGATCTATTAAATATTAGTTTAAAATGTTGATTCAATGAGGGTCAATGAGGTTTCTAATGTACTTGACTAAAAGAACTGCTCAGGGAGGGTCAAATAAAACATTTACTCAAATTTGTATTTTTTCCTTTAGGTTGCCAAAACCCTCTTCAACGATGAGTGCCTCAAGCCTTGCCCTCGATGTCAGCATCCTGCAAGGTGTCACTCAGTGAAAGGGGAGGGTGTGTGCAGCAGAGCTGACTGTGGTTTCCAGTTTTGCACAGCCTGTCTGTGCGCTTTCCACGGCTCTAAAGAGTGTGGCAGCCAGTCTGTAGGACGACGCAAGAAGGACATACTTCTTCCCGGAAGCGCTCAAAGCAAGCGAAACGTTAGGAGACTATGAGCAGAAAGTGAACTGTATTCCTGTTTGCTATGCCAAAGTTATTTTTTTCTGCTTAATGGCGAATATGAGGCTTAGCAACAAGGAAACTGATTTGTAGCCAGTACATGAGAGCAACTTCTGTACTTATCAATGTGTCTTTGTGCCTGTCTATGTACTGTATTTCACCCCTTTTTTCAACACAGTTCTTACTTGTGTGTTTTTAATTATGAATGTGAAGGAAGTCTCACCAGCAGTACAATGATTGAATTTTGCTGTTGATGTACTTTTCCATTCTTATTGATCAATTGTACATACTTTTTGGAATTTCTGAGATTTTCAACTTTTACCAATGTGTTTTCAGAGCAGTTTTAAAATAAACTTGATTTTTTTTACGTGTGTTTCTCCTTTTTCAAAAATTTGTTTTTGTCTTAATTGTGACCTGTATGAAATCATTTCTCAGTGTCTGGCGCCATCTAGTGTAAGTGACCTTACATTGCCTTAACTGCAACAACAATGTCATTCTCTCATTTGACTTTTTGTACTGCATGTAAGTGATCTTAAATACCAACAGTAATGTAAATTCTGTGTATATTTTAGAATGAAGTTGTTTTGGCGCGTCTCAAACAGCTAGAAGAAAGAGAAACTTGTACTAACTTCCCTGGTTTTCTCTAGTTAAACTTTTACCACCCCCTGTGTTTTGAAAATGAGTCCACTTCCATAGCAACCTGCACTGTGTCTGTAATTACACTGAGAGGTTTGTGGCTGGCCGACTCTTCAAATGTGACTGCCTGACTCGACTTTCTGGGCTACCAGTTTGAAAATACTGTACAGACTTGTATTTTTAAAGTGAACAATGTGTGGAGCAATTTCAACAGGTAAGAGTGTTACTTTTGAGAAACTTCAGTTTACTTTTTTTGAATTTTTGGAACTTATGTTGATTTGGTAATGTACGTTCTTTTGTTTTACTTTCTTTGTGAAGAGTTTTCACATCTTACTGCTGACAATTTCGTAAGTAAAAGTTGACATTTCATAACTTCATTCAATCTTTGGCTTTATCAGAATTTCTAAACTCTGCCTCTTTCTGTGGATGGTCCTTAGAGTAATGTTTGTCTCTATGCAGGAGAGCACTTTGGCCTCTGATGATGTATTGGCTCACTTCTTCAACGATTTCTTAAGTCTTCCGGTAAACTAGTTCTAATGTATTGTATAGTTGTTACAAATTTTTAACAAAACTTTTACACCCTTCATATAACCTTAGACCTTTTCCAGTCTTTCCCAGAATCTCTGCTGTACAACCAGGAGACTGGGCTGTTTGAGGTGGTGAGTGGGGCGGCTGAGTTTGTCTCCAGTAGAATCAAATCAGTCCTACGCTGCAGCAAAGCACTCCTCCTTACCGGTGACCCCACAGCCCTTGCCAGAACCCCTCTAGTAGACAATCGTTACCCTGTCTGTGTAAGCACTGAATAATTCCTTTTATGTGGAAAGCAATGTTTGGATCTGTTTTTGAAGATGAGCAGAAATCTATACTGTAGTCCTAGAGGGTTAATATGTTAATGCTATCTCTCTGACCTTTGCAGTGCCTGGACAGAGAGCAAGGAATTCAGTGGATCATGAAAGAAAGATTGCCCTTTTTCCTTCGAAGCGATTGCTACAGTGAATACAGGTACTACAAATGCTGGGAGTTGTTTTTGGACCTACTGATTTATATCTTTTTACTGTACTGTAATTGTACTGTAACATATTTTACATTATTACTAAACTTAGTGTTAAGTAAGTAAGCTTAGTTTTACTAACCTTGATTTTAAAGATGATTTGCTTCATCAGATGTGATTTTAGCACACATCATTTCAAAGAATACTTGTGAGTGATTATGGAGTGTTAACCCCTTAGTATAATGCAGTACACTGGTTATTGTGTAGCTTTTTGAAATCATTGTATTTGTTGCCTGTTGCCCTATACTTTCTCCTCTGCTTTAGTCTACCTCATTCCTTATGCATCTTGCGAGAAGCCTTAGGGCCACATCCCTGTACAGATCAGATGACTCACACTAACTTACTAACGTACACATAGAAGCAGTGATAGAAAAATAACAATAGCTAAGTTTGTAAATTCAATTAATCATCAAATAATTATTTTTTGGGTCATTCTCAGACTGGCCAAGCTGTTGTTTCAGTGGGACCAACACCTCTGTATCCAGAGGAGGAAAGGCAGCTCAGGTCGAACCACCCTGTCAGCCCCACAACTGCGTTTTCCCTCCCAATTTGACAAGGAACATAACTCATTAAAGGTCCTAACATGCTCACAATCTCAAGACAACATTTCAGCAAAACAAGGTATGTACTGGTATGTTTATCACATCTACTGTATGTGTACACATGTGTACACGCTGAAGATAAGGATCCTTATGTTCTATCTTTCCTTCCTGTTCAGGGTCTGTGAAGATACACAATGTTACATGTCTACCGTCTGGCCAAAAGCAACCTATCAACACAAAATGCAGTGAATCACACAGATGTTTCTCCAGCTTGTCTGAGCAAGAGAACCCATGTACCTATTACTCTTTGTCCTCCTCATCTTCCTTCTCTAAACTTAAATGTGAGAAAACCCAAGAACTCCAGAGCTCACAAACGCAGATGAGCCCCTACGTCACAGCGCCATCAGCTGGCAGCTCAGAGGAGCAACATCTAAGAGAGTCCAGGATCCAGAATTATGAGTCTTCTGAACTACAGCTAGAGTACTTGGCTGCCGAAGTGGTTGAACAGGTGCTTAACAATGCACTGAACATGATGGATAGTCAGAGCCAGGCAAACACTTCTGACTGTTTCAGCAAGCCAGGAGACCAGACAAATTGTACCAGCACAGACAGATGCTGTGAATGTAGAGTCTGCCAGCATGCTGATGGGGACAGAGAAAGATTGGAGGGGAAGAAAGAGAAAGTTCAAGAAGGCAAGAGGAGGAGTGGAGTGGAAGAAAAGACACAATGCTTTACGAAGAATGGGAAGGTGGGGAGTAGGGGCACAGACCAGGAAAATGCCCTTGATATTTGTTGCCATGGTACCTGTTGCCATGGCAACAGACTGGGCTTGGATGAGTTTAAGGAGTTTTTGCGAGGGACGCCAGGAGAGAAACTGCTTAGTCTCTGGATCGATATAGAGAGACTGAAAGCTACACAGAACAGAGAGCGGAAGAACAGGTAAACATTACATCATGATGAAACACACTTTTTGTTTTTCTGATGAACGAAACATGGTCTTTTTACCGTCAATACTAAAATGTATTGATACATCTAATAGAAGTATCAGATGTAATGTAATGTGGTATTTTGATCAGATATTTAGTCCTAATAAGGAGCTGGTACCTGCTGAGCAGCAGCCAGAGAAGTCTAAATGTGGAGCTCCTCTCCAGACTGGGACTGACTACCTCCCCCTGCTGGACAGAGGAGAAACTGTGCTCAGTTCAGCCCTTCCTCACGGAGTCTCTGCTCTACTATTGGTGAGATTCACAATTCACAGTATAGTTACCTAATGTTAAGGCTGTATTTGTGTATGCAATGTTTATTAATATTTTATTGTGTCTATGCATATGACCAGAGTTTGGGTCAGATTCCTTTCAAATGTAGTCAGTTACTAAAGTTACTTACATGACTTTTTTTGTAATTCAACACAGCCACAGAAAATTAAGTTCCACAAATATTATTTTTTCTCTTTTAAAAATGTAAAAACATTTTCAGTGCAAATATAATATTTGTTGTCATTTTACATATTCACCATTTACAGTTCAAGTCAAATTAGCCTTACAAAAACAATACTGCACAACTACAACTGTAATAAATTAAAGAAAGGAATAAAAACTGAATCCATAGATCATCATTAAAAAACAAACACTGATTAGTTATTAGTTATGTCTTATTTTAACAACCCAAGTCATCTATGACAATGTAACTATAATCTAATTACACATTTTTTTAAATGTAATCTTAGCTGTTCATAGTTACTTATTTTTTGCTAATCTGATTACGATTATAATGTTTTTGTACACATTTCTTTAGTAATTCTTTCTCCACTTCCCCCACAGGGCTCCTCGCTTCTGGATGTCCCAAAGTGTTCAGGAAGACCGTGATGACTCCCCTCATCTAGGGCAGTGGACAGAGTGGTGTGATAGCCCTCTATCTATGACCCTGCCTCCCCTCCGCCCTGACAGCTGCCTGCCTCAGACCCCCCATACTGTGCACACACAGGTAGGAGTATTAGGATCCGATACCACTTGGTACATGACAGTTTTAAACTCATTTGTTTCTTCCTTGTGCAACAGAACATTGAGAAATATCTATTTTATGTCTGTTTATGGTGTTTATACAACTATTTTAAAATATTTTGTTTTGAAAATTAAGCTGTGTTAAAATTGTTAACTGTGTACTCTTCTTATTAATGGTTATATATTGTGGGGCCAAGAAAATTCTATAATTATCAAAGTCTTCACTGTATACATACATGATGATATTGACATGATGATATTTTGAAACCTATTTACCAGTCATACAAAAAACAAAACAAAACGTCATATACCGTGAAACCACCAGAATCTTATAAAATACCCTAATACAAATCTTTGGTCATACAGCCCAGCACAACACTGAAGCAACAACACAGACAATGGAGCTCTTACTGTCTGGGTTGTGCTGTCAGTGGCAGTAGGTGGGAACCCTACCTGGCGTGCAGTTAATTGTCCTTTCCTCTGAAGAATATTCGTTGCCCCTTCATTTTACGTAGCGCTGAAACAATTAGTGGATTAATCAGTTTATTGATTAATGGATAGATCTTCAGATATTGTCATTTATAAAACAAAAAAACAAAAATGCCAAACATTTGTTTCCAGCTTCTCCTCTGAGGATTACATTTCTCTGTTTCTTTCTTTTTTTTTTTAATATTTCTTGGCTGTGGCTGGGCTTTCCCTTTATTAGATAGGACAGCTGAAGATAGACAGGAAAGGGAGGGGGGATGACATGTAGCAAAGAACCCATGGCCGCTGCAGCAAGGAGCCAGCCCTGGCATATGTGGCGTTACCTCTGTTTCTTTCTTTTATATGATTACAATTTGAGATTTTGGACTGTTTTTTGGAAAAAATAAGCAATTTAAGACATCATCTTGGGCACTATGAAATTGTGATGGGCGTTTTTCAGTGTTGGTGCACATTGTAGTGACTAAACAATGAATCAGCAATAATGAAAATAATCATAAGTTCCAGCCCTAGTTTTATTATTTTTTAATTTTTTATAAATTGTTGTGTTGATTGAATTAATTGTGTTTTCTTCTTATCTCATCAGTTATATTCTAGCAGAAGTCAGATGCTGGGCAGCAGAGGAGTGGAAAAGATGTTGCAGGCTCTTTGTGTTGACTCATGTGCCGGCTTATACTTAACAAACTTCTGTGAACAATCTGGAAACCAGGTGGAATAGCAGCGACTGGATTGTTAGCTCTTCTTTCTGTATAGTCCATCACATTTAAAGGTCCAGTGTGTAACATTTAGGAGGCTCTATTGGCAGAAATTGA
>NW_023339807.1:3892600-3898339 GCF_004916995.1 Morone saxatilis
TTTCATTAGTGTATAATCATCATCAATCACCTGAATATAAGAATCATTGTGTTTTTGTTACCTTAGAATGAGCTGTTTTTAATCTACAGATGGAGTAGGTCCTCTTCTACAGAGGCTGCCATGTTTCCACAGTAGCCAGGAATGGACAAACCAAACACTGGCTCTACACAGGGCCTTTTGCATTATCTGCAAGTTTTGGGGCCACCATAGTTTTTTGTATGCTTGGAAGGCTAAGCTGTATTTAAATGGTTGCAATCTGCAACTGAATTCTACACACTGGTCCTTTATTCATGATTGCACATTTAAATCTAATTATTATCATAATGTGGAATAATAAAACCTTAAGTGTTTGTTTTTTAAATTATACCTAATAAACAGTCCATTATTGTGATTCTTTTTGTTTCAGCTGTGGGAGAATGCAGTTAACCTTTGGACTGACCTGCAGCACTACCATGAGCTGTTTTATCAGGATGGACTGGACCCCTACAGAGTACAGAGAGAGGCACAGGTACATAAATACATATATAAATACATACATAAGTTCACAACCAAAGTTGTTCTGCTAGATTTGAGGTTCCTCATTCTACATTCATCTCCCACCGACTTCTAAGAAGCCATTCAGTGCCATCTGGTTTAAACACAGTATGTGCATTCCCCATACTGTATGACATATAAACTAAAACTAATGTCAGCTATTTAACAGTCACTAACCCTGCAATTTGGAAGGATAAGCAAATTAATAATATCAGGAGGAGAAGGAAGCATTTTTTGTATTCAAAGTAATAATCCATAAAGTATTTTCTCTATCTTACATTTGATAACATGTCTGTACTTGGAGTTGAGTCTAGTCTGGCTTAGCAGATTTTTTTGCATTTTTGTCAGAAAACACTCCTTTCAGGATAACTTAATTAGCCTTTTTCCAAATAATAGCAAACATTCTTCCAGATTTAAGGATTTTTTTAGGCTTCTTAATTTAAATTTTGCTTCCAAGGCCAACTGTGCAACATCAAAATAATTTCAAGCAATAAAATAGGTACTTTTGTGTAAGTCATGTTTTCTGTGGAAAAATAGGTTATAGTTAATTTAAAATTTAATTTAAGACGCTTCAGAAGAATGCAATATCCAGAGATAGAGGTCTCCTGTAGAAAAGATGCCAGGAAAAATCATGAATCATCATAAATTAAAGTGCCAGAGAACAAAAAAACAACCAGTAATAAAAGGTCATCAAATGGCAACAGAGATTGAGTATAATTATAGTATATAATTATATCTTTTAATATATATGTATATTTATGTTGCCCTCCCTTTTACACACACACCTGCTCTTGTTTGCGTGCTCCCTTGGCAGGCCACTGCTGTTCTCCTCGCTGCCCTCTTTACCCCTCACTAAGTGGAGAGATTTAAATGCCCATAAAAACAAGTGAGTCAGACCCCCCCCAGCTCTGCGCCAGTCCAGTCACCCAGAACCACCCTGTCTGACTGCAGCTGGACCAGGGAGGAAAGCTGAGCTGGCCGGTCCAGAATACCTCACAGTGAAATCAATTTTCCTTCAGTTAACCTTTAGTTCACCAGAGAAATGACATTTAGATGATCTTTCCATAGTGCCGTGGCCAAGAGGGTTAAATGAGTGACATTTATGTGGTGTGATGGCAGCGGTGATGAGAGATAGTGAATATTGTGTATGAGAGCACTGAACAATGGTGATGATGGAAGTGATGGCGGTTTTGAGGAGAAATGTTTCTGAAGTGATGACATTTTTATGACCTTCTCTTTTCTTCTCAGCTCCTTTACTCCACCTATCTGTTCAGCTCTGCCAGGAGGAGCATTAGTGTTGATGAGGAGATCAGAAGGGAGGTATATGACCGAATGATGCCTGCTTTTGAGGAGCTGTTTGACAAGGTTGAGGAACACACACTAAATATCCTGCTGGAGCCGTGGACACTGCTGGTCAGCAGGGACAAAGAGTCCTTCCAGAAGGTGACCACAGTACATCCACAGTTAAATTTACTTTCACTTTTATCTGGAGGAAATAGATTTCCTTTAAGTCTAAAGGTTAGCGGACACAGGTTAGAGATATTGTCCTTAAAGTGGATCCTCATTTTAATAAGCATTTTCCCTGCTGAAATGGTGCACACAGACTGCTGACCCCATTGAAAAAGTATTTTCCACAAAAATGCATGTATATGTTGGTGCATGTATGAATATTGTAAATATCAAATTGATTGGACTTATTAGTTTGAGGCTTCCTAAGTTATTCTGTGCATGATTGACTATAGGGCTGCAACAGTTTGCGATCAATTGTTTGGTCTATAAAACATGTGAAAAATGCCCACCACAATGTCTTAGAGCACAAGGTGATGTCAATAAATGTCTTGTTTTGACCAACCAACAAGCCAAGACCTGCAAGTATCGAAATGTATGTAATGCAAGACAGCAAAAAGCATCAAATTCTCAGATGTGAGAGCCTGGGACCATCAAATGTCTGTTTAATCTGACTTTAATGATTAATCGATTGCTTCCAAAAATGAAAAAATGGATGCATCAACTAATAGTTGCAGCTCTAATTAGCTTTATGTGTATGTGTGTATGCGTCTAGGTGTGTGTGCAGGAAGAGGTGCGCTGCATTGACAGCCAGGAGTACAGGGAACTCCAGAGTCTGTACGAGGAATCGGAGCGCCGACTGAAACAGGTCAGCCAGCATCCACAAATTCCACTGATTTATAAAATGTCGGTGCTCAGTTAATAGCCAATAAACACACACCTGTGAGCATAATGTAAACATTCATGTGAAAAGGGCCTTTTTCCAGTATTTATGTATTGCTTAATAACAAGATGTTATCTACTGTTCCAAGACTATATTACTTGGCATGTGCGTGCTATTTACAACGGTGTCATACTGCTGTTATATAGAAGAAATGATCCATGTGACTGTGTGCTTTACCGTGACTTTAGTACATCTAAGAGGCAGTATTAGGTATGATGTGATGTGGAAAAGAGTTTTATACCACACTTTATTTTTCTCTTTGCTACTCCATCTCTGTCACTTATTCCCTTATTTCCCTCCTGTTGCTGTATCTCCTCTACAGGTGGAGCAATGTGGGTCCATGCTATTTCCCTCTTCTTTTACACTTACTACTCCCCTCTTAAAGGGCCCCCAGACACCTCACTCTTGGTCCAAAGTGTCTCCAAATTACAGAGGTTACCGTCTGGGTTCCTTACTTCGTCATCGCCATGAGATCGGACACTTTATGTCCTTCCTACAGAATCAGGACGCCAGGTTAGCTGTGTTTACGTTTATGTCCCCAACTTTAAATATGTATATACAATAGATTTACAGCATCACACTGTGGCTGACTTGCACATGCGCAACATATTCAAACTGAAAACTGAAGTGAAGGCCGCATGAAAATATGCAGAAAGTGCATTGTCTGCAGGATGTGTACAATGCACTGAAATGTATGCAGAAATAACATGGTTGTTCTGAACCTGTGTGTTTCTGTTCAGTATCCATCTGATGTGCTGGTTGGATCTGGAGCAGTACAGGAGGACGTCTCAGAAGGACAGAGTTGTCAGACAGGAGAGGTCGTCTCATATTGCAACCAAATACCTCAACAGGAAGTACTTTTTTGGCACTGACAGCCCCGCCACGACAGAACAACAGAATGATGTACGTCACAACACACAGTTTTAAAAAAAAAAACAATATGTTGAGTTTTATTGGCAAATGTACCAATTTTGTTACAGTCACAACTCCACTGAAATTGAATTGTTGTCAACTTCATGGGAATGCATTAGAGAGACAGGGGCAGAAACATGGTGCACATGCCATGACAAACGCAAGACTGGGATGTGATCTCCAGCTGAGGCTCAACATCCAGATCTGACAAAGAGAGGCTGCTGCGGCTCTCACACAATTTCCCATCTCCCTTCTTTGGCATCCTTCAGATTTCATGCTGACAGCTCTGACAGCAGGGTGTCGGTGGGAAACAGGGGATGAGAAGACATGGTTAGAATTAAAGCAAGAAAAAGAGAAGAGAGTGGTTTGAATCTAGAGACAAAGAAGATCAGCTACAGTAACAATGACAGAAGGATGAAATCTCTCCTGACATTTATAGACTGAGATTAGGTTTCTGGATTCTAGGATTACTGCAGGAGGGCACGCTGTGTAGAGTTAGAATGAGTAGATGGGACAATGTGTGGTGAGCCTGATTTTCTCCTTTGGGACACCGGAGATGGTTGCTATGTTGTATTTATTATACTGTCACAGAAAAGAGTATTATTTTATATTTGTTATAGGACGCCGGTTCCCAGCCTGTTTTGTCTAAAGTAGCCCCATAGCTCTGTCAGATAAACTCAAGCAACCCTCATCAACATGACTTCCAAATGTGTTAATTTGAATTGATTTTGCAAATGCCATCAGGAGCACATGGAGGAACCAGATTTGTTCCACAGATTATCTATCTCATGTACTACTGTCAGGATATAGTGAAAGTTTCAGCAAATGACTAAAAGTTATCTCTCTATTATACTTATCTATTAAATGTTACCGACTGCAGCTTTACAGCACACAGGGTTAAGAGAGACATACAGTGTACTTGTTGACATGACTTCAACTCTGGTGCATGACTTTTGTCATTTGTCATCCTCATCTCATAACTACCATCAAAATAATGATCATAACGGCATTTGAATGAGGATGCCAATTCTAGTGCTTCTAACTCTGTAGGATTGGGTCTGGCTGCCGCTCTTGCATCTCAGCGTTGGTTCTTGTCTGCGTGAGCGATGTAGAGAGACTGACAGCTTTACTGCTTTGGCCCTTCGCTCTTTCAATCACTCAGTCATCCAGTCACAGATTGGCCTCCTTTCATCTACTGACTCCCACTCCAATGCCACGACTGGTTCTCATTTCTGAAGCCTGTGTGCGTTCAAAATGAGACGAGAGAAAATATAAAGGGAGATATAAATAGGGAGACATGGCCAGATCGATGTATTAAGACAGAAAGCAGACAGGGGAGATGAAGAGAACAGAGGGATTGTGGGAATGATGACGAGCGCAGCAGGAGTCTTCATTCGGGTTCCCCACTGTGGGCACTTTTCTTCTGAGGTTGTCCACCTCCTCATATGTTCTTCATGTTGTTTTATAGAAATCTACAGAGATGTACACTCAGTCATCTTTAGCATCCATATCAAACACATGAACACACGTGCAACCATCTACTGTTTCTTTGACTGCGTCTTGCTTGCGTCTTTTTCTGTGTGTGTGTAGATATTACGTCTGGCAGGTGGGCTGGAGCGTCTGAAGATAGAATGTCTCTCGAACCCAGTCGTTGTGGAGATCCAGGACGTCGTAAGGAGTCACATTGAGAAAAAATGGTTGCCTCTGTTCCTGTCCACAGCAGAGTTCACAGAGCGACAGAAACACCAACCAAAGGTGAGCATCCTGATTCTTAACACTAGTACAACTAATTGTTTATCTCAGAACAGAAGTGAGTTACAGATAAGAAATTTTGGGAAATAGGCTCATTCTTGAGAGTTAGATGAGGCCATCGATACCACTCTCATGTATCCATTAACATAAATCCACAGCCAGCTTAGCGTAAAGACTGGAAAAGGGTGAATCAGCTTGCCTAACTCTATCCAAAGATTTCAATTCAATTTCAATTCAATTTTCTTTGTATAGTGCCAATTCATAACAGAAGTTATCTCAGGACACTTTTTCAAATAGAGCAGGTCTAGACC
>NW_023339807.1:3898439-3909473 GCF_004916995.1 Morone saxatilis
AACCAGACATGAAAGTGCTGTTTCCAGAGGTCAGTGTTTTTTAAACTTAGTGATATGTATCCATCTTCAAGGCTGTCTGGTTGGTGGCTACATGTGTAGATCAGATAAAGGCTAAACACAAAACTGTTCAACCTACATTTGAAAACAGTTCAACTTTTGCTGCCGTCACTTCAGTTTGAAAAAGCATTCAAATTATTTGACGATTAAAAACAATGACCTTGAGGTTTTGATGTATTCCATGTTGGCTAAAATTTGACATTCTTAAATATTTTTTTATTTTGTGACAAGCTGTGATTACATATCATTTATATATCATACGATGTATGATAATGATACGATAATGTAATTACTGTAACACCCTAATACTTGTATGGATTGTACTTGGCATACTGAAACAGCATTCGATACCTGCTGTATAATGGCCTTGAGAGCGGAGAGAGATAAGAAGTCAGACGCACATTAGTGGCTCTGTGAGAAACCACTAAACACTGTCACCGTCCCGTCGCTCTCTCAGGTTGCCTCATCAGGTGGTAACACATAAACCGCAGATTCCGCTGCTCTGCCTCATTATGTTATCAAGTTTACGATGTTTGGTCACACGGATCCTCTCATTAAGTAATGAGAGGTAGATGTAGTTTAGCATTACATGCTGGAGGAGGAGATGAGTAGAGGAAGAGGTGAAGAGGATGACGGAAGAGGCTGGGGGTGGGAGACAAAGAGGATATCAGAGAGGTAAAGTCCTCTCTATGAGGAGACTGGAGGAATAAGATCAGAGGAAATAAATACTGAGGAAAGGTTAAAGGGAAAAGGCGGCGGAGAGCTTTAGTTACTGCCAGTGACAAAGAGCAGCAGAGTGCAGAGCAGAGAGGTTCGAGAGGTGTTCAGTGTCTCTGTTAAACCTAGTTTACTCAGTTTCTGACTGTTGACCTCTCTCTCTCTCTCTGTGTGTTTCTGTGTGTGGTAGCCCCAAGCAGCAGACAGGCTCTCACAGCACGTCTACCGTCGACGCAGAACGAGGAGAGAAGCCGGGAAGGTAGGGAGAAACCCTCTGGGGAAGCTGGATATTTTGAATGGAGAGAAATAAGGCATTTCCTGGCCTGAAAGCATGTGTGATTTAGTTCATGACTTGGCTTCAAGCACTGGCTTTGTCAAACACCATTTTGGCCTTGTGGTTAGTTTTCCCAAATTGGATCCAGGATAAATAAGATTAAAGCATCAGCATTACTAACCTTCCTTTAATAGTGTTTGGAGTGTTTTCCATACAGCTCCGTTCCCCTCCTCTCATCTCAGCTCCACAGCAGAGCACAGATATAAAACATGAACATTTTAAGCAGGATGATTACAGGAAGGAGTTTTTATACATGATTGTGACTCTCATCTTTATGATCATTATCTCATCATTGGCAAAGAGAGGGTTTTCTGAATAAAGGAGTATCATTATCTCAGTTTTCTGTGAGCTACAACTGTGGCTCAGAGGTCACACATCATATTTTCTGCTGTTGTTCAGGAGCACACTGTACTGTATCTTCTGCTGCTACAAATGTTTTGTTCTAATGTTTGCACACAAGTAGGTTATTATGTGTATTTTATTTATCCCTTAAGGAATTTTTTACTCTTAAACTAAACTTAAACTAGCAGTGTTCTTAAAAGCCCAACACTCCTCTGTCCCTGCAGGCCGAGGGCTTGTGGATGAGTTCCTCCAAAGAGATCCTGCTGTTTCGACGGATCCTACTCAACCCTGTCACTTGTACACAGTTTCAGCACTTTGTTTCTCTGAAGGGAGACTTCCTAGAAAATGATGTACTCTTCTGGCTGGAGGTGCAGAGATATAAGGTAAAAGAGATTGATGTGCCAGTGGGTTACAATGTGTACCTGCAACAAGTTCTTTGTTGTATGCCATTCCACTATTGATTATGGAAAGAAATATATGAAATACTCTAAGTCCCCCTCCATTTATAAACTGTGTCGTTTTTCCACATTCATCTGTTGAAGGAGAAACTTAAATCTCACTTTAACACAAGTTTCTGTGGCATCACAACTAGTTTGGAAGCCAATCCTAGTCCAGTACGTATGTTTTTGTAAACTTAAAACCTCCAGTGCACATACAGAGTGGAGTTTTTAGTGAAGTAAGATGTTGTCCAGGAGTTAAAGATGCCCTCCACACATGTATTAAATCATATATAAAAATGCTCTGATGATCCACATTAAAACCCATAAAAAGTCATCTCCTCCTTCTACCTCTTTAAGACTTCCAGTTGGACACAGGATCTCTAAGAGTAAGACACATTGTGATGGTATTACAATCTGCTGTTCACTGTTGATATCTTTACACTTAACCTTAACCCCCCTGAAAACTTGGTTTCAGTTCTCAATTTTAGTTTTTCAATATCATGTGCAATAATACTTTTTGTTACTTTCTATATCTCATTGGCCATACTACTTTACTTTATTTTAGTTTATATTAGTTGACTTATTTTACTACGTGTATTATTGTTATTCTATTAAGCACTAGTGTTAGCATTTACTTCTTATACACTTTATTCTTATGTTACTGTAAAGAAATGACTTCAGGATTAATAATCTTATCTGAAGTATGTATCTATGACATTACATATTCATGACTGAATAAGACAACAAAGTTAAAGTTTTCTTAAACTCTTAGTAAACAAATATATATATATATTTACCACTTTTTAAACTCAGCTTATCTGCTGTATCAGGACTGATTTTATCAGATATGACAGTGGCCTGGAAAGCACACAACCACACAAGATTTTGACTGAAATGTCGCTAAATCCTGACTGGTACATAGGAGTACGTGGTGTCACCTTTTTCTAAGAAAACCCTGCCCACTTCCAAACAGTGAGAAGAGTGCAGAAAAAAACACAAATACAGAAATCTCTTATGTGGAATAACAAAAAATGGTGTGTCCATGTAAGATCCTATTGCTTATAATGAGAAAATGATTGAGAAAATATGTTCTTTAACCCCTGTTTGTCTGTCTTATCTCAAGGTAAAAAGCCCCTTTTCATATCTGGAATACACCCTTCAATTCCAGTGATATTACAAACATTTCAGCAGGAGTGGAAGCTTAGAAATAGTTCCTACTACACATTTATTTATTATCTTCCTGTATGCAGGACCTGTGTCATTCTCACAGTGACGAAGCCACCATCCAGCAGAAGATCTCCACCATCATTAACTGTTTCATCGACTCCTCCATGCCCCCCGCCCTGCAGATAGACATCCCTCCTGAACAGGCCCAGCACATTGTGGAGAAACGCCAAGAGCTGGGCCCTTACATCTTTAGAGAGGCACAGGTAGTCTCTCTGTGTGTGTGTGTGTGTGTGTGTGTGTGTGGACTATATTACGTCCAGTATGCTGGCTACATGTGTGTGCTTTGTCTCTATCTATGCAGATGTCTGTGTTCAGTGAATTGCTGAAGTTTTGGCCTGAGTTTCAAGAGCTGAGCAGCAGCATCCAAGAGGAGCAGCTCCTTCCTCTACTGAAGGAGAAACGAGTGAAACACACAGCCAGAGTGCGGAGACAGAGGAGAAAGGAGGAGGAAAAAGACGAGAGGAGGAGAGCTCAGGTAAGGAAAAAGTCAGTACTGAAGGAATAAAGGATCATGGGTAAGTGGTGAAAACTAACTATTCAGTCTGACCTCTTTTGTACAGGACGATGTGGAGAGGCCAGAGTCCAGTTTTAGGGAGGAGGAAGAGACAGATGATGAAGATGAGGTAAAGGAAGAACAAGAGCAAAGAAGTGGAAAAAAGCAGTCGAGGACACAGAGCAGAGTGCTGCTGACTCCTACGCAGCCGGTGAGGAGCAGTCTGATGTTCGTAATGGGGAAACATGGATGTAGAGCTGAAGATGTTTGTGTAAAATGTATCACATAAAGGGAGCCAAACCAATTTAAATGATTTCCTTTGATGACTATCTAAGAGCATAATGTATTAAAATAGGAACTGCAGTGATGAACATAAACTCAATTATTGCATGAAGTCCAAACAAGGCCTCATCAGTTCCAACCGCAGCCTATAAAAGAGAAACTCGATCCTCTAATTGAACCGTTTTTCTAATCATGTTAGATTTGACTGGATTTCTGGAAATGTTCCCTCAGTTGTCGTGGTCCTACTCCAAGTACATGGCAGCTCTGAAGAGAGAGGAGGTGCTGCTGAGGAGACAGAGTCAGCTGGAAGCCTCGTTCTCCACAACCTCAGGTACACACACACACACTCCTACCCTAGTCTCCCAGGGCTCAGTAAAACTCCCACATCCAGCACTTTTGACTACTCGCTGCTACTAGACAGACTAAATGCAGGAAACCATAACACCGAAAGGACATTTAGCTGTTCCCACGGTAAAAGCCAAGCTAAATGTCCAAGGCTGTGATATTACCTGGCAGGCGAAGCCAAAGCACTGTCAAACTGACCCCCTCCACATTTCAAATCTGTCTCATTATGTAGAACTATGGCCAAAACAGCCACTTCTGCCTGTCCATTAAGTGTCAATGTTCTGTGCAGGAGAAGCCCACATTGCGTGGATGTGTAAATGAGGCGCGATGCTAACGCAGGATTTAGTAACAGCCCACAGTGAATGAGGACAAATGGAACTGAAGCATAGTGCAAATTGTGTTTTAATGGAATGCTATAGAGGAGAAATACTGTCAGAAACATAGATGGAGATCATCTGATTCCTGCATGGGAGAGACGAGCTCAGCGGACACGTATCAATCAATCAACTGAAAAACCTTTGAAACAAATAAACTGCAATTTAAGGTGCTTTTACAAAACAGATTGCTATAACATTTAGAGACCAATGCATGCCAAAACAACAAGTGATCTTACCCTGTAATTCTCAGCAAATGTCTCACCTTAAATATATCTAAACTAACAAAAAAAGAGGAGTAGTTAAGATAATAAGATAGCAATAGAAAAATGTATTCTGAAATACTACACAAAATAACTTAATTATAATAAATAAATGATACACTTGTATCGATTATTTGTTAATTACAAACTTATAAATCACTACATAAAGTTTTTAATTTACATTTAAAAATATTTATATTTTCAGCTCCTATGGTTGGAGCACAATGGAACAGCTAACCATCTGAGGGGTGCTCAGAGTAGTCTAGCACAAAGCCATTTTGTGCTTTAAAAACAAACAGGTACAGGTGTAAGAACAGGCGTAATGTGTGCTCTCTCAATTCATTGAAGCTGGTTTATTGCATTCTTTGGTAGACCAGAAAGGAGAGTGTTACTATAGTCTAGCCTCCTAGTTTTAAAAGCAGGCATTAGTACCTCTGTGTTGCTCAGAGACAGAAATGTGATAAAAATCAAAAAAGTTTGTGTATGACAAAAACAAAGATATGGTCCACAAAGTTGTACAGTAGATATTCTCTGTGAAAACATTAATATGTTGAGACACTGTCATTCTCCAGACTCCTCCTCTGACTGCACTGTGAGGTCAGCAGGCAGTAAACCCAGCCGGCAGCAGCCTGCACGTCGCTCCTCCAGGATGGAGAGTAAACAGTGCAACAGTGAGTGAAATAAGATGTAAACACACAAAGTTTCTAGTTACTTTGTCTCTCTAACATCAGTGACTATATTGTTTTACTGCAGGGGGTGTGAGAGCCTGCAACATGAAGTGACTTCATGCAGCACAAACAGATGAGGATGACTGACGGCGTTATCGGAGCACTGAAAACCGAGAGCAGAGCTGCTACTGATATCTGGTCAACGAGGTAGAAGTTTGAGGCTGGGTTTACGTATGATGTAAGAATACTTTCTTAAACCCTGTGTGACAAACATCCATTTTACTGTCTACGAGTTTATATTCATTATGTAGTTAATATACAGTTTCCCACTGCAAACTTAGTACACAATGATAGTAATACATATAGTAAATTTTAATCTTTTTATTAAAATGTCTATTAATATATTATCCATTTACATACATTAAAGGCATTAGACTTAGAGCTCACTGGTACAACAATATAAAAGGCAACAAAAACAACATGGTTGGCATCGACAAGTTACAAAGAACAGTGTTATTGTCAAACGAGTATGTTACATCATCTATAAAAACATTTTGGTTGACAGCTTGTATCTCTAGCATCCATCAACATGTATATAATATTGCACTTAACATTGGCATGAGACAGTTACTACATGGAGAATGTAAACACCATGAGCTTACTCTGCAGAGTGAAACATTACAGGCTGTTTTGATAGAAATGCAGCAGATTTGAGTGTTAGCTGTGCATTTCTATCTGCAACACTGAGGTTTCACTATGACTGAATGAGCCCTGATTTCAAGTTGAAAGAGAACACACTGTTGGCCCTAGAAGGTTTAAGTTGACAACTATTTGTTTTAGTGTTCATTACAGTATGTACCCATTGAAATGTCAGAACTTACACGTGTTTCTATGATTAAAACTGTCTCTAATTCTCTCTGTGGCTATGTGATTAGTTTGTAGCAGTAAAAAATATCTTTCAAAGACAACTTCATCCCTAAGGCATAGACAACGTGGACTTACTTCAACAGCATTGCATAAATGGGTAGTTATCTTTTCAAAGCCAAAATAAAGTGTATTCATAGTTTAAGGCTTAATTTAAACTGGAACTTCTCATCTATTTCGTGTGTTAGTGGAATCCAATGCGTAAGGCTTTATTCTTCACCATGGTGAACTTGCTGACAAACACCTTGGCGAAGGCGGGATCCACCAGGTAGCGGTAAGACTTGGTGACAGAGGGCGGTGGCTCGGCCAGTGTCACTGGGGGCTGCAGCTGGAGAGAGGCAGCGGAGGGGGAGAGAAACTGGGAGGCTCGCATCACGTAATCCACCAGCCGTCGATACTGCTGCTCTGACAGACGCTCACGGACACCGTCACCCTGAGGGAGGACAGGCGGATGATTACCAGCACACTGGTCCTAATGAAGTTAAATCTGCTGCAGGTGGTGTCCAATCATGTGCCATCAAGGACACATGATGGAGTGTTTTGTGAAAGTATGTTGTCATGCCAACCAAACACTACAGGAGCTAAATTCATCTTCAACATAGGTAGAATTAGTAAGAATAATTTTATGTGATCAGCCGAGGTCATAGGTTACTGTCGGTTCATGGTTGCTTATTATTGAAGCAACAATTGGGAATGATAGGAAATCTGTACACTTTCCAATTAGGTTGTGAAAAGTCTGAAAATTTGACAGTGAGGAAAAGACCAGATGCAGATGACTTGAAATGAAGGAATTTTGACTGTAGGCAAAGCTGTTTGAGATAACTGCAAAAAGGTCAACTTCATTATTACAGCGTCACCCAGAGGTCATGAGTTGTGTGGTTGTTTGGTATTCAGGATTCTGCTGCACAAACACGAAAAAAAAGTTATGAGAACAGCAATAGGTCTACCTGTACTGTCTAAAAGCACTGCCTTGGCCCTTTTTTGGTGACATGGTTACACACATTACTGTGGAAATGTGCACAAATACTGCTAAAGCAAGGAGTGCTCAGTCAACATGCATTGCAGTCTGAAATCAGACTCAGGTGCTGCCTTCCTCTCGGCCTTCACAATAAAAATGACACATACTGACAATCAGCCTGTAAATGCAGTGCATAAAATAAACACTGTAATTCCTCTTTCATTATTTTGCACCATGTGACCCCCGTAGAGCTCCTTTCAGTCTCACCTCTGCGTCATTTGTTACCGTCTGTTGCTGTAAGGTGAGGGTGAGCTGGCCCTGCTGTCCTGGTTCCTGCTGACACTCCACCTACAGAAGACACCAAGTTTCACATTCACTTCACTGTTCTGCAACACAGCTACAGAAAGGTTCATTTGAGTGTTACAGGAGCTGTTTTTTCCTTTTACTTCCTGACTACTAACTGTTACCTCTGTGATGGGGAAGGCCTGCTGCTGGGTGTCCTCACTGAGGCTGACCACAAACAGCACCTCGGAGGTGAGGAGCAGACAGCCTGCATGCTCCTGCCCTGAACCACTCACAATGGTCACCTCCAGGGCCATGTGGAGCTCTGGCCGCCCCAGAGACTGGAGCATCTTCCTGTGGTGCAAAAAGAAAGGGACGTACGTTATAAACAAGTTACGACACACACAGACACACAATATTTATTTAAAAGAATATTTTACATAGTCAAATATTAAAAATAAGGCCTTTGTAATTTTATTTCATAAAATTATTATTATTATTTCATAATCAACATATGTACGATAGCCAACAATCACATTGCTTCTCCTGTGTTCATGGATTACGTGTATACACATAATGGTTCCTAACTTCAGATATACATACATACACACACACACACACATCTCCTATAAACACAAGACCACACAAAGTGCCCAACTAACCTCAACACAAACAAGTGACCATACGTGTCTCCATACATCCTGTAATTTACATTTCTGCGTGTTTTCTGTGTGGTTCGTATTACGCACTGGTTCGATAGAGAATGTGGGCGCAGGAACTGAAGTCTTCAGTCATGTTTCTCTGACAGTGTGTTTACTTTGGAAGGCAGGTGTTCAAATTGCAGAGCAGATGTTGAAGCAGCCACAGTAGGGACACTTTGGTTCTGTTCAGTGTTATTCTGCTCAAACAGCCTGACCCCTCAAGTGTCTGGGCTACCTGTAGTAGTAAAAATAATTGATGGACGCCTGATGGAAACCAGTTTGACTGCAATGCAGCATGAATAAAACCACAGGGGAGCATTATCTCAGCGTCCATATATTTTCATCTTCCTCTAACATTAGTACAACATACTGCTAACCCCTCGGGTGATGACAACTAAAGTGGAATGTCCTAAAGAAATATTGTATCTAAAATTTGGCCTTTTTCCTCATGGCAGTTGACAGTCAACACTGACTGCTATTAGAAGTAAATGTTTGATAGCCATGGAAACCGAACTAAATTGTGGAAAATTCATTATAAAATGCCATAACTGCAGCTGATAACCTTCTGGAGACGGAGGCCTCTTATAAATTTTTATGATAATATTAAGTGTTCCACTGGAATCTTTGAAACACTCAGATCTGATGCAGTGCTGTCGATGCAGCCCGCACTTCGAGCCATATTTTTACAACGCAGGACCCATAGGTAACCTTCTGCTTGGCGCAATATGCGACCTTTGTAAACAGAGTCTCTCAACCTCCAAACCATTCTAGCAGCACACAAAGGAAGGTGTTCCTCCTCCATCTGATGGCACTGGGAAACATCTCTGGATAGACTCACAGTTAAACAACAAGAACAATTTCTAGCTGGCGGATTTGGCAGAGTGCTTATAAAAACCTTTTAACATGGCTCGATGAGAACAAGGGAGGGCAGGCTGGCTACCATGTGTGGGATCAAGGTCAAACATCTTTCCAGACTCTTTTTTTTTGGTGGAAAGTGGGTAATGAACCCTCCAAGGTTTTTTTTTTTGAAAAACAAGACAGCAAAAATGATGAGAGGTAAGGGGGAGAGAAAGAACAGCAGATCCTGGAGAGAGTCCAAGAAAAGCAAAGGGCGAGAACACATGTCCCACTTCTAACGAATAGCTGGACAAAAGTAAACGAGGAGCCTGCGGGAGGAAGGAATGGCTCCGGGGTCATACCAGACATATTTAAGGTGGCTGTTTGGGGCCTGGGCCGACTTCTCCTCTGTGGGCAGGTACAGTTGTTTAGGAAGCTGCCACAGTCCTGCTCCATGAAGGATCCCTGTTAGACAAACAAAGACAGATGTGTTTGTTGTCAGTTATGTACATGCATTTACAGACTGGTGCCATTCTCTTAAATTTTACTGCAAGCTGATAAATTTGATGGAAAAATACGTTTATGTTAGTGCGTGAGGGTGATTGAATTGATGGGCGCACAATGCATGCTGGTTATTTGTGTCCGACTCCATGCAGACTTGCTCTGACATTGTGCACACATGGGTAACGCTAACTTCAGGAGATCTAGGCGGCCACAGTGGCTCTCCATCGACTGCAAGACCAAGGGCATGATGGGAAACGCCTGGCTGTCAGCGGATCAAAGAGCTGATTGGCTCTTAGTTTTGACAAACAAACAGCATGTTTTCCAAATTTTCTGTGATTTTAATATTTAACTCTAGATTGCAGCCGTTTCATGTCTCATGTTGAGCAATGAAGGTTTAATCTGTTGACAAGATGATAATAAAGTTTATTTATATATTCGAACATGGTTGTAAACATTTCTTTGACTTCCTGTATATTCTCTGAAGGCTACTGGAAACTGTCCCACTTGACTGCAGCTTTGTGTCACCACCGCCTCATCTCGTCCACTTTCCAGGCGAGGCGCGCCAGGGGTGAGGAGTGGTGTGTGTTTGGGCTAACGGGTCTTGGCTACCAACCACATAAACTTACCAACGACGTAACACCTCTGCGTAAGAAGCAATGGAGTCCCTGCTCTGACTTAAACCAAACAAACTTATGCCATATGCAGTATAAATCCACATGGATGCTCATAGTGCCGCAGGCTGCCAAACACCCAGCGACCAAGCATACACACACACACACACAGCGACCAGCATTACCACACACACACAGCGACCAGCATACTCACACACACCAAATCTGCTAGTATCAATTCAGATCAACTGCCATTGAATTTGTGTCATAATTCTGTCACACTCCACTCCTGTTTTATGAAACACATTAATGTACCTACACACACACACACACACACACACACACACACACACACACACAGTCAGCAGCATTGAGTACCACCTGCCAGTGACATCCTTAATTGGATCCTGTGCTACTGTGTTGGCTTAATGGCCTTCTTTTGTTAATATAAAATATATATTTATACTACAATATAGATGAGACTTCACTGGCCCGCGCTGCCCCACTG
Organism: Morone saxatilis; assembly: GCF_004916995.1. NCBI lineage: Eukaryota > Metazoa > Chordata > Actinopteri > Moronidae > Morone > Morone saxatilis. The sequence continues at coordinate 3,909,307 of NW_023339807.1, forward strand.
CTGCGCTGCTGGACAGCTCGGAGTTGGGATGAAAGGAAAACTGAGCCACACGCACAGGGTTATGGAACTACTGTGACATGTGACACACCCATGGAGTGCTTATCCGTAAATCATGCTACCTTCAGAGAATAAAGTGTACAATTGTAGTAATAAGGCTGTCGTTCGCC
>NW_023339807.1:3909498-3909703 GCF_004916995.1 Morone saxatilis
GAGCTGTCAGCAGCAGCAGCAGCCGCGGGCCAGTGAAGTCATCAAGTAGTTAAAATAGAGCCATAAAGAACACAGTAAGATCCATTAATGATGTCACTGCAGTGGTACTCAATGCTGCTGCACTGTGTGTGTGTGTGTGTGTGTGTGTGAGTGTGTGTGTCTGTTTATAGCTTAAACAACAAGAAATCAATTTGTTTGCAGTGGA
>NW_023339807.1:3909803-3914005 GCF_004916995.1 Morone saxatilis
TGTGTGTGTGTGTGTAGTTCTCTCCTGGGTCCTGCACTACTGAAGGCCCAGCCTAATAAACACTTGGCTTCTGGCTGAAGCCGAGAGGAGAGAAAGGGAGAGATTGTCAATCCACTGATGGATTTATGATTTTCCTGACACACCAACTTTAATTCATATATGTGTTTATAAGAATATTGTTGCCTAAGGCTCCCTGGAAAGTTGTACATAAGACCTATTTGTTGAGTTGTGTTAAACTTGAGACCTTGCTGCACGGCCAAAATCTCTCTTTACACTTCAGTTTACGGCTGTGTGGCAGTGATAATGGGCTCTACAGGCTACATTTTTCCTTTTTTTGCAAATGTAATTTAAATGGCTTTAGGTTAAATTAACAAAACCATTTCAATGTAACGTTTCCCCACAAAACGATGGAGCTTGTTGCCAGACATGACAACATAAAAAAGCTATTAGCTTTCAATGATCCTACAAGTTCAGTTGGTATCCAAAAGGGATTAGTCATGTCTAAGAATTATGCTCTAATTATGCTTTGATTTCCCTGTGTTTTATGTGTTTGTGAACTACAGGACAAGTAAGGACGCTATTATATTAAACAAAATTAATCAAGCTGTAATGACCAGCACTTCATTTACCCCCCAACAAAAAGCCCTGCAACACAGCTTCTGAAACAGCCCCAAAAGCAAAATACATGCTGAATAAATTCAGCATGTCACTCTACTGAACTGTCCTGAACTCACCGTATCCAGTCTGGGACACCAGTTCAGCTGCTCCTCCGATGGGCTTGGTGAAAACCCCCACAATGCCTTTCCCCACTCCAGAGATGACCCCTTTGGCCTTGCTACCAGCTGAGCTCTGCATCTCCCAGTTCCTCTGGAAGTTCTGCATTGGCTGGTCCACGATGCCTGCGATTGCTCCTGAAAGAACAAGCAAAGATTTGTGGTTATTTATTGTGCTTTTAAATAACTACTGAATGAAAGACTTAAAATGGCAAAATACAGGATGGAGACAGAATTCAAGACATCTTTTGTAGAAAAAAAAAGGGGCAAACCCTCTCAGAGATCTAGCTTTAGTGAGACATGGGAAACAGAATCCAGCGTCATAAATGGGACTCGCAGGAATTCAGAAATGCTTCTGCCCTTCAGGAAATATCTGTATGACACAGATTTTGTGATCGACAGCGCATCTCAGGAATTATAATCCACTGTAAACCAGAGCGCTGCGAGCAGCTGTTTGGTTTCAATGACGATATGCTCTGTGTGTCTTTGAGTCTGATTTGAGACAGACTTGGGTTTTACTGCCCTCTGGGTGTTTATTGAGTCCCTGCTGTGCTGTCTCCACTGCTCGCTCTCAGAGCTCTCTGTAATTGTGCTCACCACAGTGTGTGCGCCTCTTTGACTTAATGCCAGTGGACAGCAGATTAAATGTGTGTGGGCAGAGCAGGTTTCCATACGTATCGAGTGATATGTATGGGAAGAGCGGTCCTATATCGGGCTTGATGATGGAAAGTAATAAAACAAAAAAACAAAAGTAATTTATTGTTAATTTTGAACCCAACAGTATTTTTTGGGATTGTTTTATTACTTGTAGTGATTATGTTCGCTGGAATCCAAATTTTAGGATTGCAACATTTTGTTTTCCAAATATCTGGATAACTTACTACCATGTGACTGAAAACAACATTATATTGACATGGACTGATTCTGTCATATATGCCATTTCTCATCTAAAACCACTTATTTTGTGTTATTCAGGGTGTCTACTGGGTCTAAAAGTCTAAAATCCAATAATGGGAATTTTAGACCATAAAATGTCTTAAATATATTATACTTCATATATTTTGACAGGTCTTAAATACTGATTATATTAATTAAATTGGGATTACTTGGACAAAGTGGAATTTTTCAGTCTTGCTTTTAAATGTTTTTTGGGAAAAGTCTGTACTGATCATGCTGGAACAACTACAAAACGAAACAGTCATGGAACCAATAGCGATTTTTCTTCATATCCTTCATACTTTTTTTTGCCAGTATAGAAAATGAAACAGGTTTTAAATGCATTCATAATGGTCTTAAAAAGTCTTAAATTCAACCTGTTGAAACCTGCAGAAACTTCAGAAGATTCCTTATAGTGTGGGGTAAATAAGTGAGCTGGAGGACCAGGAATAGATTTGGACAACTCAACTAAATGTCTTTGTCTCTGACAAAAATATTCTCACAAAGTGCTGCTGTATTCCTGATAAGAATGTTGCAAAGCCTCAAGTGTAAAAAATAATGATTACACAAGTGTGTGTCCACGTACCTAACAAGCTAATGCCGAGTCGTGACAGCCCCTGCCTCAGCCCGTCCCCGAGGCTCTCTGGTAGCTGCCGTCTCCACTCCTCCTGCCTGGTGTAGTGCTCCTCATCCAGAGACAGACGGTCCATGTTCCTGGCCAGGCTTGTTGCCAAGTTGGTGATGGACGTCAGCGTGCCTAAACACAAATGTGACATGTTCAGACTCAATGTTCGATGTTTGCAGTGACATTATGAACGCTGCCGGTAAGTGGAGACGGGTGGTGAAGGTCATTATAAATGAATAATATATTATTATATTATAATTAATCAAATAAATTAATTAATCATTCCAAGATTAAAACAGGGACATTCTCTGAAGAGAAATACATCATGCTCAAAATGTATTTATTTGAAGGATTAATGAAGTTTCTTGTTTAAAGATACTCTGACACCTCTGCACACCAGGGGACTGACAAATATTTTGGTATACAGTAAGTAAGTTTGACTTTCTTTACAGATAAGTTATGTCCTGTCAGCCATTTCTGCCAAAAACTGTTCACACAGCTCAAAGCTTATTCAATAAATGTTGTGCTACTGCGTGATGACAACCTGAATACAAACAGTGTTTATCAGATAATGTATGTGTGAGATATAAATCAAGCTTTTACACAATATTTTTACCACAAATACAAATGTGTGATAAAATGAAGAAAAACACTATGAACATCTGTGATACCTTTGGAGATGTGCTTGACGAAGGAGGTGGTCCCTCTGGACACCCCGCTGACGAAGGCTCCAGGCCCGCGGGTCAGGCCCTCATACGGCAGCCGGAAGAAGTCGGACACGCCGTTTCCAATGCTCCGCACCAGGCTGGCGGGGCTGCCCAGGATCTCCAAAGATCCCACCACCCAACCTGAGACAAGTCAAATAACACTATCATTGTAATTCTTCATGTACCGTGTGTAATCAGTGTAGTGCTGGGAGATTTGGCTCCTACTCATTCATGTGTACTGTCAGAAATGCATATAAATGAAACGTATATACATTTTTCTTTTCATGATGAGCAGGCAGTAGGAGGTTCAATCTCCATCTCCTCTGTGCTAGAGATGCTAACCAGACTTCTTTCTGTTTGTTTCTGGAGTGACTTTTCTCTTTCAGTTTAGCTTTACAAGAAAAACTTGGACGGGAAGCAAATATTTAAATAAATAAACTTGAACTATATTATTTTTGGAGGGAGCCACGGTGGTGTTACAACATACAGAACATAGTGTATAATCCCACAGTCATTTTTTAGACTGCTAAAATTAGTTTTGTATTCAACAGAATTAAAAAAAAAACATCTGGAACACCTGCTCTTAGAAGGATCATTCCACATATAAGCCCTTCGAGTAAACTTACTTTCACTGTCCTCTGCTTGCCAAAAGCAGTTTAGAGTGAGAGGCTCTTCCAATCTAAACATTTTACAGAATAACTCACAAAATGTTCTTACATCATAATGTTTAGCAGTGTGTTAATTCAATCAGAATTCTTCTCAAACACATTCACATATACACTTGTGAACACAGGCATACACACTCCTGCATGAAATCATACATGTGCCACAGTGAGATTTACAGCCTCCTACTATCTCACCTCTCTCATTCAACCATAGAGTCCCCTTCAGATGGCACGGCTCATTGATATTTATGCACTGACAATTGCATCACAAAAATCAAATAGCCATTTCTCAAGACGCCAGACCCCGCTCTGCTCTTATTCTCCGTCAATTTGCACTTGAGTGATGGACTCTAATGGTAGGAAACCAACTCCAGTGGGGCCTAGTGGTCGTTTGCTTCACATGCTCTCCCAGTTGTGGTTTTGGTAAAGCATAAAGTCCTGACAGGAGCTGATGTTTACAGGGCTGAGTCATGCTTTAAAACACACACACACACAC
>NW_023339807.1:3914030-3929350 GCF_004916995.1 Morone saxatilis
GCAGTGTAATTCAATTCAGAATTTCTCAACAATTCACATATAACTGGAAACAGATACACGACTCTGCATGATCTATGTGCACAGTAGTACAGCGCCTACTTTCACCTCTACAAAAGATCGTTTCAGATGGCACGGTCATGATTGGCATGACAATGATCAAAAATCAAAGATTTCAAGACAGACCCGCTCTGCTTTATCTCCGTCATTGCACTTAGTGAGGATTAAGGTAGGACAACTCAGTGGGCTAGGTGTCTGTTTTCATCAGCTTCCATTCTGGTAAAGCACTAAATCCTACAGAGCTGATGTACAGGGCTGATTCACTTTAACACACACACAACACACACACAACACACACACACACACACAACCAACACAACACACAACAACACACCACACACACACACACACACCGTGTATGCATAGAGAGTGTATGCGTTTTAATATCCACATGTCCATAAGTCTTTGCATGTGTGTGTGTGTGCAGGGATTTACGCCTGTGGGTGTATGGGTGATCGCAGTAACCGTACATCCTACTGCTAATCAGTCCCAGAATGCAACGCTTCCCGGTGCCCCTCGCTCCATGATGACTCAGGAAGAGGAGAACGCGGTGAGGTGACGTGTTGAAATACGAGCAGAAATGAGGGCTCTAACGAGAGACAGCGGGGAGGAAGTGTCCGTACAGAACGGTGATTTCTGATGTGGAAATGACTGGGTTAAATCAGAACATGTGTGGAGGCTTTGACGAGACAGGAGGACAATGCAGAGAGTGGAGAGAGGTACGGAGACTTTATTGGGCCTGATAAGTCAGATTTAGACCTGGTGGCCATTCAGAGACTATCCATAACGTACTGCCTACACACACACACGAATCAGTCAAACCTTGTGATTAAACTGTAAATCATGACAATGAATCTAAATCCTTTTTGAGCCTCCAGTAATTCAGATTTTGCTTCCTGGAGTTCTACAGTTTTACTGCACTTTCTGCCACAAAGCAATGAGATCCCCTGGGTGCAATCATTCCAAAGCTCAACTCTAGACTTAGTGAGAATAAATTGTGGAGTTTCTCACTTGAGCACACATCCTGCTATTCTTCTGTCTATATTTGCTTAAACTGAGTGCGTACGTGTGTGAGCCTATATCATACAGACTGTAAATCTGTGTCCCTGTACTGTGAAAAGAAAAAGTGCATGCAACATTGTCAGTCTAGTGTCAATATATGAAGCACATGCTGGCTTTAGGGACCATTTCCTGTAATGCATGAATGATGTGGCATCTGAGAGCGAAAGGAGTTTGTGTGACTTCCTCCATCCACTACCTACCAGCTCTGAAGAGGGCTCCGGCAGCATAGTGCATGGCCAGAGCGTGGACTAGCTGCCTGGCCGTGGTGCACAGCGGCCCCCTCTCAAACAGGGAGAAGGAGAGAGGAGTGTGGTCTGAAGCGATGTACAACTTCAGGGAGGCGTGGATGCTGACCAACAGGTTGACTGGCTGAATGGTCAGCCTCTGCAGCCGCACGGGGTGGACCAACGCCTGCACCGACTGAAGTACCTGGAAGACATTTACTAGTTTTAGTATTTGACATATGCTCACCAGCCTCATCAGTAACCTAAATAAAAACATTACAATATGAAAAGTGCACCTGTTCAGGGAGGATGGGGGCCGATCCAGGCTCTCTACTCCTCTGGATCTCTGCTGTGGGTGAGGCTGAAGCCATGGCACTGTCAGGGATGTAGGTGTGGAACAGGGTCTTAATGTAGTAAACAAAGGTGTCTTCAAGGTAGACTCTGGCAGGCTGGAGCTGGAAGGTAATCTGAGGAGAAAGCACACAGAACCATTATATAACTGCTGATTCCTGATTGTTATGAAAGGGATAAACTGACTTAGACACACAGATTTATCTGTCTCTTTAATAACAGGGCGGCTTTCAAGTGTGTAAAGAATTTTGTCTTTTCTGACATAAGTAAAAATGCAGTCAGTATCAAGGTGACTGTTATGTAATGAACAAAAAAACCCACAACATTTTGTGATTAATATTACTGCCCATGAGCCAAACTTACTGCAACTTAATGTTGCTAAGTTACTGGTAAGGTGGTTGCTATGTGGCTATGTACTGCATAATGCTAGATACTTAAACACCCCCTTGACTCAAGTGAAAATCTGATTTTAAGGGGCAGGGCCTACGAGTGTGATTTGTAACATCACGAATTTCAGGAAGTCAGTCCTGGTCCAGTATGTAACTTGTACAGTGTGATGTAGAAACTTGAAGCCACCAGTGCACATCCACTGAGAATGGACTTCTTGAGACATTTTGTATGGAACATTTTAGAAATTCACAACTTTAACTTTCTTGGGTGTTTAGGTGGTTGCTAGGGTATACCATCTGATTTCAGGAGTCCCAGAGGTAGTACTAACAGCGCTGTTAGTAGCAGAAGTGTGCTGATAAAATTCAAACGTCTACTGCAACAAAGAAAATGCAAACTTAAATACATAAGAATGAATCTGACCTCCTCCACAGTGCATCTGTCCCCAGCCAGCACCATCCTCAGCTGCAGGAAACAAGAGCGCTTGAATTCCTCCAGGGCTTCAATAGACTCAGCAGGGTTAGCGTCACTGCTCCACGGACCCCCGTGCTCTGCTCCCCCTCTCTGATCCTGGCACAGCAGCACGGGGAAGTGGAAACTTGCTCGGTTATACAGCTGGTTGTCTACTTGCAGACTGGAGCAGTAGACCTCAATCAGAGAGGCGTCGGGCATCAGAGCGGAGATGGGTACTGCGCCCACGCCAGGGTCGACTGCCAGCTCCGGGGGCAGGGCGGTGGGTGCCGGAGCCAGGCTGAGGAGCAGCTTGGTCAACGTGAGTCTCAGCAGCTCCACAGAACCGGAGGGACTGGTGATGTCATCACTCAACACCACACTGGCTTCACTCAAGAGGACTCTAAAGGACAGCTTGGACGACCTGAAACAAAACAGAAATTATTCATGTTAAAGTGTCATATAGTGAAATAAATAAAGGACTGTAATGGTTTTCACTGATGCGTATCTAGCAGTCGTTTAGTCCGTCATATGTTTAATACTGTCGATTAGCAAGAAAACATAAGCCTAAACTAACTTATGATTCAGATGATTTGTAAGAGAATCCAAACTCATTCATCTTGTGCTAATGATGTTTTATAAATATTCCCACCAGCAGAGCACATTAACAAAGATCATTGAATGATGTAATTTGTTTACTTTTCCTAATATGTGATTACATTAATTTCCTGTTTTGCCAAAATGACAAAGCAGCTATGTGTTGATGTAATGGAATAAAGCTGTAACACCATGTTCTACTGTACTAATTTCACTCATGACAACATGAAGCTTTTATTGCCCTCCTGTGGTGAAAACGATGCCCGTTTCTCCATGTTTGGAGTCTTGTAACAACTGCTGCATGCACACATTGCTGCTAACAATAATCAGAAAGCAATTTGAAGTGAACACAATAAAAAGGCACTCGAGTAGATACCTTGAGGTTAGGAAGAACAACAAGAATGATTTCTTATGGTTCAAATATGTAGGGAGCATAAAACAACAACTATAAAACCACTGCCTGTGCACACATACCTGCTGTGCTGGTTAATTACAGCGTCCACGCTGCCCTCTGGTGCCAGAGACAGAACCAAGGTGCCTTTGTCATACTCCACGTCTATGTAGAGACAGCCAAAGCCTGGCAGGAACACAACCTGAGCAACAACACAGATCTGTGGTGAGATATGATCAACATACTTTGATACTCTCTACAAATAGAGAATGTTGCACATGCTCTTTTTCACATTAAATAAACTTCAAGAATGTAACTTTCATTCACAAATACATAGCTCAGCTCTGTACTCTTTACACTGTTCTTTGTATATGTGTGTTTCAGAGCATACATGTGTCTGACTTTAACCTCCACCACTCCAGGTTCAGAGTGATCAGCCCCTCATGTGACGAAAAGGAAGCAGATCCCTGCTGAATGCTTCGCTGAGCAGTCATAACAAGTCCGACCTATGACCTCTCACCCCTCCCACAGAGGTCAGACTCAGACCTCACAGTAACCAGAGATACACAGCCTTTACCTCAACCCCAACCTACAGCTGGCTAGACACAACACCAAACATTACACACACACACATACATACATACATACACACACCCACCCACCCAGTGGGCGCACACACACACTTCAAATCTAAAGCTGTGTGAACAAACTTTATGCAAAAAAGTTTACTAAATGTGTATAAACTGTGCACCAAATGGCACATTTTATACATATTTCGCTAAAGGTATTTTCTATACTATATATGTGATACAGTGTATTGTCATACAGGCTGTTATTAGTTAATTGAAAACATCAAGTCTGTCACAAGTGTGTAACAGGATTATTCTCCTTTGTGCTGCTAAACATGATGACGATGACAAGGTCTTTATTGTATATCAGTAGTAATTAAGAATAAGATCTCAAAGAGTGCTTGAGGACAATCTTTGTGATTAAAGTGCAGATCCGTCCAATTCTGAGAAGAGGTGTGATGGAAAATATGTTAATATTTCTACACCATCTCTTTAGAGTCAAAAGGGAAATATACTGCATATATATTGTTGAGGTGTGACATCCCCTCCCCCCCTCAAAATCCTGACATCTTTACGCCTTACAACACCTACATGCATGTTTTTACCTGAGTGCCAGGGCAGTTGATATCTATGGGTTCAGTCCAGTCGGTGGAGCTATGTTCTAAGGTGGTTTTCAACAGCAGTGTGGGCAGCATATCTTTCTGCCGGCACTCTGGGAAACTGGAAAAGTGGTGGTAGAGCTCATGGTGCAGGGAGCAATTAGCAGGCAGAGGACGGCAGAACACGTCAGTCCTTGGAGTTTCTATTGAAGATGAGAGGAAATAGTAACAACTAGTAGTATAAATAGTATTAAGGAGAATGGACGAGATGAAATGAGGAGACACCAGTCTTCCCCTTCCTACCTTTGACAGTTTCCTTTAGCAGCAGTGGGATAGGACACTTGTTGTGGATCAGCATGCGAGGAGAAAGGTCCTCATTCAGAATGATGTATGTCACCCCAAGGTGTTCCTGATAGGTCAGTACTATGCCTCTGCAAAACACAAATAAAAACCTAAATAAACAAACCCATAAATAAACTGTCCACAGACAGTTCATATCCCAACCCCCTTCTAACCACACATAGATAAGAGCTCACACACCCACCAACATGTCAAACGTCACGTTACTGCTATGTCCATTTGCAAATCTCTGAGGTGCATCCATGGGCAGAGCCCTAAGTGAAGCCAGGCGTCGACACACTCATCCATATTTGTGTTTGGCTGCATGTTCCATTTACAAACAGTAAATGAGAGCCAAGCTGGCCAGTCAAACACTGGAACATAAGGATGTATCAGAGAAAAAATATAATATGCTCACTGCCCTACGTACTGCATGCCCCCTGTACTCGGTGTCTTTGGTAACAGGATGATGAAATTGCTTTTAACTGGGATTAAAATTAAGCCAAAAAGACACAAGAAAAGAAAGAAAGACATGAGATGGGCTGAGAGGGATCAATTGCACAAGACAAACAGAGAGACTGACAGTGGAAATCTTGAGGGGCATTTCTCCTTTTGCTTCATCTGCAGCATTTAACAAGCTGTGACCAGCAACAGCACCTCCCCGCTTTATGTCCTGTGCCAGCCAGGGTTCTGTGCCCTGCTCTAAATGGACTGTCACAGCCAGCAAAACACACATGCTCTGCTTCACCCACCTGCTGCTCAGGCCACCCCCGGAGTCTGATTCCCCAGGAACAGACAAACTCTGCCTGGGGAAGTCTGGCCGGATGGGAGCGGGGAGGCTCCACGCTGCGGATCCAACTCCACCATCAGGCCTGGGAAACAAGCTGAAGAGCATGTGTCTGAGCGGAAGAGGGAACTCCACCTTTCCCTGGACACTGGTTTGGAGGAGGTCCCAGCATGGCACAGAGCAGGGTTTGGCCAGGGACGATTTTTCAGAGGGAGCCAGGCTGAACACGGCTGTCTCTGGTATCTCACAGGCCTGAGGAGAGGACATGGTACAAAAAGGAGAGGAATGAAACAGAAAAGAGTGGAGGCAGAGAGGAAGAGAGAGGGAGAGAGGGAAAATAAAAGAAGATGAGGACGGAAAAACATAAAAGCAAAAGAGAGACAAAAAAAATGGAGGTGAGGAGAGAAAATGAGAATAAAGGAGGGGAAGTGAATAAAAGTTGTGTCAGAAGAGGATATGAGATGGGACATGAAGGCCAAGTAGAAAAGAAAGACAGAAAGCAAAGAAGATGCAACTCATTACAACAAAAGATACATGGCGAAACCACATTGTTATTGTACTCTCTTCTTTCTCCCACTCAGCTTAGTGCTAAATTGGTAGCAGAGGAGCCCTGCTGTGCTGGTTTAGCAGCCAGTGAGCAGCGAGTAGTTGAAGACTACAGGGATTAGGCTCTAAGCATGATGAATAGACCAACTAGAAAGGCATTCCTAGCCTTGTTTGTGGTCTGTGTTATTGTTAAGCCCATCGCCCGCTATTTAGTTTTTTTAAGCTCTTTTTTTTTTTAAAGGTTTTTCAGTCAATTAGTGGCAACTGGCAAGCTCTGCCATCCTTCTTTAAGAGGATCTGAAGGCTCGTTAAATGACATCACTACATTGTTGCTCTCTTTTGGGAACAAGCAGCAGATGAAAGCGAGAAGGGAAACCTGCATCCAATTCTGGGTGTTTGTCTAATGTCCCTATGAAGTGCCATTGCCACATGGTGAGAACGATGGAGGGGGGAGGGGGAGGGGGACACATGATCTGATGGAAAACGGCTTACTACATACGAGCTATGTGTATGTGTGGTAGTGCTGGGGTGGATGTATGTGAGTAATGTGCATAGGGAATAAATTGTATGTGTGAAGCTTCAGAAACTCCAGCAAGACAGGACAGACATGATGCAGGGCCATAGACAAAAGCGCGCGCACCCACGACAGAACACACAGCACACAAGAACCACACCACAACACCACACACACCACAACCACACACACCACCACACCACCCACCCGAGAAACACACATCGAACTACAGAACACAACCACACACACCCAGCACACACACACACACACAACACACACACACACACACACACGCTACAACGAACACACACGCGCACACACACCCAAAAAAAAAAAAACGAAAGAAAAAAACAAAAAAAAAAAAAAAAAAAAAAAAAAAAAAAAAACAACGAACACCACACACACGCGCCGGGACACACCACACCAGCACACACCACCACACACACACACACAGGCCTTATGGTTATAAAGTAGCAATAAGGAATTGAAGCTATGGGCCCAGGATTTACACTATTTCATAGTTTTATAGAGAGCCGGAGCTAACAGTTAAGCTAGTGGGGACTTAGAGACTGGGCAGGTGTTGTGATGTATGAAATATTAGCCTTGTATAGCCTGGAACTTCTCATATGTTCTAGCACTACGCCAGCACAAGCAGTCATTTTACATGTTTAAATAAAGGTGGAGAAAGACACATACATGTGTACTTGTGCATTTCATATATTATCATGCATAAAAGTAACCCAGAGTTGACATGGTTGACATTTTCTCATTAAGCCAAAGAAGAAATCCTCTGTACTCTTGCGAAACTTCCTCTGAGTCACACTACTGGGGTCACTTATGGCATGTTTGCACGCATGGTAGTTTGAAAACAGAGTGTGATTCAGAGAAACCCTCAATTCGGTGCACAGAGAGAGGAGAGGGCGTTCTTATGTGAGCATTTACAGAGTGCACATTACCTGGTCATCGTTTCCAAGTGCATGGTCAGTCAGCAGAGGCCTGTACTGTATTATGTAAGGAGTATTGTTGACAAGAATTGTCCTGTCCTCAATCTGCAGGATCTGGATGCCATGTCTCACCACAGACGACACACAGAACTGACACAGCTACAGAGGAAACAAAGCTGTCAGCTATGATTGATTTTCAAAAATACACTCTCTGCTCAAACGTTTTCACTAAACTAAATGATACTGCATTGTACTACAGAACATTTTTATTGTACCCACCATGGCTTTGTAAAATTCAGTGACTTGTTACTGATTACATGGCCTAAAACTTTCTTACTTCTGTTTTAAAAAAAATATATATTTTCAGGTACACTTTGGTTTATCACTCAGTTTCTTATGGACAAGATATATGCAACATTAAAGAGTTAAAAATACCAGTATCAGTATATTTCTTAGGGAGTAAACAAGTAACTGATGATGTACAAAAAAAGAAAAACACCTGAAAACCACATTTAAATTCAATAAATACATGACAAAGCATGAGCTATTAGTACTGAGAATTCAATACTTTCCTGAGACACTTCAATTCAGTGACTTTCGGAGAGAAGCGGTTTGTATTTCCCTGACTGTTGTTTCTCTCACCTTTTGTTTGCCAGGGAAGGCTCCCAGGGTGATGTCAGCCTCTACGTATCCCTCCTCATCCAGAGTAACCACCTCTGAGTCTGATCCCTCCTTCCATCGAGGAGAAGTCAGGTCATGGACCAGTTTCAGTGCTGTAGACTTGTGGACGGTGTTAGTGTGGGCCCAGTAGATACCAATCTGGAAGGCTTCCTGGATGGTAGGGGACAAGAGGGCATGGAGGTGGGGGGAGAAGGAACAATGAGAGGGCGAGGATGGCAGGCAATCAGATTGAGAATGTGGAAGAAAATGAAATCATTGTCAGACAAAAGTAACTATTAAAATTGACTGTCCGTGATTGCATTTTGGAAAGAGTCACATGCTAGGGTCAGCCGTGGCTTCATTACTAACAACTCAGCACAATGTTTCTGACAGCGTCCATGTTCCCTGCATAGCATTTTAAATAGTCCTGGAACTGAGGAGTATATAACTTCCATTACTGTTGGCTTTGTTGGGAGAACATAATTTAAGGGCCCCACAGATGCTTCAATGACACACTGATTGTTCATCTGGCTGTGCAGCTCAGCAGCATTATGAAACATGCCGATCAAACACCAGCATTCTCCCATAAACCGATCAACTCTGAAAGAGTCGCAGCGGAGACCAAATCTTCTCTCCACTTATCGTGCCATGATAAAAAGCAGGGTGCTATGGAAACAATGCTTTATTTGTTTCTATTTCACAGGCTATTACACATTTACAACTTTTTATTTTGTTTCTTTGTGCTGAACCGTATCAGCGCTTGTTCTTTGATACGCTGCCTTCCCGCTTAGCCCACTGTGTGTGTGTGTTATGTTCCACAGGGGGAAAACCATCTGCAGACCTCTTCTTCTGATCTCAGAAGCCAGTGTGAAGACGTGCCTACAGTATACGGTGACAGGGCTTGGCTGCAGATAAAGACTTAGGCAGGGAATATTGTTGTAATGCAGCTCTGGTGAATGATCTCAGGTTTTGTGCTTATTAGTTGAGACTGAAATGAGGAAAGAGCTGGTTTCATAATGAAGGCTGTCATGCCACGAAAAGACAGACTTCCAGGTCTTGATCTAAAGACAAAGTATCTTCAATGCAAAAGGAAGATCATTGTAGATCATATAGGAATGTAAATTTGGAAAGTATACAGTCTATTAATGTCTTTAAGAATCAGAATTGCTTTTAATGGCCAAGCACTTTTGCCAATACTAAACTTTTGACCTGATGGGAAACATTTGAAAGTTGACATTCATGCAATGACTCCTTTGACGTAGCACAGTTAACAGTAGTTACGTATTATTTAAAGTGTAAGTGGTATAGGAAAATTAAAAACAGATACTTTGTGTTTTTCAATATATATTTTTGCAAATTAAATTGTGAAACTGTTGTGTGGCTGTGGAGGGATACTTTAAAATATAAGAAAGTAACAGAAGGTCTACATGACAAACAGAAGGCATGACTTTTTGAAGACACGGATACCTTGTTGCAGTTAAACTGCATTATGGGAAATATAAGATCCAGCATTTTTGGAGATTTTGTCAGGATATCTGCCTCAGCAGGGTTGATTTTAACTGCTCCTTTAATAACCTGTATGTTGCAGGATATATATACTTTAGCTGGCACCCTACCTTGAAGTTGGGTGGTACAATGACCTTGCCGGCTGGTATCTGCAGTACGATGGTCTCTCCCTCGAAAAGCCAGAGGTCCCACTGGGAGTGGTTGGCCAGGAGGGCCCAGGGCAGCAGCTCTACCAGCAGAGTGTTCAGGCCGGACTTCCAGCAGGATAACTTCACCTGCATGGGACTGTCCCACTGGGCAAGGGGCTCCAGCACTGACCTGTGGGGAGAGAACACACCATTATTGAAATCAACCCAATAACATCTCAGTATAGGAATATAGACATGGGTTCAATCTTACAGGCAGAGCCAGTAGAAGCTCTAGCATTTACAGTAACATTCTGCATACATTTTAAACACGTGGAACTTCTGCGAATTAAACATGTAATCCTGACACTGTTGATGCTGTGCTCAAAACTACTCATAATGAAGGCTGTCGTGTGGGCTACACAAGACTACAGACAAGCAGGCAGACATGCTGAACAAATTTCACTCAATTAGGCCACTGCAGTAAGGCTATGGGTGCATAGGCCGTAAACACATAGCTATAATCACATATATATAGACAGAGAGACAGACATGCAGCTACCTGTAATGCAGTATTGATAAACAATCATTGTCACATGGGCTTTGAAATAAATCTCATTTATGCTCAATCACTAAGATACAGTAAAGGACACAATTCCCCCTGTCTGCTCATGTAATTTGGCAATAGACATGTTTTACACACTGCCAAATGTAGAGCAGCACGCAGCCTTAAACAGGCACTCAAATGTGTTGTATATAAACAAACAGTTCTTATACTGTTATACTATGCAGACCATTAACACACCGACAGTCGGTCTGACTAAACAAATACATAGAAAGAAAAGGTCTGCAAACAAGTTATGCAACACAAACAGATACAGAGAACAGTTGACAAGGCATCTGGGAACACACACGGGCATGTGGAGACGTAGACAAACAGGCGGACAGACAGAAACACACAACCATTTTTCCACCCGTCCACTGACACAGCAGTCATTTCACGGTAATCATGGTCTTGTGAACCCTAAACAGCGCTGAGTGCCAGAAGAGAGCCAAACAAACAGTTCTCTCAGCCTTACTCTGAAGTTCAAAGCCATCAAAGGCGACCCAGTCTTTCCTCTCCCTCAAGGCCGCCTCAACTCTGCTCAACCTACCAACCTGCCATCTTAAACTTGTCACACACCCAAAAGACTCGCTGCTGTGAAATGGGACTTAAAAAGAGCACAGACGATAGTTTTTCTTTACCATTTACTAGTGTTTGTGTGTGTGAGTAGCTAAATAGGACACTGACCTCGAGGCAGAGGGCAGCAAAGTGCAGGGCTCATAAATCAAATTACAAGGCTCGCAAAGAGGCAATAGAAAGAAATGTGCTCAGCAGCTTCTGTCAAAACCCACCAACTCTGGAGTTGAGGGTTTTAGAAGTGTGAATTTTGAGAAGCACACACACACAGCCGGCAGCAAGAGCCTAGCCTAACCCCAACCACTACAAGATGTTTGTTTAATGATTGTGGAGGTGCCTCTCTGCCATTAAAAATCCAACAGAGAAAGAAAAATAACATTTACCACTTTCAACTTCCTCTGCCCCTTTAAGACACAATATTTACACACTCCCTGCCAAGCAGTTCAGTTGGTTTGGTTTCTCCACTGTGCCAGGGAGACTGAACACTCGTTCCAAACTGCAAACTGTACCACTGTTATCGACATTGAGGAAAAATATACAAATTAAAACTGTGGCTTTCACTTGCCATCCAAGTTCTCTGTGTGTTTAGAGATAGCAATCAGTGCTATTAATCCTCTATTGACACTTTAAAAACTCACTTACCACTTTTCCCTGAACATAAAGAAGCTAATTTCTGCGTTTCAGACAAACTCTCCATGATGGCAGTCTTGTGCTTTGTCTCACAGGGAAGAGAGAGGCCTGACTGACAGAGAAACCTGACACCAAACCGCCAGATAGCAGCCCTCCGCTGAGACGCCTGTGTGTGACATTTAAAGGTGAGTGATGTGTATGGTGGCGTGCGTATGTAATAGTGGTATGAGTGTGTGTATACATGTGCAGGGCAACAATCTGTGTGTGTGTTTGCGTATGTATAGAGAGCCAGAAAAACGCAGGCAACCACAGGCAGACATATAGCTCACATGTCCAGCAGATCCACAGGGACTCTTTGTAATCCGGAGCCTGTGGGAGAGCATGTGGCTTCGACTTTACCACTGCTATCAAGATGTGATTGCTTTGTGACAAAAGATGATTCCCAGAGTGACATTTGTGGACAGATTCACAATGTGTGTGCTGCCCTATGGTATACGTAAAAACTTACGAGAGGGCCTCATATACACACACGAGTATACATACACATATGTATATGCACACACTGTATGATCTGCAAAGCTGTGCCAAGTTTTAACTGGATGCAAGCCCCTGTGACTTGTGTGAGAAAGTGGGACTGTGACAGACTGACAGCCTAAATCTCCGGTCTGTGGGGATCCCCCGCTAACGTCTGATGCATGGCTCTGCATTGTCTTTGCAGTTAACGGTTCTATTATGTGAACAAAGAGTCAGCCTCATTAAAGGGCTCGCTTGCACAACTTTGTGCTTTGAGGAGGGATGCCGTATGAGGCCTACTATTAGAAATTACACTCTGGTTGGTCTCAGTGAAATTTGTGTGATGAAATCCTAACAGCCAGATTTAATGCTTGCCGCAGAAGTGCTATATACTAAAGATGAAGCAGAATTATACATGTTGATTTGTAAATGAAGGATCATGAGGTGTTATGGTGTCTAGAGGGGATGAAGGCTCTTGTACTCATGATGTTTTTGAGAATTTGGCTCCCAACAATTTTGTGTCACTATTTCTCTATCCTGCATTGATTCACCTTGTTTATCCTACCAAGGTGCATGTAAGTGCAGAAGGGCTCCTCAAGGTTTTGTTTAGGACAGATACAGCTAATGAAATGGTTAATGGTAAATAGACTGCACTTTCTGGTCTTCTTACCACTGAAAGTGACACCAATGGCACAACATCGGGAGCAATTTGAGGTTCAATATGTTGCTCAAGGACATGCTGTATACATGATGGAAAAATTACTTTCTCACTTCATCTACAAATAAATGAATACATGTCTCTGCATGCTCCTGCAAAGATATTCAGACAGGGGGAATGGCGAAGCCAGATGGTGAGATCATGAAATAAAGTTCAGTCCACAGATGAAAAAAACGTATGAAATACAAAACGCACATCATTACTACATTTCAGTATGTTTATATCTCTTATTGTGTATATATGTATTATTACCACTACAAGTATAAGCCAAAACAAAACTGGGTCCTGGCTGACCGGACACTGTGACCGAGCTGTGCGAACTGGAGACGTGACTCGGCACTTTTAGTTGGGGGAGACTGTGTACAGGTGTATGCCGTTTTATAGATCTATATATTTTATTGTGTAAGTAGATTCTGAGCTTTGTGAGTACGTGTTTTAGGATGGAATCTATGCTGAGTTTTGTAAATGAGGCCCCTGGTCTCTTAACCTCTCTTAACATGTTAATGAACATCTTTGTTAATATACAGCTCTCTGTTTAGAATGTACTTTTTTAATTATCTTTAATGAATAAAAAGATGATCAAGACTAATCATGAAAGTATAAGCACAAAAGGTTAAACGTATTTTTACTCACTGTATCTCTATTTCCCTTTATGGCCACATGAACATATGTTGCACACCTTCCAATAAAAGACATTCGCACAAGTGCAGGTTACTGAGCACAGAACAAATGTGGAGTACCTGTCAGTATCTTTGGTGACATATGGCCATGGTGGCTCAGTGGAGGTTTTTGGACCATAGAATTCAGCCAGGATGTGTTCCAGGTTGTCCTCATTTGCAGTCTTGTTCACAATCTGTTTGATTAGGCTGGTGGAGATTGGTACAGCACAATGGGAAGCATCTTCATCCTCCCTGAAAGATGGAGCACAAACAAACAAAATCATTACAGACTTCTCTAAGATAAGTGTGATACATGTGTTTGTCTTTGTGGGGAAATGTAGCCAATGTTCATTTTGGAAATAGATACTTTACAGGACATGTATATTCTCAGTGATTCTCAAACATGTGCTATCTTCACCCAACAATCTGCAGGTCCTCCTGCCAAGCAGGCAGTGTACCAGCTGATTTCACTTACCTTGATTATCTTCTCCTCTGTGGTGGATGGTGTGATAAGTGATTGCTTGAAATGAAAACCTACATACTCTCAGGGTCATAAAGGCACATGGTTGTGAACCAGTGCTGTACATTTTGTCAGCAAAATCTGGCTCGGAAGTATGTTTACTTATTTTATGCCAAAAACAATTCAAACTTATTTTTTATTTCACTATAGAACAAGACATCTCTTGACAGCAGCTGACTATTCCCATTGTTCTGTTCAGAACAATTAAAGTGACCTCCAGCTAAACTCTGCTTCTACCCTGAAACCTCGAAGAGAGTTGAATCTGCCTTTTGTTTTGGATTTTAGTTCCTGACATGCAGTCTTGCCTTACAAACACTAATTCACAAAGATCATAGAAAAAGCTAAACAGCAGTAAATAATCCTATTGGATACTTCAGCCCCAGACACTGGTCAATTATGGCTTTGCAACAAGAAGAAAAAAATAACGAAATCCAAACAGTGTAATAGCTTCTTCTCTTTCTCTGGGCAGCATCCAGTTCCACTTGGCTAAACTGAAGCAGCCCCCTTACCCCAGAGCAGCAGTTTATTAATAGAGCTCATTGTGCTATAAAAGGAACACAGGGGCTATTGCTTATGGATCTGGGGCAAGACAGAAAAGAGGGACAAGGTGTTGACAGGAAGCTTTTCATCCAGAGCAGTTCCTGAGGGGGGAAACTGGAAGAGGCTTCTGATTGTAACCCTCAGCTTTCTAATGTGGTGGCCAATATAAGGAGAGCAGGACATAACAGTTCTGGTTGAGACTTGTCTGTGTCTCTTGTGTCGCAGACCGCAGCTCTGCTCTCTACCGCGTCCATTAGAGCCCACAACTATGTATAATTACAGGAAGGAAAGACGAGCTGTTGACCAGCGAACATTCAAGATTGGATCCGTCCTAGAGGTTGGGGTTTGGGGGGCTGTATGTGTGCTCGAAGGTACATTTACAATTGTGGCTTGTAGTGTGTGTGTTTGTGAGGATGGAGAGGGATGAGGGATGGATTGAGTTGGGGGGGGGG
>NW_023339807.1:3929450-3966381 GCF_004916995.1 Morone saxatilis
GGGGGGGGGGGGGGGGGTATATGTAAGTTTGTGTGGTGAGAGGCGGTTTAGGCAGGGGACGGATCGTAAACACAAGGAGCATTGTGGTTGCAATACAGAGAGACAAGACACTTGGTTGTTTCTGAGCTTGCTTTTTTGCGCACATGAAAAGGATTTATCTATGACAACAGGGGCCAAATCTATTCCCAGTCACTGTATGGCCACTGTGGTTCCTTTATGGCAGCTGAAATCAAAACAAACTTTGTGACCAGATATCTAAACACACAACGGTTACGGCAAAAAGAAATTCTCTCAAGGGGAGTCAATTACACTCAACGTTTACTCTGTTTATTCAGATCACCACTAGTTGCTACCAAAGGGGTGATTTTTCTTCCATGGATTTGAATAAAACAACATAGATTACAGATGTACAGATAACAAATACAGTAGGAACAACAACAATACAGTATGCATATGCACATGTGGTAGTTATTTCCCCTGGGGCCACCCAGGCTGAAATGTAAACACTCATGTTACTGAAAGACACTTTGGACTACAGCATCCACCATTTATACTTGTGACATGACACATGAGGTATCATGGTTATTAGACTTTATAATCTACAGATGAATTACAGATACACTGCATTTCTTTTATGGGCACATTTTGATGCAACTAAACATTTCGACAACTGATTCGTGGAGCCTACTATGATAAACTGAATAAAGAGCTGTCTCTTACAAGAGCACATCGACAATATGAGAAAGTGTGAACACACACTGACAAACTGGGACAGAGTAACAGGCGCAGTAGTGATGTATGTGACAGACTCTGCCCATGATGAAGTGGCGGCTGTCACACTTGCATTGGCACGTAGCTAACTAAGACAATGACAGACACAGACCACACACAGATACAAGGACACATGTGTGCATACACTACTCATCCACCCACACAAACATGTGTGCATACGCACATACAAACACATGCACACAGACAAACACAGAGCTGATATGGGGCCAAAAACCTGCTCCCTGTTAGGGCCTGTATCTAAATGAGGTGCAATTATGGTCCAACCTGACATGTTGGAATTGGAGTTGCATCTCAGCTGCTGCCAAGCTGGCTTCCTGTTCCCTTGAAATGTGCCTGGATTCCCCTGGATCATGTCTTCATGTTGGCTCACAAAACCAGAATGTGGTATGAGAGAATCTTAAGTAAGTGTCTCTCCATCTTTGCTAAACTGAGGCATAAAAAACCCATTACAGAAGGCCAGAGTCAGAATCTGTCCTTTGTAGCACTATGAGCTGGTTGGTGATGACATAATAGAACACTAGACTGAAAGAAATAAACGATCCAGTGGATTTGTCCTGCTGATGGGCACGTTAAGAGAAAATAGTGAGGATGGAAACAGACCTTCCAGAGATGAAGTGGCAGGTGAAGGTCTACCTCAGTCATAAGGACAAACACTGAGTTGTGTTAATATATCATGAGATGTGTAGAACAGTAAAAACAATAGTATTTTGGATTTTCTGCTGGCGAGTTATTTTTTAATAAACATTAGACCTGCCTTATCTTTTAAAGCTGGGGACTTACTGTACATTTTAAACACTCATATGTACTGTATGGTCTTAATGTATCAAAGCTCAAATTGATATTGCTTCATAAGTTTTGTTCTTTTTACCTGGCCTGGAAAGTGAGGTGGTGGGTGAGGTCAGCCTCTGTGTTTAGCAGGGGCTCCTGGTGGCCCTGGCCATGTATCAGCTGGCTCTCTCTCAGTCCCAGACTCCTCTTCTCTATGTGGACAATTACTGGATCTGGCAAGTGGCTCCTCATGACAAACAGTGGACTGAAAACCACCTGAAACAGGGGATTCATATAGAACAATCATCAGTGAAACATACTGCACACACATACTGACTGTATAAATTAAACTGGCAAGGACATGTAAATGGATGTGATGTGAGAATCTTAGGCGTTCAGTAATACAGCAGCCAGGAATGCTGTTTTCTTATTTTGGATTAATCAACGAATTACAGCTATCCTAACAAGATCAATACAAAGGTATGGTCAGTCATCAAATGAAAATAAATGTTAAGTTTTGCTTTCACACATCCATTGTGTTTTTTATGGCAAGAGCTGAAGAAACCTACACATATAGTAATAACATATAGCAAGAAAAAAAATGAAGGTTAAGTGTGCATGTGCACAGGATACTCACCACTCTCTGCTGCATGTGAGAGTCAGGTTCAATTGTGATAAGAGTACACCACACGTACAACAAAGAACCGCTGGAGCAAGGCACCTGAAAGGAGACAAACAGACTGTTATTGACAGTCTGATTACTTGGAAATCTAATTGTCTAATTCAAAACTGTGGTGATAGTGTAGTTGGGAGAATGTTTTGTTTGCAGTACGCCTAATATCGTTCCATTATTGTAAATGGTTAATGAGAAAAAAATGATCAAGGACACTCAAGGGCAACTTGTTTGTTTGCTCGTGGTTAGATTATAAAATATGGATATCTGATTACTGAAATCATGCCTCTCACTCACTGACAGAACGTTTATTGCCTCCATCAGTAACGCATTATCATGTTTTGTCCTAAAAAAACTTAGTTTCTTGGCTTCTTCCAGTAGTTAAAAGTTAAGTCTCCCTTAAGCCCTGCAACACAATATCATGGCTGAGGGGACTGACAACTGTTAGTGCCAGATAATGGGCCATTACAGGCAGTTAAATCTTAGCAAGATTTAAAGGCTGAGAATGTGCCCACCGAAGGCAGAGCGCTCTTAATGTGTCACTGGTGTTTGTCCCATTTACTCCTCACTCCTCATTAAAGCGTTTGGATGCCAAGGCACATTACAAGTGGTCTAGTTTATGACGAACTGGGGACTTCATTTACTGGTGGGGACAGCAAAGTACAGCAAAGAGACAGAGCGAACATTCAGTTTTAATATAGTGGGAGTTGCAAAACAGCCTTGTTAGGATAAGGGAGTGAGACTTTGGTGAACAGATATACTATAGGCCTGATCCACCAAAAACACTCACCACTGGGATAAGGTCAAGACGACCTCCTGTACTTTGTCAAAAGTAAAGGACAAGGGCAAAAAAATAAGTTGAAAATAAGAGTTAGGGGGGAAGAAGGTGAGATATGAGGGAGAGGAGTTACTTCAGATGGATTACTGACTCAGATAATCAGGAGACAGATGAGAAAAGAGACAGACGTCGACAGGGCAAAGAAATAAAGGCTGGAACAGGTGGACGAGCTGAATACCAGAGGATGAAGTAAATAAAGCAGAGGAGTTAACAACTGCAAGATAGATGAGCAAGCCAGTGTGTGGGCGAGAGAGTAAAAGAAAGGGAGGGAACGAGAGAGTGAAATAGCAGGAGACAGACAAGAGATAGCAAGATCTAAGGACCCAGCTACTAGTCCAGGCAGCTCTCTTATTCGGAGCCAACCCTCCATATGTGTAATGAATGATCTGAGGAGAAGAGATAACAGAGGAGTTTGGAGTGGAGTCAGAGATGTTCAGACCCACACACAGAAGCTGAGAGTGGCTAACTGTTAACAGCATGGCGCTTATAAAAGAAGACAACGAAGACAGAAGGACAGACAAAGAAAGGGAATAAGAAAAACACAGGCCAAGGCCAAGAGCAGCAGGGATCGAGGGATGGAGTGAAGGAGTGACTGTCTGGCACTAATCCAGCGGTGTGAAAGTGCCTTCAAAGCCTCTCTCTGTGCCCACATATCAGCTAGGGTTTCCTGTCTATGGTTAGTGTTGTTATGAGAGAGCATAAACTGTATTTTCTGCCTCTCAACATGGTTGGGTTATTGGTTGGAGGGCCTTTTGTAAGCCTATCTGAGGGGAAGATCTCAATCTGTTCCCTAACTGCGAGTAGCAGCGTGGAAGCTCTGCCACTGTGGCCACCCAGGAGAAAGAGGATCCGGTCCCAGTTGGTGGTCCGGTCACCAGCTCCAAACATGTGTGTGTAGATGAAGAGCCGGTTGGAAGAAGTGGTGTGCAATGTGTGCATCTATCTGTGTTTGTTTGGCTAACACATTCAACAGCTTGCATTTGAACTCCCTGTGCAATGGAAATACTACAGTCTATACTCATATCCGTATCAAACATGTCTTTTTTTAAAAAGACATTTAAAATAACTAATGTAGCCTATAACAGGACAGAGCATCCAGTCAGCTCCTTATTCAGTCTCAGTCCAAGTCTATGTTTGTGTTACCATACCTGTACAACAGAGCTGCTGCTGCCCTTGTCCCTCCTCTCCAGCTGAACATCCTGGGACCAGTCTTCATCTCCTCGGGCCCTCACACACAGCTCTGTCATCTCTGCGTCCTCCAGCACATAGGAAGGCAACTTGGCCCCTGCCTCCAGGCAGTCGCAATGTTCCCTTACCACCGTCTGACTGTCGGGCCCCACGTAGTGCTGCACTACCCGCAGCTCAATGTCCTGAGTCAGGTAGCTGCACATCACTTGCCGTCCACAGATTATTACCTGGAAAGAAGAATGTTACAGGGGACAATTGTAAATAAAATAATCTCTGTACTGTAATGTACAGCAGGAGGCAATAAACACTGAGCACTGGACACAGAGGTGCCTGTGATCTTATAATGTCCTCAAAAGAAGAAGCTTTGACGGTCTCTGACCTAACAGAAACATACAAAACCTTAACAACACACACATTTGAAAGTCTTTTAGCTCTAGACCTAAAGCACGTTGCTTTTATGGACCGTTATGGGATCACATGTCACAAGTCCAATGTCACTGGCACAGTATGTAAGGGGTGCTAGAGACATAGTAGGAACTTGAACAGCAAAATCCAAAAAGCTGCTCCTCAAGTCTAGGAATGCTAAAAACAACCAGCTATCCAGGTGTGAGGTGTGTAAGATTTAGTTATGAAATGGGGATGCATGAATAATGTTTAGCAACGAAACTGAAAGGACACTGGAGCTAGGAATTCATAAAACCTCAAATGTAACTTTCACTATTACTAAAATGGTTCCTAGGCCTCTATAGCGGTCTGTTTTTATCACAGGATTGCTCTATGTAGCCTGATTGCTCACTGCTTGATCACTGTCTATTACTTTTGCATATATACATATGTGCACGCACACTACTTTCCTTTAGTCCTACATTACACGTACCACCAATATGCATACAATGCATACTTGTGTGGACATGTGCATATGCTATGTGTATATTTATGGACACAAATGAACACACACACACACACACACACACACAGAGCCAAGCCACAGCCACCAGAGAGCACTCATCTGGGAGTGACACATCTAATTGTGCTCAGAATTGATTGCTTCCACCACTCTCCATGAGTGTGTGTATATGTGTGTGTGTGTATCTTTGCATGTGTGTGCATGGCTGTGTGTGTTCTGCAGGTTGTGGCACTGATAATGATCTTGGAGAGAAAGAGAGAAAGATCTTGGCCCCTAATGAGGGGTCTCTCCATCAATCATTCCTTTCTCACACACACACTCTTTTTCCCTGACTGCCCATCTTCCTCTTCCCTTCTGCGTTGACACACAGATTTGTACACAAAATTTGAAAGATGTGAAAATGTGTTGCTTTTTTTCTTTTTGAATATTATTGTAAACTGTGTACCTGTTGAAAGGATCAATCAGTGTTAAAAAAATAATAAGAGATTCATTGATCATGACAGTAATTGTCAGCAGCAGCCCTAATACCCCTGCCTTCACATGTGTTCTAGCACAGGCATTAAAGTGTACCCAGTGTGTGTGAGTAATTAGAGAATGCATGTATGTGCAGATCCGTGTGTATATGGCATTTATTAGAGGCAGATTTATACGAGGGGGATTTTTTTAACAGCAGTCAACATGAGGTGCCAGTATGAATGATAAAAAGGCCGTCACAATAAAAGACCATAGGGAAGCTAGGGAAGCTAGACAAAGCGAGAGAGCACAGCAGTGTGTGACAACACACAACATGAGGTATGCTTATGCAGGCGGGAGCCAGTTTCCTCTGTAGTGGCAGCCGCTGTCCCACTCTGAGGCTTTGTGTTGTGAATTGGATGTGACCAACTCTCATACCCTATCATTGGATCCAATGGGAACAAGATGTAAGCAAAGTCTGGGACAGACGGAGGAAGGAATGTGAGAGGCCGAGTCTGTTTTGTCTGGAGGACGAGAGGGAGACATGTGCGACACTTGACACTGTTTACATAAAGTGTCACCGCTATAATCTGATGGCATCTCGCATTTTCAGGAATACACTGACTCTGCCTTGTATTTGTGGAAAAATACAAACATGATCCACCAGAGTTCTTGGTGTAAAAGGCGAACACGGCCGGTTTATGATTTGGTTTATGATGCTTTATGATTTCCTGTGATCTTCTTTGTGGATTGATGGGGCACATTGTGTTTTTGGATGGCTTCAAGCTCATAAGCTTTTGTTTTAGTGCTATAAAACAGATTACCAAAACTGACAAAAACAGAATACAGTCTGTTGTTAGCCGAGCAACGAGTAAATCATAACATACAAGTGGAAAAAAAGTGCAGACTAAAAAGTGCTCATCCCAAAAGGAGTGCTGGGAAAAAGGCCAGGGTTTCAAAGTGACACATAGCAGCGGTCGATGGGCATAATGCAGCAAACAAGTTCCTGCTTTCCTGCGTTCCTAGTTCTGAACCACTTACAAGGCCTTGTAAAGATTAGCAGGAAGATAATCTGCAGCATCCATATATTCTTGGTTTTGTTGAAAACTTGTCCTTGTTTATTGCTGTGGTGTATTTGCACCACAAATCTTCACTTGTCAATTAATGTGTCGCCAGTACTGTGGGGCTTTTTTGGGTTGGGTAACGCTCTCCATTGTCTCTCCTTTAATTGCTTAAAGCAGCTACAAGAAACTTTGATTTTGTGTTGAGTGTGGCGGCCCCTGTGGACAGAAGCGGGAGTGTTTCTACGGCCTCGCTTTATTGATTTTGAGGGGAATCTGATCGAATCCGACCCAGTGGTGGGCATTATGGTGCAGAGAACAATTATATATATTATATACTGTAGAAATAGGCAATTTTCTTGCTGGTTGTCTTGCTTGTTTATAGGTCATATAGAGACATCAGTATTACATTTAGAATATAATATATACAAAAGTTAAAAAGTCCTTGTAGTACATTTAGGCTAATTACAAAGTTGTGTGTTAATTATACAGGGAATTTAAATTGTTTATATTTTTGTATTTGTCACAATTCTTGCAAGGAAATACAAAACCTGACAAATACATGACAACTGAGCAAACTCTATCTAGTGATGAAGACATTGAGATGTGGTTGAAAGCTCCAGAAAAAGCCAGTAAGTTGGTGTTAATACTGTTTTTTTCTCAAAACAAACTTGTTCCTAAAACAGCAAATGGAATACTTTTGATATTTAAGTATTGATTGAAAAATGAAAGAAAAACAGTCTGTACCTGTTTCTGGACACCGTTGAGCTGCGCCACCTTGATGATGAGTGAGGCAGTTCGTCCTTTGTACTGAATGGTCCTCAGCAGAGTCCCTACGTTGTCCACGCTGAAGGCCTCTGACCAACGCCAGTTCCCCCATCCCTCGATACAGATGTGCAACAGCTGCAGGATGGGACAGAGCAGGAGACACACACACACACACACACACACACACACAAAACAGAGACAGAAGACACCAGACATCAGAGGTTAGTCTTCTTGCCCTTTATTTATCCCCAAGCAAAAGGCAAGTAAACAACAAGATTCTTTGTTTAGAGGATTTTAGAAGGGAGACAACAAAGTTCCTGTTTACTGGTACTGAACAGGCTGCTGTTGGAAGCAGAGCTAGAAGGTCGCACACAATAAACTGGCTGGTGGAAAACAGCTGATGTGGAAGCTCATTATGGCTGCGTGTGTGTGTGTGTGTGTGTGTGTACTTGTGCGGTTGGATGTGGAAGGCTCTGTTCTCCGCACGTCTAAATAAGAGGCAGATAGTTTGCCTCTCAACCTTCTCAGCTTCATATCCATCACTTCAGTGTGGAGCACATCCATGTGTGTGGCTGCATGGAAACACACAGACTCAGGAGGACAGCAATAAACAGACGCTGTCCTACCTTTTGACATTCAAACAATTTCACAATGGTGACAATTTTCCGATCAACAATTTTCCACACATTTCCTTGTATTGTGGTTCACAACATGGCAGTATGGCTGAAAATAGTAAAGGAGCATGATTTCTTCAATAACTTCATCTGTACCTGCAGACAGCCTGCAGATGGGTGCTTTAGATAGATTTCACAATATCACAGTGTGCAAAACACTGACTTAGTTTTAAATAAGGTGCCATGCAATAAGTGCATATGGCTACATACCCCTCCATCTAAACCCATTCTCAAAACATGCAGTACTAAAAGCAAACATGCTGGTCAAATGACCATCCATGCATTCAGCACATCTGTGCTACAGTGAGGTCATACAAATACTATCTGTCCACTTCTCACCACAGGATGCTGATCCCTACATGACAAGGAAACTCATTTGTCAAACAATGTGATGTTGTCATGAGATAATGGTCACAATCCAGGAGCCGAACCATAAATATGAAAAGAGATCTAAAGCCCTCTCCCCTCCCGAGGCGGCGTCGCTGACCTTCAACGTGGCTGAACCTGCTGCCATCACAACTTCAAAATCGCAATAGTTAGAAATGGGGGAGAACGTGAGAAAGACAAAGAATGTATGTTAGTGAAAGAGTCTAAAAAGACAGGGGGAGACAAGGGCGTGGGGGGGGGGGGTTAAATACTCTCTCAGAGGAGTAGCGACCAGATTGAAACCCTGAAAAGCGTGTTTGAAGATTTACACATTGGCTCGTCGCTTCAACGTGCCGAACATTTAGCCAATCTGTTTAAAGAAAAACAAATTACTCCCAAGGTCAAAGAGCACGGGGGACCCTGGTCAAGACCTTCTATGTTTCTCTCCACTGCAGTCTTTCCTCACTGTTTGAAGGCAGATTTCTTTACAATAACATTCCTAATCAAAGCCTTCACTTTCTTCAAGATCATCCCTCCTCCCTGTTGGCTGAGTGGCAATGACATAATTTCTCAGATCTCCTGCTCAGTGGACTTACTCACGGGGAAAGTGGCAGGGTGGTGTAAACAGCCAGGTGGCAGAGGTTAAGGTTAAGCCTTAAGGGTGGAGGACCACTAGATGACTCCCTAAACCAGCACTAACATTATAATCAAGAACAGTTAAGATCATGGTGGTTTGAGGAAAACTGAAAATAACTGTAATGGGGGATTTTCTGCCATTCTGCTCATACTACTTAATTTACATTCAACTTTAAAATCCTCCTCAACGTCATAGTATTACCCTCAGCCTGAGTGGTACTGCATTGGCATTAATTATGGTCAAAACCTTGTGGTAGTGAACGCACTCTGCTGTGCCTCCGCCATCTGTGAGGACCGATTTGTTATTTCAACACTTCTCTCTCCTTTAACCCCTCTGTTCCTCCCTCTCTCGCTGTGCACTTTATCACGCTTGTGGCTCGACTTGACCTTTAAGGGAGAAGTCATAATACTGTCTCTCCTCAAACTTCAAACAGCGAATGTGCTCTTGTTTTAATTCATCACCGCTCTGACTCAAGCGGTGGAATAAAAAAAAATTAAAAAACAGCAGTGACACAGATGAACTGGACACGTAGGACAACAAGAATGAAAAATAAGAAGCTGTTTTGCCTCTTTGTGACTTATCCAACTGTTGTGACACTGAGAAAACCCAGTCAACCACATGTGGTGGTTTTATGCACATGGATTAAGTCTGGCCTTACACTAGCAATATTCAACTGAAGAAAGAACTTAACCAACAGAAATGTCTTTGTACGAGGAGGAGGATGAGGCTTAATTCGAAGCAAAAATTCATAGATCACACTAATCATTCCACTTGTACATACTGGCCAAGAAGGAATTCCTTCCTGAAGCAATTTCAGTAGTATTGAGGATGAAATCCAGTTCTCGTTCTCTACAAAAATACATTATAAACCGGTCATTGCGCTAACAGTAAGAGTTCACTTTTTCATTTTACTTGTGGTGCCCCGAGGCATGTCAAAAACCCATAATCACATCTGCTTTCTAATTTGAAGATTTCTAACCTCAAGAACAAATGTGATGAAATACCCGACAGGGCCTTACATGAGAGTAAAGCCCAGTGCTAGCTGTACTGTGTAATGGCTTGACAAGAACAGCATGCCAAGGTGACACACAAAACTGGACTGAAATAAGTGGACAATGTACATAGTAAGTATGAAAGTGTAAATTAGTTCTAAGTTCTACAATATCTCTGTAAAATATCAACTCTGTAAAATGTGTCTACTGGTATCTTGAGAAAAACCTAACCCTTGTAACCTCAGATGCAAATTAAGTTTTTATCTCATTTCCAAATAAATCTTTTTAAAAACTCCTACACTCACCCTCAGCAACTGGCGCTGAGTTGAATATTTTTTGTCCAAAACCAACTAAGAACCGATCTGTCATTATACAATCATTTCCCAAGTTGAGTATTGAGTGTGAAAGAAATGTGCAATTGAAATCTCAGTCTCTCCTCGTTTCCCTTAAATCCTCAGGGAGAGATTGTAATTATGGCTGGCTGATGATGGACACTTATTTTCCAGCACATTACTGGGCTTCAGCTTTGGTACCAGAGTAATCTGCAATATTAAACTGAGTAATTGGATGTAACCGCACAAAGTATTACCATTCTGTGACTGCATTGTACTGGGCTGTAATATTGTTATCTATTTTGTTCATAATGTCCAGTATTTCACCAGGGTCATGTAATATTGTTACTTTTCCAATAACAACTCTGGCTACAAGCCCTAACATTAACAAAATACAAGCATTCATCCAAACCCTTTGGATGTAACTTGGCCAGTGGTATTGATATATCAATAAAAAGCTTTAGTAAGACATAGTTTCCACTCATTAATATAATCAAACTACTATTATTCAACCCGACTCTTTAGAAATGAACTGATTACAAGATACTGATATGCCCCTTGGTTTGACAGTACATCCCAGCCCTGTATCATCATGAAGCTTTACAGCAACATGTTTATCCACATACACTGATATAACTAAGATACAAATGGTTCATCTCAGGAGAAAAATCATCTGATTCCTTTCACAATGGGTTTGTCCATTCCTCCTTGAACTGAATCAGCTCCATTCTTCTATGGTTTAATGTCCACAGTCAGTCTGCAGGGCCACATCATCACAGGGATTACTTGCCTTGTAGTGGTCAAACATGGCAATGATGAAAGCTGAAGTTTGATATGGTTTGTACATTACCACTGGGTTTACCAGCTTTGCCACAATCCAATCTGCTTAAAAAACCTTGAGCCTGCAGGTATTGTTAAATGTTGAGAACATAATGACGCTTTGACATATGTTTTCAAATCAAACAGTCTGCTGAAATTGTGACTAACCTAAACGTAACAAGGAACACCTGTCGACTAAACCAAATATCAGAGGGTCAGAATGATGACGTTAAGATCCACACAGATCATGTTGGGACTATGTATGGTCTTATCACAAGATTAGTACCACATGAAATTTTTGAAACTCCATCACCCACATTTCCAAGTTGCTATGGAAACTAAATGCAGAACCCAAACATGGGACTGACACATTCAGAAATGGTGTTAAGTTCTGAGAATTACCAACGCCACCCGCCTAAACTGTAAGGTTTATTTGGTGACTCAATTAACTGACCAAATTCCATCATGGGTACGATGTCATGTCTACTTGCAGTTGCTTAATCCTGTCCCAAGAGAAAATAATTAGCAGCAAAGTTTCCTGTAAAAGACAGTAAGATATCAGTCAGGCACAACCAAAGTAATGACTGTTAACTTCCTGGTAAACACAGTCATTACCTCATTCAAATAGCAAAAACTGTCTGCTTTCATAGTGTGGGTGTCAGACAACCATAAAGGGACAGAGAAACATACAGTTGGATCGACACAAAATCACTCGCCTTCTCACATGCACACACCAAACGCCCTCCAACCCCTGTCCTCCTGCAGACACAACGAGTCACTCTTGCCACTGTAACCACTATCCGTCTATTGTCCTCACACAGGAATGTGCTTGGGCGCACATAACACAAATTAAGTGTCTGTCCGCAGTGGAGATGTAATCAGTGTTCCTGGACGCTGTAAAGACGGGCAGACAAAGCCGCAGTGGTTGTTGGTCGTCTACCCATTACTACCATTCCTTCATTCCATCTCACTCAGACTATTATAGGAGATTTGAGACTTGGAGACATGGAATCGAGGTATAAACAACACCAGTAGCTTTGCGCACTAGTTTCCATCACAGGCCTAAAGAGGCTGCAGCAGGTCTTGGATGGTTGATTACCACTCAATTTCACCCAAATAAGCTAAATTAAACTTTATGAAGCTAGAAATGTTTTGAAATTTGAAATTGATATGAATTAAATTTTATATGAAAGGTTTAAAAATAGTCTGACAGGCTCTGTACTGCCCATCCTATTTAATGTCATCTGGATGCAGATGAGAATAGAGGGATGTGGAACAGAGCCCTGTCTTGTCTGGTAAAACAACTTTGGAACCAGGGAGCTAGCTAGCCACCTAACAAATGAGAAACAGGTTTGTAGCCAGACAACAAAACAAAAGAATATGGATTACTTTGTCCTCTAAAAAGAATGAGTATGGGAAAGAAGAGAGAGGTAGACAAAGTTGAACTGCACTGAGAGAGAAAAAAAAGAGCGTAAATGAGTTAAAGGGAGAACAGAGAGACACAACAGCATCCTTGCCAGGGCAGTGAGGGCTAACCCATGTAACATGAGGGAATTATGGTGGCTTTAACAGCTGTCTGCAATGCCTCTCTCCTCCTTGGCTCCCTCTCTCTGACAAAAGAAGCAAGGCAGTGCAACATCAAAGCCCAGATTTGCAAGTCTAAGAAGCGGTCTGAGAGCTGAAAGAAGGTACAGAGAGAAGGCATTGTGTGGGTCCGTGGTTGACAGAGGAGACGTTAAGAGGTTTATGCTTGACTAACACTGTTCCATAGTTCTCCCTCTGGTTTCTACCAAGGCATCTTAGACATCCAGGGCCTCAAGGGTCCAGGAGACGCAGAAGCAGCAAGTGTTTGCACCAAATGAAGGGAGCTGACAAAAGGAGTACTGTATGAGATGGGAGAGGTTTGTAAACCGCATGGTGGGGGGATGAAGAAGTCAGTGGTCGAGGACCCTTGGAAGGACAGAGACCTTGTCTCAGTCTAAGACACAAAAAACAAAAGCTTGCCCTGGGCTGTAGAAATAAAACACAAGGAAACTATTGTAACATCCTGCAAACATACAGTATACTTAGTACATATACAGTACAGACAGAGGCATGTTCAAACTAACATCAACCCAAACATCCATCCTCTACTTACTTATTTCTGTTCAGGGTCACATGACATTGTAGTCTATCCCAGCTTACACTGGGCAAACAGCAGGAAAACATCAGTCCACTGGAAGGGTGACACATAGTGTTCATAAACACATTGGTTTAGACAAATAAACAAACACACATACTGTTCATACAAGTGAACAATAAATGGTATGTTCTTGATCACAGACTGATTAGGCAACAGGAGACCTCAGTTACCCGTACCGTGACCACAACTAGAATGCCTCTAAACTACCAGCAACTGTGGGCTGCAGTCTAACTCAAGACAACGTGAACGCAACTGATGTCTCCAGTGGTTTAACAATGCAATGCATAGTGCAATGTAACACTTCACTACAGAGAGGATTGTTCACTACAATGAAACCACAAGCTCTCCTGCTAAAGAACAAAATGCAGTATGGGTTAACCCCATACAGCTACCACTTACCACAGAGTGGTAGATTGTGTAATGAAACTGAAGCCCAGGAAAATGTAGAAAACATACGACCACAACACGGTCATAGACTAAAAAAAGTTTCTCCTGCCTCCAACTTCAGTGCCACTAAGACATTTGCATCAGTGTCTTGTGATACAGCTGTTGGCGGTTTTCCCACCTGTGTTGTACATTCAGATTCTGATCATTAAATTGGCATTTTAATGTTTGTGATGCTTAGAAAAGGGTACTCTGTACTGTATTGTTGAAATGCTTTCATGGTGGATGAGCCATTATGAGAATAAGAGGAGGCACCTGTCTGAGACCTGTAGTTCCTACTGTGGCCACGACGCCAAAATCATCATGCAGGCCAGTGCTGTTCCTATGGGATTGGTTATCCAGCACTATGGGACTGTCCGTGGTGCTGAACCCAGGGCAGCACCAATGGGACCACAACGCTCACTGATTCTTAATCTGCACCTCCCTGTTTTCTGATACGGGAGACAATCGAACAGCGGCCTGGTTAAGTCTGGCCAACACTAGGATTCAGCCTGATTTTAGCCACAAATTGGTTGACTTTTGGTGTGCAAATTGAGTTACTTTCATTCAGTGTGGTCAGTTGATCTGTAAAACGTGTAGTGTGTGTTAACACAAAGTACAAAATCAATAAAAATGCACAGTGTCTGCCCAGCTTAAGACAGTACGATGGTAGACGGTGAGCAAGTGCATCTTTTGGGGCAGCCGACTTGTCTCAAGGGATGCACCGAGCGCTGGAGAGCTGGTTAGTGGAAGGAAGCTGGTGTGGTGCCTGTGTCGTTCACTCTTTGGTCCGTTCTAAAAAACCTCTTACTGTGGGTCATTACATGTAAACGTGTATTAAAAAATCTAAATTAGCTACACTTATTCCAATTGCTGTACAACATACAACTGTACTCACTTACCAAACAGCTTTTGAAGAAGACTTGTCCTGGGGTCAGCTTTTCATTGACATATCCAGGGCATTCTGGTTCATTTAACACAGTGGAAACACAAGGTAGAGCCTAAGCCTTATGGGTTCTTAACAGTTCAGGTTCTGAAAGGCTGCAGGTTAACGGTTGTTAAGTTCCCGTAGTGACAAAGACCTAACTGTGCCCCAGACTCACAGCCATGGGCAGGGGACGATGACCTGGATATTTTGACGTGGTGATTATATAGCGCTTTGTGCGTTGAAGATGTCAAATAATCCTGCCTGTTGTTGCTAGTCTTATCCTGGTGGATTACATTGAAATGTCTACATTAATTGGTAAAACAGCATTTAGCAGTGCTTACAGGGTTGCAGATTTCAACCTCACTTATACTTAGATCACAAGTCCTTAATCAAGTATTGTTCAAGATTTCTTTTATGTGTTCTACCAAATAAAATGGAACTTGAGGGACATTTTATGGGAAATTTCAATTCCTGAAAGGAAGAAAGACAAGTGTATTCATAACACGGTGAGGCAAAATTTGTCGTTTTAAATTTACTTTGACTGTACACCCTGAAGAGGTTGTTAAAAGAAAAGATACCAGCTATGTCAAAACATTAAACATCGGCCACAGTGAGAGACTTTATTTTGTAACTGACATCATAGTACAACTTGGGTTTCTGAACTTGTTAAGACTGGGATTTCAATTGAATAAATCTGCTGTCACAATGTGGCCCAGGGTCATTAAAACATACCAACACTTTTGTCATGTGGAGACCAACCAGAAACAGTTCTGCTGCCCAAACAGGGTTGCAGCCCGTGGTTTAAGACTCTTTGTTGTAGTTTCAAGGCCAAGGATTTGATGGAGAGGATGAAAACATATTTTTTAAACTGCTAACACATTGGCATGTTTAAAAAGATTTACATAGAAAAACAAATAGGAGATTCTAGCAGCTCAGCTCTCATCAACATGATAATTAAATTAATCTCCTCATGTCAGAGCGAGAGCTTCCTCTGGGACACACTACACAGGGAGTGGAATTACTCAAATATATATACACACACAGAGTCATGACAGACCAATGGCTCATCAGATATACAACATGGAATCAAAATACGATCTCATAATATGTCAGTAAGAGTGAGAAAACAAACTCTTCTAAAAGACTAGACTGAGTTTGGAGGGAAGAGCAGGAATTAACTGTAGATGAAAAGAAAAAGCGGGTGGTGAAGGTGGAGACTTACTGTCCTCCCTGTATTTCTCATGAAAATCTTGGCTGTGGCAGCTGTGGTAGAAAGCTGGGGAATGTATTGTTTTAAAATGGTTGGACGAGAACCAAATGGTGGGTTGCAGAAAGATGGGAATGAGTCCCCAGAATATTCAGGAGTCACTGGTTTAAAAAAAAAAAATACTGGCTACATTATGTTGTTGAAACTTTTTCTTTGTCTTTGCAATATAAGGCAAACATGAGGTTCAGAACTCCTCAAGAAATATCCTATTAATCACTAATCAAGCCTACTCCCAACACGCACTACTGGGAGAAATAGTTTCAACCCTCCACTGACGGATACAAAGAATAAATACTAACAAACTGCAAGTGCCAATTTCTCAGAAACAAAAGCTTTAGCCTTAGCGCCTGTCCGGCCCAGTTATTATAATTATTTTTATTTTTATTTCATTTAGAATTTTTGTTTTCAATTCAGTTTAGTTTCCAGAGTGGGTTTGCTTGTTTCAGTTTAGTTTTTAATGTTTCAAAATGTTTAGTTTTAGTTTTATTTTTTATTAGTTTCAGTGTTATATATAATAATATATATAATACATATAATATATATAATGTTCTAATATATAATAATTAAATTACAGATATTTGTCTGGAGCAAGATTGAAGATGTTCAGAATAGATATAACAATACAAACAAATTGACTCACAGTCATGAAGACTTCCCAGTTTCCCAAAGGTTCTAGTTTGTTTCTAGTCCAAGTTTAGTTTGTATTTTTATTGCAGTTAACACATTGTTCACACCTAGTTGTAGTTTTTAGTTTAGTCTTAGTGAACTAAGCCAGCATGGAGGAATGGTGTCCAGGAGAATGGCTGTATAGGCCTGCTGAGGCATAAAGCCCTTTGGTCCAGTTGCTGGTATGAACAGCACAAGAAACCTCAGGTAAATGTGAATCCTGTGGTCAGGGAAGACAATTTAAACATCCTGGGAACATAAAATTACCTGTGACCTTTAACCTCTAGGTGTTATGAGTTATATGTTACTCCATGGGACAGATTATCTGTCCCATTAAGGCAGATAAATCCTCAGTGTACTGTATATTTGTCGAGTTGCCTTGAAAGAACAGCAACAGGTAAAGTGTCAAAATGCTAATGAAATGAATGGATGGAATAGAAACAAACACCACAAACATCATCACACAAATATTCATGCACGTAAATACAGATAATTACGTACACACATATTTACTTCATAGGCATCCCAACATTATTTTGTACTGATTTGTTATGCTGCTCATCACAATATGGATACCAGGGTCAGCACTGCCTGATTAAAATATTATGTGGAGCAAATTACACCCTTTGTGTGACAATGTTAACTTACTAAAAGTAAGCCTTTAATCACTTTTGATGAGAAATGAATGGAAAATATTTAGTTAAAGCCAAAATGATTTCATAAGACATAAATACATATTAAACAAAGGTTTGGCCCTGAATCATATGTCATATCTCGCTTATGTAGAAGCCAATAATCTTTAGTTTCACAGTTGAGAACTGGTATTCTTCCTCTGGCCAGTGAGGCTGGCAGAAAAATAGACTGATTCCCATTTTCTTTTATACTGTAAATACTATAATGATTTACGAACGGAAATTTTCCCTGAAATGGCTTAACAAAACCTCAATGTATTCTGCTGTAATTTTCTGTCTTGGTTCCAAAGTGTTGTGAAGAAGACAAGATGGACTTTTGAACTGGTATGATTTCTTCGGTATTATATAGTAAATGTTTTTCTCAGTGACCTCTGAATTTAGCTCTAGTCAATGTAGGTCTGAAGATCGGATGAAGAAAGTTGATAAAATAGTTTTTCTTTATTTTGGACTTTTTTGTAGTTCAATAATGTATACGCACCACTCTGAATCTGGTTTATATTCTTTCATTTATTCATTCATATTACTGAGTAAGATGAGGACACAGAGAGGGTCATTCCGGGACGCTGGTCTTAATTAATCCATCAACCAGAGCTGCTAAATTTTAGTTTAATATAGAGATCCTTTCACCTCTTTTTCCCCCTTAAACTGTATTTTTATTGTTGTATTATATGACTGACTAAGAAGGGCCAAATCATCACTCACCATGGACATTTACCATGTGACCTGGACCAGGAATGTGAATCGTGCATAGCTGAATAAGGCTGTAACCTTGCCTGACGATGACTGTTCTGTTTGTCTGAGGTTATCAGGAAGCCATGGTGATAATGATCCTCTCTCTCTAAGGACTGACTTAGTTTTTGAGCCACTGACTCACACACAATTTGTATCTTGTTGCCATAGACGCAAAATGTTAAAATAATCAGTCCATAGTGTATCTTTATTTGAATTTAATCATTCAAGGCAATGAAAAAGGCTTTGTCTTAATATTGTGTGTTGATTCAGAAGACATGCCTAAACGAGATAAAGAGTGTGACAGTACGGGAATAATGACTGTAGTATTAAAACACTGATGAACTGTGTAGTGTGTAATGGTTTATGTTACTACACATGGATGTGAGCTTAGATCCAAACCATCATCAAACTAGCTCAGCGAGTGGCCAATGTTTAACCTTTGCCAAATGATACAGTGCTCATCTTCAAGTACATGTCAGTTTAAAAAAGTCGGACTTCCTTCTAGACCTAACCCAGTTCTGAGGATAAACAACAGGAAAGTGTAGGATTTCTCCAGGGATCAAAATGGACAGCAGTCCCTTTCATCGGCTTCTCTCTCTCCCTCTCTCTGATCAGTCAGTGTGTGGGTTAACCCGAGTGGAGCTAATATCTCCCAAAGGGTCAGCCTAATCTACTGCAGTTAAAGCCACAATCTTGGATGAACGGCACAACTAAACCACTTCACTTGAGGGCAGTGTTTCTTAAACAATGGGTCAGGATGGTGAAATATGAAATCCTGCTTGAGAAAATAACTGACACATTTTACGGATTAAATATACTTGTTTTGAATAATGAGCTGTAAAAGTTGAACCCCGCTGTAGGTTGAAAACAAGAACCCGTATCAGATTGACACAGCAAAGTGCTGGCAAGTAAGCAACAGGAGACACACACAATAATGCTCACATGAACAAGCACATAGTGTACACTGATGTATACACTTTCCTCCCTCTCTCTCTCTCAAATACCTCCCTGTCATGCCTGCTTCCAACAACACAGCCAATCTAACCGCAAACTAATAGTCCTGGGCTGCTATCTCCAGCACATTACCCCCGGGAACCACGCACACCAACACAACACTGACACACATATAGCAAGAGAGTGGGAGAGCTCTTCTGTAGAAGCCTGCTCCTAGAGTAAATTACAATTTATTCAAATTGTGAATATTCCTTGTAGGCACTTAAAAAGTCCTTCCCAAATCCAGGGGGCTTTTTACGCCCCTCTCCCTGCTAACCACACTAACCACAGGGATTTCCATCAGCTAGGCTGCATCCTGTACCAAGCACCCAGATATTTCAACCATCCACACCACCACACGCCAGAGCCCTGAAAAACAGCAGGGCGGGGACAAAAAGTGTATTTGTGTGTGTGTGAGACAGATATAAACTGTACTAAATTATAAAGAGTGTGAAGTTTTACGTATGAACATCCTGGCATTTTTTTGATCAACGTATCAAAATATCTGTCTGTATCCATCTCTCCCTCTAATGTTCTCTCATACAATATATATGAAATAAAATCATAAAAACAGATAGAAATTGGGCAAATTATGTGTTTTTATTATAACTTCTTCACCTTGGCTGGTAAATGCTGGGGTGTGAAGGCATGCTGAGCCTGAAAGAGAGAGAGACTAGACTGTGAGGCCTGACAGACTCCAGGCCTTAGGAAACATTTTATCACAGTGTGTGTGTGTGTGTGTGTGGGTGTGTGTGTGTGTGGGTCCGAGTGTGCACGGGTGGGTATGAATCTGATCAAGTGTTAGACCACAGTGGGCTCCTAGGACGTGACTGCCTCAATCGACCCTTTTAATGCATCTTACGGTTGTGACTGACAGCAGAAACAGGGGGGTTTGAGAGAGTGGAAGGGAGATGGAGAGAAACAGAGGAGCAGTGAGAGTGAGTGTGACCTGAGCCAAGGTTCACGTTTCACTGCAAAAACACTCCACTTGAGCGTTCTTCTGAGAGAAGTGACAGATATTCAGAGGTATGTCAACATCATGGGAAGTGTACACTAGTTAGACCACTCAGGATCACACACACACATTAAACACTCTTCTTTCACAAACGGACACACAAAGGCACACACACACACAGGAGATTGCAGGATTTGAAATATGCCTCCCTGTTTTAGTTCAAGCTGAAACAACAGCAGGCCTGTTTCATTGAGGAAGTTCTTTCCTCTCTCATGACTCTTTCTAACTATGGACTTGCAAAAGCAGATTAAGATAGGATTAAAGGATTTAATGTACGATAATAAAGCATAGTTGGCAAATCTACTCACCTATACCTTCCTAAATGTTTTGCTAGTGCATCAGGAACAGAGAGAAATGGGGAAGATGGGAGGGACAGCAAGATAGCGAGCAGACACATTTTTGGCTTCATCGCCACTGTAGAGTTCTCTAAGCCAATCTGTGAGTGTTAAGAGCATGGCTCATCCTTTGCCCCTGCTTCCCTTTTTCCATGTCCTCCCGTATTCTAAAGTAGGCCTGTACAGTATCCCCCTTGACAACTCCTTGCTACCCCCATTTTGACTCATATTTCCCTGTCCATTCGGCCTTCATCCCTTCTTCTCCACTCCCACCATCTCCCCCCTGTCCTCTCTGCAAGATGATCTCATGTCCAGTAAGTTCTCAAGGGAGCCAGAGAGAGAAAGGGGGGACAGATTACTTTACAACAGCAAATTAGTAGCTCTGGCTTGTGTGTGTGTGTGTGAGAGAGAGAGTGTGTGTGCCTGGGGGACAGGTCAGCTGGGACACACACATCATACCAGAACCATGAGGACAGGCTGATGGCCTGCCTTCTCGACAGGCCCCAGGCCTCCCAGACAAGACAAGATTGGCCATGAACAACAGGGGTGGGGATTGCGTTCTTCTGTGTGTGTTGGATAAAACAGGGAAAAGGGGCAATGTTGGGAAGTAGAGATAGATGAACCCTGGACAGAGTGATGGCAATTATGGTCGTTCGGTGGTTAAGAGGGCCAGGAAGGGGAAATAAAGGGAGGAGGAGCCATGACCTCATGTCAAGAGAGGACAGAGTCAAACCAGGGCTACTGATGGAGCAATGTGACCATGGGTGATGTATGGGAAGTAAAAGGTGCACGAACAGAACTATATAAATCGAGTGAGGGGACTGGCATGGCTAAAGAACAGACTGGAACAAGCGAGATGTAGAGCAAGGCTCCTGGAGTAATTCAAGGCCACAATCCCAAATGAGAGGACAGCACTTACTGGGGTGTGACAGAGATAAAAAGGACAAAGTCGTCAGAGTCCAAGAAGAACAGGATAGCCAGGCAGAGGCCAGCGGCAGGACAAGCCAGACAGGGCTAATGAGCTCATCCAGCATGGTCGTAAACACCAGAACACAGGACTGTGCTCGGGGGATTGAGAAAAGGGACAAGGACAGCGCTGGGATGCGGTGTGCTGTTGTTGGAGAGTGTTAAGAGAAAGGCACAGATGTCCAAGTGAGACCCCAAATCAGTGCGGAGGCCAGAGACTGTCCAGGTCTACTGATCTCATCGAGCTGATGGAGGTGAGGCATCAGGAATAAAGAGAGAACTGGACTGAGCCGACATCAAGGGAATACTGCACAGCTACGTTTTCTTAACTATGGCTTAGGGTGTGTGGCCTAAAATTGGTTTTGGCCTGTGTTTGGTGGGTCCCTACAGTGCATGGCAAGAAAAGACACAGAATACTATGCACAGCATTAGCATATCCCCAGTATGAGTGAGCTAATTGCACTGAGGGTCCCAAGCTGAAAAGTGTTTACTGATGTACTTGGAGGGGTTATAGCATTTGGGAATGGGGAGGGGGGTGAAGGGATGTGAAAAAGTGTGAAGGGAATAAGCCTTGGAGATCATTAAGAATGGAGCTCAGGCAACATGAGAAAACCTCAGGTCTGCTGGCTGGACCAGTGAGAGGACAGAGCAGACAGCTGACTAGACACAACTGTCATCACAGAGTTGAGGTCCATCATTCACAACAACCAGCACTGTGGCTGTTTGAAAGAACTCTGAACTGTTGTTTAACATGGTTATTCAAAGTGAAATGAAAGAGAAAATGGGAATTGTGTAAATGATGAGTGGGTTTAGAGTGATGAAGGAAAAAAAAGGAGCTAATGGGAGAGGGTTAGGGGTTTAGAGATGAGGGGGGTTAGGACAGCATTGGGTGGTAAGAGATAGTTAAAAGTTTTATAAATATACAATAGTAATACAGCGCAAATGGGCAGCCTGAAAGAGTCAAAGGGTTAATGCAGGATAGGAAGTGAGGTTGGGAATATAACTGACAAATAGGCTAGAGGTCAGGGGTTAAGGGGAAGGTCTTGGGGTTGAAGTGGAGAGCAGGCTCACAGATAGAAAGAGGAAAGGTTGCTATGGAGAGTGGGGAGGTCTGGGGAATGATGGCTTGTGGTGATCAGAGTTGTTTTAG
Organism: Morone saxatilis; assembly: GCF_004916995.1. Taxonomy (NCBI): domain Eukaryota; kingdom Metazoa; phylum Chordata; class Actinopteri; family Moronidae; genus Morone; species Morone saxatilis. The sequence continues at coordinate 3,952,068 of NW_023339807.1, forward strand.
ACACTCCGAAGCATCATGGGACTCAAGCAAAACAGCACAACCACTTATACTCGGACTGGAAACTGATTTGTAAGAGCTACAAAAACACAAGTGCAGGAACCAAGTAACCATTAAAGAAATACAACCCTTTCTCTTATCAGTGTCACTATTTTTATAACCCCGAGATGTAATTAGGAGTGTGTGCTACAATTTGCTGAGGCGGACACATTGGCAGGCATTTTATCATCAAGCTCAATAAGTTAGCAGAGTGTTTTTGGCAAAGTTGCACTATTTCTTATTTATCTAGTTTCACAAATCATGTTCATCTTGAGAACCCATATTTCATATACCACAAACACATGATGGAATAACACATGACAGAACCATCTTGGAATCACATTCTTCATCTGTGATGACATTTGGCCCATTCGGACAATCTTTCTTCCAAAACATCCCTGAATATGCAGAGGTCATTTTGACTCCTAAAATGAGATGTGGTATTCGCTGTGCTGATATGCCAGATTGCCACTCTCCAAATGTGTGTGTGTGTGTAAGCAAGAGTGAGGTAAGAGCACAGATTAACCATGGTCGATGATTAATACAACTTGACTTACTGACTTACTGCGAGCAATTATGGCCATGTCTTTTCTCAAGCTTGACTTTCTCACACTCGCCGTGGAACACATGGGGGTCCTGAAACATGTGCGCACCAAACACACACACATATGCCACAGATCGCCAGCCCACCCTCCGCTCAACCTCAAAACCACAAAGGGTTAAATATAATCAATCTTCTTTAACAATGCTGTCAGGGCACAGTCTGAGAGCTCTGTCAGAAACATACAGATAGAGGCTGCATGTTGATGACAGCGTGTCCGGTGTGTGTGTGTGTGTGCGTGTACCTCTGTGAGCTTGCAGACATCATTTGTAGGCTCAAGATAATGACAGTGAATTTGTATGTGTAAGCCATTCTTTATACATTGGTGAGTGTGTGTGAGCACATACAATACATGTGTACTCAGGCATACACTAGTTGTGCAAGGTTATGTAGGTACCATCTGTGTATTATGTTTCTGTGTCTGTACTGCTGGTGCCAATACTCTATGTTAACATTTTGGTTTGTATATATAAATGTGTGGGTATGTCTGTATATATGTCCCATGTACATATATTGAGGGTGCATTGATGTCTTTCTGAATATACTGTGCATTGGTGAAGGTTCTGTGAGTATGAAGATGCATTTGTGTGTATATCTACTCAAAACTCAAACCAAAACCATGGGGATGGGGGCCATCGGATATTTCCCAGCCCCTGGGCTATGTATGTGTGTGTGTGCACACTACCTGAGGGGACTTGTGGGATCTCCAGCTGTACTGGTGGCTGTGGAGACTGGCCAGCAGCACGTTCTCATCCGTGTCCACCTGGCCAAAGCGCAGCATCTCGTGGGTGTCGTTACAGATCACATAATGGCTGTAGACCAGCTCCTCGGCCTCTGGGTTCCCATTCTGAGAGAAAACAGGAGGGTGAGGGGTTGAAGTAGGAGGTAGTGGTGGATGGATGGGTTAAAAGAAGGAGAAAGAAAAGGGGTGACATGAGAAAGAGAGCTTGTGAATAAAAGAGTAAGCAAATACTTCCAGGTGTGTATGTTTATGGTGGGTGTATAATGTACAGTACGTGCATAAGCACATATGCAGGTGTCAACGATGTATGTATTCTCGATCTTAAAAATGCAGATCTTAGTGGTGCAGCTGTCAGCCAGTAGGAGAAAGAGATGAGTGATATCATCCATGGGAGCAACACAAGCTCAACAAGGGAGTGAATCATATCCCAGCCTGACAGCTATCCAGGCTAAAGCAGCTCAGACTGGGCTTCGGGGGCCAAATCTGCCCACTGGTCCCACATTAAACCTCCAGGAGGCCGCTCTCTTTAGCAGAATCTTTTTCACATCCTTCTTTGGGCAGCTAAATGTTGGTCATTGGTGAGATAAACAGGCTTGGAGATGTCAATCATTTCAAATGGCAACTCTATTTGTGTGTGTTCTCAATGCTTGGAACAAAGTGGGCCTTCAAGTAGGCATTCCTGTTAGTAAGAGTCATCAATATATTGTGGTTTGCTGGAGAAAACAATATGGTGGAGTCTGGCCCACCTACAGCAATGGGTCAATGAGCGAGCCTCACAGAAAACTCAAGTCATGCGAGTCCTACAGGGATGCTGTCCACTCTTACGTCACCTTGCATGCAAGAGCGAAGAGCTCACTGGCCTGCTATTGAAAACACTGGTTTAACAGGGAGAGGGGAGTGTGTCAAGCCTCCTGCATACAGGAATTCAAGTACACAATTTCAAAACAGCGCATAGTGTGCATGTGAGTTGTGTGTAAGTTGTACTTGAGCTCCTTCCAAAGGCTCTTAGGATCTCTCCTGCACACCCCTCCCTGATTCTTGACGCACATGACTGTGGTTCAGACAGCTTCTCAATAACTACTCAACTATCCCAACAAAGAGGGACCCAAGCCTGCTGTGTACTTTTAAATGGCTGTGGGGGGGGTGGGGGGGGGGGGGGGGTTGATGGTAGATGGTTAAAAGAGGCTGGCAGTAAAAGCTCAGAGTTTGACTGCCAAGCACGTTCAGGGTCCTGGGGTTGTTGATACTATTGAAAACGGATGGGAAAGTTTACACCATTAAAAAGAACACTTGATGATAGATGTGTGAGAGAGAGGTAGAGAGAGCAAAATATAGATGGGACAGCTGCGACGGTGGGTTCAATCCATTCCAGTTTTATAGCGGAACACTATCTGTGCTCCCTTTCGAATCTGACACTGCGATTTACAAACTTCCTGCTGCCATCTTAAGATGCCATTGCTAAGCCCGCTCTTTGATGGTATCGTCTTTCCGCTCCGATTCATGAGGCAACATGATACACACATCAGAAAAGCTTCCTGCAGTAATCATAATCACTCCCTGTCTATCCAGGGATTTTAAGTGGACAAATATTAAGACAAAGATATTTAAACAGTCAACACATCTTCCTTGTTAAAGAGCACAGGATGACAGCTTCTTCTTCAGACACAGTCCTACCAGGAATCAAAGTATCCATTTCGCTAATCCACCCAGATACTATTACTTTAGTTTTCAGAGTCTAGCCCAGATCTGCATGGCAGAGTGGCACATGTATAAATGGCAAGGTACAGTAAAATGTCTGGAAAACAGATTGTAAATAATGACACCCACTCAAGAGAAACACTCATGAAACATGACACTATGGGGGAGATAGTGAAACCTGTAAAAGGGACATGATGAAACAATAATCAGATCTAAGATCACCTATATATTCCTCTATAGATGACCCTCGCCCACACATCTGCCACAAACAGGAACCTGATCTCCCTATCACTTTCTTTCCGGTTGCAAAGGAAAGCAGAGAATCATTCAAACATGGGAGGGACAAGGGGAAAAAAAAATAACAGGAGGAAAATTCCTGTTGTCTCAATTGCACATGTAACAGCCTGTGAACGTTCTGTGAGAAAGCAGAGTGTGTAAATACTACTGGGCTTTTGTGTGGCTTTCCACGAAAGCCACTTCCCTGGGGTTAGGGGCTGGGGGGAGTAAAGATTGAAAGTGGGGCTGGGGACTGAGGATTGAGAATGGAGGCATGGGCCCTGAGGTTAGAGTGGAGGGGGTCTGAGGTTGGGGCCATATGGGGCTATCGAGCAAAGGAGAAAAGGCAAATAAAAAGGCATTCTATATTCATTTCTGAACTAAAAAAAAACTCTAGAAACTGTAGTTCTACCCCACTGTTCTTTCAGTTTTACATATAAAAGCACAATTGTAGCTTAATTTGATTTCAGTCTGGCTAACATTAGAACTGCACTGCAGTAGAGGGTAAGGAAAAGGAGGTGAACCTGCTGGGTTATGTACATGCAGTATTATTATAGATTAATTATGCAGTACATTCTGTATATTAATGAGAAACCATTAGGCATGTGTACTGATGACTGCCAGAAAGATCCTTGTGATGTTATCATGGATCCAAGAGCGGTCCACGTTACCATGACTACAGCTGTATATCATAACGCATTACGGCAAATATGAAAATAAATTACAACCATATACCAAGAAGTGTCTTTTATTTCTATTTATTGCTATGCATCTGGAAGTGCTCCAGCTGTTCTGGTTGTGGTGGTCTGGTATGACCATGCCTGGGTTGTGAGGTTTCGATTGTGTGGTAGTTGAGGAATCTTCTCCACGGTTCAATGCCGACCCTACAGGCCACATCACAACAGGCCTGCCTGCCAGCCTTGACACCAGGAAACATGAAAATCACTGAAACAATTACACAAGTTAGGGTACATCCTTCTGTTGCGGAAGGACAAAGCCTGTTAGCATTTCCAACTGCTTCTGATTACGTTTTCAATTAGGATCAAGTTCTTCTATGCATGGACAATGTGTGCATATGTGTGTCTGGAATGTAAGCCTCTATCAGATCAAAGATATGTTTTAGCTTAACTGGGCGCCCCGTTATAGCGTACATTCATCCCTATAGTGCACCACACCACCAGGCAAGTTTTCCCACCATGTACAAGATTTTGTTTCAGTGAAAACCCCAAAAAGGGAAACAATATTCCACGATCGAAGTGTTCACAACTTTCTCTGAAGTGGATCACATATTTAAGAGGAGCTAAAGAATCTGCCTTTTGTATTTGACCTCTCTCTACCCCTTACCCCAGAACTACCATACCCACATGCAGCACATTTGCCTTATAATTATGGTGTGTTTTTCCCTTGTGTTCAGCAAAGTGGTGAAGGCTGGAGGTAGTTAAAAGGTTCTCTACAAGTTACAAGGCTGCTGCTGTTTAGACCAATCAAGACAATACAGCAGGCTTAATCATTTTATGAATCAATCCCATACCAGTGAACATGTAAATGCAGCCTTCAGGGTTTGTGTTTGAAAGTATATCTGTCTTGAATGTGTAGTGTACAAGTGAAGAAGGGCATTCTGTGTGCGCGTATGAGAACTGTATGCCTCTATTTTGGGTCTCAAGATACTGGCAAAGATGTCATTCAAAAAGCCAAACATATCACCCAATCAGTATCAGAAAAGCCTTGGAAAAGAGCATACGACCAACTAATAACCCAACTAATCATGCTTGGCATGTTGGGTAAAGCCCACCATGGATACCAGCATGTCCAAAACACTCCAGTAAAGCTGCAATATGACCATTCATTACAACACATCCAACGCTCTAAAGTCTTATTTATGGCTAAATTAACCAGCAGAAATAGGGAACATTCACTAGCATGCGCTACATGATGCAATGATGAAGCCAAGGGTCAATTATGACCCATCATCCAACACGGTCGGTTAAGAGCTTTTGATGAGTCAATGATGCCACTGGGTGAAAACAAAGGTATTAAACCATGAGCCAGAACAATCATTTTATAGTAGATTTTCTATACAGCTTGTTTAATTTTATTTTCCACAGGTAAAAGACCACAGCTGTTCCTAGAGTAACACAAGCTATTATTTCTCTCACCTGGCAGTGAGAGTCTGTATGCATGTAAAACCATGAGAGTACCTCACGTCTCCAGAGGCCAGTATATGAGTCAGCACAGCCACAGCTGAGCCGAGCAGAGCCATGATAGGGCATACAAAGCCAGAGAGGCCAGTGTGTGTGTGTATATGTGTAAGTTTGTGTGTGTGTGTGTGTGTGTGCAGTAGACAAGTGGGTGGAGGACTAGGGCCAGATGAAGTCTTGGCAGGTGTCACCACTCAAGTTTTACCGTGTTTTCATGGGCATCACTTCACACACAAATATCCTGGCTACCAGAGTCAGCGCTGAGAGCTGAGAACTGAGAGATGACGAGGACCATAGGACTAGAAGCCCAAGAACAGACACACTGTAGCCTCTTAGTCAGAGTTTACAGCAAACTGAAAGGCAGTTCCATCCTGCACATTTTATTACCACTGGCATACAACCGAAACCATTCTCATGAAATCCACTTTGTTGTGAGTTTGTTTAGTTGATACTCCATCTGGGACAAAAGACCGTCCTTCTGCATATTCTCTAAATGTACATACATGTTTTACGGATTTCTCTATATATTTACTAGCCACTTGCTCCAAATATACTGTAATAGCTGTATGCAAGTGTTAGCGATCAAACAACAGGCCAATTCTCTTGTTACCTTAAATGTCTGAATGTATCCCACTATTTAAATGTACAAGTGAACGAGTCATGCTCCAATATTTTACAACCTAAGCAACCACATCACTGATTACTTTCAAATGTGCTTCCTCACGCATCAGTGTAAAGTTGCTTGAGATTGCATTTGTATATTTTTGTGTATAAAATCAACTTTTTTCCTACAGACATTAGCTGTAAGTGGGGAAATAAAAAAAAGAAATTGACGAACAATCTCAGCCTACAGTACCCCAAACATGCTCCTTTATTCTAAAGCTCTGAAAGCAATATCAATAATCTATTATTAACAGTTCATAGAGCTTACATTTATTATTGTATTCTTTGAAGCATGGTTAAAGTGTGTTGCAGTTCCTACAGCCATAACTCTCTTTTACCTGTTGCCAGCTGTGCATGGCAGTGTCCACAGTGTGTATGGCATATTGGCTGATATTGAGGAACACCGGGTCCACAAACACATTCACATCCAAAGTGGTGTTCTGGGGGCAACATGTGGCTGTAGCCTGGCCCTGAAACACAAGAAGTTAAATTCTTATTGTGAGCTTTTTTTTTTTACATTCTCTGATCAGTGCTTTGAATCGGAATATCTACTCAGACATTAAACCAATACAAATAGCTGAGCCCTACCTGTAGTACACTAGGCTGGAGGAGCTGAAGGTGTGTTAGGTTTCGGTACTCCAGCAACTTGCAGTTGAGCTGGGTAGAAAAGCTGAACTCCTGACAGTGACGTGGTCCATTGCTCCACTGTCGTAGGAAGACCCGTGGCTCCCGAGCACCAATCACCATGAACTCCTGCTCTTGAGGTAACTTCCTGTCTGGCAGGAAGGGACGGAGTTGTCGAGATGGAACTGGAGGAGTAAGACACAACATCCGTAATTATAGAGTGGACTGTGATACATATATAATAAAAACATGACACTAACTATCAAAATTCCTAATAATACTAAACTTTTTGTGAATAAATAGGATAGCCATATTTCCATCTGGGACTATGGGTTTGAGTCAAGTCAAGTCAAACAAAAATGAAATACATAGTTCCAGAGAAGACGAGAAATGCATTACTGCATTAGAGCTGTGAGCTGTTTCTTAACATCATCGCTGGACTGAGATGATCAAATACACTATAATAGATCACTATAGATTATTGCCACAGATTGAACCACTCAATAAACATTAACTGTAGTTGATGATGCTGAATGTAAGGTAATTAAAGGGAATGACTCACTGTCTATTTTCTGACTATTTTCTGCCATCATGATCTACGAAGAAGGCAGAACATTCTCTCCTCTAATAAACTAAACAGACAATTTAAAGTCATGTTGTTAAACAACTAAACTACAATCCCTTCTATTAAACCTACTACCTACTACCTAATACTTTGTACTGTCTACTGTATTCTACCTGTGCCCAGCTGTTCTAGGTGGTGACAGAGGTGAACATCCAGCTGTGCTAGCTGTAGGGACACACCCAGGGAGGGGACAAACCAGGGTGCAAAGCAGGAGTCCACACGGGTGCAGGCTGCCAAGGCCATCGGAGATACCAACTGATCGCAGGGCAGCTGGGATCCACAATCACTATCCGAACTGGAGGGAAAAGGAGATACAGCCACATATTAACAGATGCAGTGGTATTTTCTGACTGTGAAAAACACTAAAAAAGTGCAAAGAAATAAAGTATTAACAGAAGGCACTTTGTAAATATTTAATTATTTCATATGGAAATAATAATGAGAAATATACGACTGTGATTCAGCATTTGACAGTTTTACAGGAAAAACTAGAAAACGGTTATTGATTTTCAATCAAACTTTGTTTTGTAATATCAAAAGCATAGACACAGCTGTGGAATATTGGCCAAAAAAAATCTACTCGCTAATTAAAATAGCCTGACTCGTATTTGTAGCTGAATGCTTTTGTCTCTTGCCCAGTGAGTCAAAAATTGTGTGACATCCTTGTCAGAAATCTACAGTGAGACAAATGCTACAATTATTCAGTCAAAAAGGAATGAAAAGAGACAACAATGTGGAGAGGGCCCCCTCGCTGTCCGAGGCTGAGTTTAGGAACATTATTACTGCCGCAGTTTCCAGGAGAACCTCTCCATGGACATTAATTGCATGTCATGGTTGATGATGTTGAATGGAAGGTAATTGAAGTGAATGACCATTTGCTCTGTAATTTGCTGCTACCATGATCCACCATAAAAACTCCAGCAGGAAACGCTCAAGACCTGAAAAACGCTGGTGCAGCAGAGTGCTCCTTAAAAAGATAAGCATCATATGTTGACAATTTTCATTACTTCCAGTTGGCAGGGCAGCCAAGTTATTTTTCTGGTGGAAACTAAAGTAAGGCAGATGAAACGAGCAACTAAGGAAAGGGGAATCAATTTTGATCAAAAAAGACAAATATTTTAAACATAAAGGAAATGTAGTGTTTGGAGTATGATTGTAATGAAACACAGATGTATATTTTGCTTTACACTGTATCTGGTACTGTAGAGTTTTTTCCCTGTTTCTTCTCTTACATGTTTTCTTATTCCTCCCTTTCTGCTCCTCTGGAGCTCTCTAAGCCACACAGAATGTGGGCTTGGCAATTCTCTTCCACTAAAAGTTCCCTAAATCCCGAGAGGAAGTAAAAAGGGGGGAGAGAGAAAAAGAGAGAGAGTAAATTAAGATGAAGATGGAATGAGAAAAAGACAGAAAGAAATGAAAAATGGGTGAAGCCCAGAAGATGTAACAGGATGCCGGGTGAGACATGATAGAGACGAAAGGAGGAAGCAGTGGTAGCAAGAAGAAGGGAGTAAAAGCATGCTCTTTGAGGTGTTACAGTGCTTGGCAGACCCAGCCCATCCCATCCCAGCCCAACCCAGGCCAGGCCAGGCCAGGCCAGGCCTAAGAACTTATGGGCCAACCCAAAGGGGGCTTTACTCCTCTTGCTTCCCGTGAGCTTCCCCTCGATTAGATACACTCAAGGTAAGCAGGAAGGAATCCGGATGGGCCCTGACAGGCACTTGGTGTGCTGGGAAATCTCATTAGGCCGATCTGAACGCCTTCCAAGCCCGCTCCCTGCTCCTGCACACCAGATGTGGGGCGAGGGACACATTGCTAGCTCTTTGTGCTCGGCGGCCTGGGTGCGCTCTCTCTCTGCTCTCCCTCACACTGGACGGCACACATACTGTAGACCCCCACACTCTCTTCTACAACAAGCTCGGGTGCACAGGGATGCGTAGTACACCTATACACACCTACAACCAAAAAGGAATCGTAAAAAATAAAGAACATAGTACATAAAATATAAGTTTTTCACCTCTGCTCATCTCCTCCCTCTCCGTTATTATTGAGTACTATCCTCCACAGGTCTGAAGCCACCAGCTCCTTCTGCTGGTCGGTGAGGCTGAGGCTGGGCAGCTGCAGCTGGCAGGCACTGCTCTCTGAAAGGCTGAACTCCCGAAATGGAACAAAGGCCTGCTGGAGCTCGTCCCAGTACTCTAGGCTGCAAGGTACCTGGAAGGAGAGACACAGAAAAACAACATACATATGTAATGCCCAAATGTGTATTTTATTTAGGTTTTTATGCATCCTCTCTATCTGTCTTAGGGGAAGGAGCACTGTAAGTAGTGTCCTTCAACTCAGATTCTGCTGTTCTGCTTTGAACATTATAAGAACTTACACATCACAAAAAATACTTCTTTCATATACATTTTTTTAAAACTAAAATAATAAAGGCCTCTTTTCACTCTTACAACATGATTATGAAAAATGTCAAGTACCCGTAAGGTTAATGACTGCATAGAAGGAAAATAAAAGTCTAAAAGTTTATTGCAATTTATTGTGGAGCAGCTTTTTTTTCATTTGCTGAGAAAACACAGTAGGAATAAGTCAAATGAGGATAACACCCCATCCCTGTAATCCTCATGCAATATCTGCGGGTCAAACAAACCCTCTACTCCCTCATACAGTCAAAGGGCTTAATGGCTAAATTCCAGTATTTACTTCTATCACCATTATTTCTTCCTTTCTATTTTCTATACAGCCAGCTGCCAACAACCATTGAACACAGGCTGAAAATGATCACAGATATTTGATTTCTCTCCTGTAGAGTTTGGAAATGTGAAGGAATGGCTCTCAGACACTCTATGCGGACCCAAAGACACTGCATAACCAATGTGCTTCTTTGCATCCCTTTGGGTTGCCTTACAGGGGTACTGAGCTCTACAACTACTGAAACACTAGCTCAAATAGTTGCTGTTGCTGTTACTACTCATCAGCAACATGCCAGAGGATGTCTTTATGTATGGCTTTGCTGTAGAAATGATACTGTTTTCTACCAATCGATCCGATATTCATTGCTTAAGGTGGTGGCTTTGCTCCATCAGATGACAGAAGCTGTTTTTATATCCCCCACTTACACTCCTCTACAGATAGACAGCAGTGATGTCTTACGATTGTGTCCCTCAGCTGTTCATCACTTTAACTTCAGTCCAAACAAACAGACTATTGTAACCTCCTCAGTGTAACCCTGATTACTCATCACCAGTAGGATTAGTGTAAGGCTTTGTTATTGCACAACAGGTACTACTTCAGCCCTGTGGATCCCCCAGTTACACATTAAGTATTAAGCAACTTCAGTGGTCTGCTAATCATCAAGCATTGATACTTTACTGACCCTTTAAGGACAGGGGGAATCCCTGCCTGGAAGAAGGAATGAACAAGTGATTTTTTATGCTGTCTGTATTACAACCTTGAATTTTACTCACTTCAGACATACCAATCTTTAATTTATCGCCTCGGTGGAAAAAACGACAACACTTTGACCGCGGACCACCAACGCAGCAAGATGACAACTTGTATCCATAACAACACTGCATGACCACAGCATAACTAAACACCAGGCAACTGTGCGCTACAAGACAGCCATTAGCATTGAAGTCCTGGAGCTGTTTCTCGGACTGAATAACAATCAGGTTAAATGAGTGTTCTCACATTATGTGATGACTGGTAGGCCTCCATTCATTCCTCTCAGATTGTGCCAAAATTAGCATAAATGTGTCTGGTGCTCCTGTGTGAACTAAACCAGGTTCTCATGTTCCCTCGACCACCTGCACAACTCAGCTGCTGATGGATCAGTGGTGGCAGGGAGCTCTTAGCAGCACACCTGAAGGATGCCAGGCAGTAACACGTGTGTATGTGTGTGTGTGTGTCTGCGTGCTGCATATGGGTGAGCGAGTGCATTTGTCTTGGCACATGTGTCTGTGACAATCCAATTGTTTACCAGAGGTACAAAGCTCCCTGGACAATTACCAAACTCATGGAGCTGTCAACAAGTTGGTATGTGTGTATATGAAAAGCTTTGTGTTCACAAAATGTGTGTGTGTGTGTGGGAGGCTGTACTGTTATGGAGGAATGCATGAGGTAACCGTAGCTTACATCATGTATAAAATGCCACACAGGTCTTCCTGGAATCAACTTTTCATAATTGTACCTGACAGAGTGGTGCACCCGCAACCCCAACACTGAGCCACCGGAGCAGAAACTCACTGAATCTCTGCAGAGAATTCCCAAAACCGCGCTGCTAAAACACCGAGGATGTTTTTTTTTTACCTGTGATATTCTATACTCATGACGGCATACAGAAATGAATATGTGAGCTACATATATGGTGCAGTGGAATACATTTGCATGGTTGAATTTGCGTCATGTTCCCTCTGACTTGTAGCCCTGTCCTTGGAGGAGAGTGGAGATGAAATTGAAAAAATGTTGCAGGATCATGGAAAGAAAGAAAAAAGTGAAATACATTTTTATGTCGAGTTGGACGTCTGGGAGGAGGAGGCACCTGTGTATATGTCAGATGAATTGTGTATATGTGTTCAAGAGAAAGTCTATGTATAATTGTACATATGAAAGACAATATGCGTGTATATACATGTGTATACACAGGTGTGCGTATGTATGTGAGTGTGTGATACAGTCTGGGCAGTGTCAGTTTCCGCTGCCTGATTGTGTGTGTACCTTATCTGATAAACAACATGTAACCCTGAATAGCTGACATTCCCTTGGCTGGATGAGTCCAATCTGTATTTCTTTTTTTTTTTTTTCAAGCGCTCGACAAAGTAGGCCTGGCAGCTAGACCACAGGGCAAAATATCAAGCTGAAGGGTTATCTTAAATGTTATCTTAATTTCTGAGTCAAGATTCCATTTTGGAGGTTTTTCAAATGCCTGGAGAGCTAAGTTGAGGACTTTTAAATTAGTTTAAATATTCAAACCTATTTACAAATATATTTACATCCAGGACTGTTGGCAGCATTGTGTATACACAGATCTGATTTCAATCCCTGTCACCCACCTCTGTTTCTGCCAAACCGCAAACTACAATTCTGCATGGATTTACTTTTCTGGGATTGATTGACCAATCACAGTCTCTCGAAAGGTTAACTGAAGGCAGGCGAACTAGAGAAAACACACAAAATACAGGAAAGCTTTCAATTTCCATGATCAACCTAGGTGTGATGACTGCTAAAGTCTGAATATGTCTCAGCAACTGAAGACTCCCCGAGCTCCCTCTGAGGCTGTGGCGGCTGACATCCACAGCCTTGTCTGCCATTACTTTTATTAACAATATCAACACTGCTATTAGGTCTTCTGTTATTTCACTGATGCCTACATGTCTAAAAATCCCACTGCTAGCTACCTCTTATCAGCCAGCAGACAAATTGAATTGACATCGGCTGAGCAAATGTTTACTCAGGAGATGTAATGAAAATTGTTCTGAAAATGACTCCCGCTGTGCTGTCTCAGGTGGGCTAATATACGTTAACATTAATCAGTGTGGAAAATCAGGAATAAGCCCATGCTGAGAACTTCACGCTCAGCTTTTTTTTTGTTTTTCCTCTGTAATGCCAAACTTTTCAAAAAGGGGAACTGGAGTTTTGGTGGATGAGGTGTAAAAACTCCAGATCAAATTAACCACATGGACAGTCTTTTATTTTTATAGTGCATTAGCTGTGACTAATGCAGGTCTGCTAGTGCGCTGTCCCACTAAAATAATAGTTATCTTGGCGAAAATACACTCTCACTCTTTCTGGTTCAATGTGTCCCTCTGAAGTCAAATAACCCACTGACTCCCCCCAGATTCTAACTCCCTACAAAAGGTTGCATTCTTTCACTGATTGGAGAAAAAAGCGTGATGGTGGACCTGTGTTTCTCATAATAACGACAATGACAGAAACAACAGCTGCAGCAGTGGTTGTGGCTGAAGGTTGCCAGTTCATCTCAGGCCACAGAGGCTTAATGATATCGGTCGCAGGCCAGCAGGGCTGTGATGGCAGTGCAGAGCCCTGCTGGTACATGAAAGGCTATCCCACAGTGCCATGCACGAAAGCAACAGCAGGGGAGCAGATGGTGATATGTTTGTCTGAAGAAGGCAGAGCGATTTGGGCAACTGCCCAAACAGAGTAGATGATTTTATACATTTGCATTTTAAGAAACGCTAGCATTGGTAGAAGGTGAATGTGAATGTCTATGAGAACAGAATGTTTTACATTTGGTTAACTACATGCTAAAGGCTGAACCCAGTCTCCTCCTCCTGCTGCTCCCCTGATCTGAGGTCAGGCTGAATCATAGCTCCTGTGTTTACTCCCTGTTTCTCAGGCTTCAGAACCCCACAGAGAGGCAGAAGGGGGAAGACAAACGAGAGGGATGGAAAAAGAGCAGTATGGACACCTGCTTATGATTCAGAGAACTGGACCACACTGCGGTGAGAAGGTGAGAATGAGTCACCTTCCTCTCTCCTTCTATCCCTTCATCACTTGGGCCCTCTACAGGTGGGAACCTGTGGATGCTCCTCCAGGGATTTGTTGTTTTTTTGCCCCCATCCTACCATCACTTTGACACCGCTCCCCTTCTAATGTACGTAAAAACAGCGCAGAAAGCAATTTGACTTTGAGTAATGGAAGGAGGTTTGAATTCCCCTCCGAAATACTGGAACCAGTTGGGAAACCACAACTATTTAAATGCAGGAAATCTTGATTTTATAAAATGTTAATATGATCTGCTCTGGGGACAAGCGAGCAGAATGGCTCAGAGAAAGAACCCCCCCGCCTTCATCTATTCAGTGGTGTGGTGTGGTGTGGTGTGGTGTGTGTGT